>NW_027207434.1:0-300000 GCF_963455315.2 Globicephala melas | reverse complement strand
CCAGCTAGTCTCTCATTGGTTCTCGCTATTCCTGTTCATCTTCCGCAGAAATTGCAAACTGGGCCAAACAGGAGGTTAAAGGGACTGACTCTCCAAGTCGGGAGAGTGTTAGTAAAGCGTCTGGAATGTTGCACCCGAGTACCAGGGTACGAAAACTGAGACATATTTGAACACGTCTCCCGATCACATGGTTGATCATACTCTAGGTTCCACATGCATGTTTTAGCTGAAGGAAGAATACCTTAAACCTGGGTAGTTGAAACCCGTGGAATGGGTACCATGCAATATGACTTCAAAGGGTCTTCATTTGCTCACCGAACCTCTCCAATCCTATCACTGCTGCGTTTATGTCCCTGTACACATGCTTGATTCTCTTTCGGAGACATAGCAATCCATAGGTTTTAAGATACTTAAGAGTCAGGTACATTCTTAGGCGTTTAATATGCGGTGTTGAGTCCATTTCGTTGAGCAAGGAGTAGCTCTTGTCTATTCCATATTTGGCTTAAGGAACTTTATCTGTGCTCATTTCAATCTCTGGTTTTATGCAGCACCCCAACTCACCTTTACCCTTAAACAAGCATAAGTTGGTTTTCTAAATTTGAGACCCTGTTCTGTTCTGTAATTCAGTTCCTGTGTAGCCAAGTTTACATTCCGTGTATTACTGATATCTTATGATGTTTCTTTTTCTGTGTGACTTATTTCAGTTAGAATCATCGTACCTGAATCCACTCATTGTGCTGCTACGGGCCTGATGGCATAGATTTCACTGCTGAGTGATACTGCATTGTACGTAAGTACCACAAGTTCTTTATCCATTTTTCACTTTCTGTGATATTGAACTTGTACCGTAAACGAGGTTCTTGTAAACAGAGGCGTCCCAAACATTGGGGTGGCTGTATCTTTTTGATTTTAATTTCCCTAAGCTATAGGACCATAAGTGGAAGTGCCCTAGGCTCTGTTGCTTTGTTTTTTAGATGTTTCAGGAAACACCATACACTTCTCCCGAGTGTCTGTTGGCAATTTACATCCCGCCCATCAGCATAACAAGGCTCCCAGTTCTCCATGGCCTGTCCTGCCTTTCTGGATTTTACACTTTTTTCAGATGGCCCTTTTGACCGGGGGGAAGTGAGACTTCACTGTAGTGCAGATTTCCTTTGCAAGCTTGCTTGGTTGGCCAAAAAGGGCGTATGCGTTTTTTCCTGAATATATTCAGGAAAAAACGCATACGCCCTTTTTGGCCAAGTGCATCATTGTGGACGTTCTGCCTCTTTTCCTATGCTTTCAATGCAATTCCAGTCTACCTCCTGAAATCGGTTTCCTGCAATTCTGCCCCGCTTTCAAGTCCTCTTGGCAGCCTTACTTCAGTATATTTTTGGACGATAGTTGTCATTTATAACTCTGCAGGTTTGTGAATTACAGTGCCCCTGAGCTCCTTTCTTCAACTCGTTTTCTTGTGAGCTGGCCGCAACACCGCAGGATGGCTTCAGGCCCTAATCTGGTTCCGGCACGGCACGCTGAGCCTTTGCTTATTTCCTCTTCCTGGTGGGAAATGAGAGTTAAATTTGCCCGTCCAGACACCTCCAGCTAGTCTCTCATTGGTTCTCGCTATTCCTGTTCATCTTCCGCAGAAATTGCAAACTGGGCCAAACAGGAGGTTAAAGGGACTGACTCTCCAAGTCGGGAGAGTGTTAGTAAAGCGTCTGGAATGTTGCACCCGAGTACCAGGGTACGAAAACTGAGACATATTTGAACACGTCTCCCGATCACATGGTTGATCATACTCTAGGTTCCACATGCATGTTTTAGCTGAAGGAAGAATACCTTAAACCTGGGTAGTTGAAACCCGTGGAATGGGTACCATGCAATATGACTTCAAAGGGTCTTCATTTGCTCACCGAACCTCTCCAATCCTATCACTGCTGCGTTTATGTCCCTGTACACATGCTTGATTCTCTTTCGGAGACATAGCAATCCATACGTTTTAAGATACTTAAGAGTCAGGTACATTCTTAGGCGTTTAATATGCGGTGTTGAGTCCATTTCGTTGAGCAAGGAGTAGCTCTTGTCTATTCCATATTTGGCTTAAGGAACTTTATCTGTGCTCATTTCAATCTCTGGTTTTATGCAGCACCCCAACTCACCTTTACCCTTAAACAAGCATAAGTTGGTTTTCTAAATTTGAGACCCTGTTCTGTTCTGTAATTCAGTTCCTGTGTAGCCAAGTTTACATTCCGTGTATTACTGATATCTTATGATGTTTCTTTTTCTGTGTGACTTATTTCAGTTAGAATCATCGTACCTGAATCCACTCATTGTGCTGCTACGGGCCTGATGGCATAGATTTCACTGCTGAGTGATACTGCATTGTACGTAAGTACCACAAGTTCTTTATCCATTTTTCACTTTCTGTGATATTGAACTTGTACCGTAAACGAGGTTCTTGTAAACAGAGGCGTCCCAAACATTGGGGTGGCTGTATCTTTTTGATTTTAATTTCCCTAAGCTATAGGACCATAAGTGGAAGTGCCCTAGGCTCTGTTGCTTTGTTTTTTAGATGTTTCAGGAAACACCATACACTTCTCCCGAGTGTCTGTTGGCAATTTACATCCCGCCCATCAGCATAACAAGGCTCCCAGTTCTCCATGGCCTGTCCTGCCTTTCTGGATTTTACACTTTTTTCAGATGGCCCTTTTGACCGGGGGGAAGTGAGACTTCACTGTAGTGCAGATTTCCTTTGCAAGCTTGCTTGGTTGGCCAAAAAGGGCGTATGCGTTTTTTCCTGAATATATTCAGGAAAAAACGCATACGCCCTTTTTGGCCAAGTGCATCATTGTGGACGTTCTGCCTCTTTTCCTATGCTTTCAATGCAATTCCAGTCTACCTCCTGAAATCGGTTTCCTGCAATTCTGCCCCGCTTTCAAGTCCTCTTGGCAGCCTTACTTCAGTATATTTTTGGACGATAGTTGTCATTTATAACTCTGCAGGTTTGTGAATTACAGTGCCCCTGAGCTCCTTTCTTCAACTCGTTTTCTTGTGAGCTGGCCGCAACACCGCAGGATGGCTTCAGGCCCTAATCTGGTTCCGGCACGGCACGCTGAGCCTTTGCTTATTTCCTCTTCCTGGTGGGAAATGAGAGTTAAATTTGCCCGTCCAGACACCTCCAGCTAGTCTCTCATTGGTTCTCGCTATTCCTGTTCATCTTCCGCAGAAATTGCAAACTGGGCCAAACAGGAGGTTAAAGGGACTGACTCTCCAAGTCGGGAGAGTGTTAGTAAAGCGTCTGGAATGTTGCACCCGAGTACCAGGGTACGAAAACTGAGACATATTTGAACACGTCTCCCGATCACATGGTTGATCATACTCTAGGTTCCACATGCATGTTTTAGCTGAAGGAAGAATACCTTAAACCTGGGTAGTTGAAACCCGTGGAATGGGTACCATGCAATATGACTTCAAAGGGTCTTCATTTGCTCACCGAACCTCTCCAATCCTATCACTGCTGCGTTTATGTCCCTGTACACATGCTTGATTCTCTTTCGGAGACATAGCAATCCATACGTTTTAAGATACTTAAGAGTCAGGTACATTCTTAGGCGTTTAATATGCGGTGTTGAGTCCATTTCGTTGAGCAAGGAGTAGCTCTTGTCTATTCCATATTTGGCTTAAGGAACTTTATCTGTGCTCATTTCAATCTCTGGTTTTATGCAGCACCCCAACTCACCTTTACCCTTAAACAAGCATAAGTTGGTTTTCTAAATTTGAGACCCTGTTCTGTTCTGTAATTCAGTTCCTGTGTAGCCAAGTTTACATTCCGTGTATTACTGATATCTTATGATGTTTCTTTTTCTGTGTGACTTATTTCAGTTAGAATCATCGTACCTGAATCCACTCATTGTGCTGCTACGGGCCTGATGACATAGATTTCACTGCTGAGTGATACTGCATTGTACGTAAGTACCACAAGTTCTTTATCCATTTTTCACTTTCTGTGATATTGAACTTGTACGGTAAACGAGGTTCTTGTAAACAGAGGCGTCCCAAACATTGGGGTGGCTGTATCTTTTTGATTTTAATTTCCCTAAGCTATAGGACCATAAGTGGAAGTGCCCTAGGCTCTGTTGCTTTGTTTTTTAGATGTTTCAGGAAACACCATACACTTCTCCCGAGTGTCTGTTGGCAGTTTACATCCCGCCCATCAGCATAACAAGGCTCCCAGTTCTCCATGGCCTGTCCTGCCTTTCTGGATTTTACACTTTTTTCAGATGGCCCTTTTGACCGGGGGGAAGTGAGACTTCACTGTAGTGCAGATTTCCTTTGCAAGCTTGCTTGGTTGGCCAAAAAGGGCGTATGCGTTTTTTCCTGAATATATTCAGGAAAAAACGCATACGCCCTTTTTGGCCAAGTGCATCATTGTGGACGTTCTGCCTCTTTTCCTATGCTTTCAATGCAATTCCAGTCTACCTCCTGAAATCGGTTTCCTGCAATTCTGCCCCGCTTTCAAGTCCTCTTGGCAGCCTTACTTCAGTATATTTTTGGACGATAGTTGTCATTTATAACTCTGCAGGTTTGTGAATTACAGTGCCCCTGAGCTCCTTTCTTCAACTCGTTTTCTTGTGAGCTGGCCGCAACACCGCAGGATGGCTTCAGGCCCTAATCTGGTTCCGGCACGGCACGCTGAGCCTTTGGTTATTTCCTCTTCCTGGTGGGAAATGAGAGTTAAATTTGCCCGTCCAGACACCTCCAGCTAGTCTCTCATTGGTTCTCGCTATTCCTGTTCATCTTCCGCAGAAATTGCAAACTGGGCCAAACAGGAGGTTAAAGGGACTGACTCTCCAAGTCGGGAGAGTGTTAGTAAAGCGTCTGGAATGTTGCACCCGAGTACCAGGTACGAAAACTGAGACATATTTGAACACGTCTCCCGATCACATGGTTGATCATACTCTAGGTTCCACATGCATGTTTTAGCTGAAGGAAGAATACCTTAAACCTGGGTAGTTGAAACTCGTGGAATGGGTACCATGCAATATGACTTCAAAGGGTCTTCATTTGCTCACCGAACCTCTCCAATCCTATCACTGCTGCGTTTATGTCCCTGTACACATGCTTGATTCTCTTTCGGAGACATAGCAATCCATAGGTTTTAAGATACTTAAGAGTCAGGTACATTCTTAGGCGTTTAATATGCGGTGTTGAGTCCATTTCGTTGAGCAAGGAGTAGCTCTTGTCTATTCCATATTTGGCTTAAGGAACTTTATCTGTGCTCATTTCAATCTCTGGTTTTATGCAGCACCCCAACTCACCTTTACCCTTAAACAAGCATAAGTTGGTTTTCTAAATTTGAGACCCTGTTCTGTTCTGTAATTCAGTTCCTGTGTAGCCAAGTTTACATTCCGTGTATTACTGATATCTTATGATGTTTCTTTTTCTGTGTGACTTATTTCAGTTAGAATCATCGTACCTGAATCCACTCATTGTGCTGCTACGGGCCTGATGACATAGATTTCACTGCTGAGTGATACTGCATTGTACGTAAGTACCACAAGTTCTTTATCCATTTTTCACTTTCTGTGATATTGAACTTGTACGGTAAACGAGGTTCTTGTAAACAGAGGCGTCCCAAACATTGGGGTGGCTGTATCTTTTTGATTTTAATTTCCCTAAGCTATAGGACCATAAGTGGAAGTGCCCTAGGCTCTGTTGCTTTGTTTTTTAGATGTTTCAGGAAACACCATACACTTCTCCCGAGTGTCTGTTGGCAATTTACATCCCGCCCATCAGCATAACAAGGCTCCCAGTTCTCCATGGCCTGTCCTGCCTTTCTGGATTTTACACTTTTTTCAGATGGCCCTTTTGACCGGGGGGAAGTGAGACTTCATTGTAGTGCAGATTTCTTTGCAAGCTTGCTTGGTTGGCCAAAAAGGGCGTATGCGTTTTTTCCTGAATATATTCAGGAAAAAACGCATACGCCCTTTTTGGCCAAGTGCATCATTGTGGACGTTCTGCCTCTTTTCCTATGCTTTCAATGCAATTCCAGTCTACCTCCTGAAATCGGTTTCCTGCAATTCTGCCCCGCTTTCAAGTCCTCTTGGCAGCCTTACTTCAGTATATTTTTGGACGATAGTTGTCATTTATAACTCTGCAGGTTTGTGAATTACAGTGCCCCTGAGCTCCTTTCTTCAACTCGTTTTCTTGTGAGCTGGCCGCAACACCGCAGGATGGCTTCAGGCCCTAATCTGGTTCCGGCACGGCACGCTGAGCCTTTGGTTATTTCCTCTTCCTGGTGGGAAATGAGAGTTAAATTTGCCCGTCCAGACACCTCCAGCTAGTCTCTCATTGGTTCTCGCTATTCCTGTTCATCTTCCGCAGAAATTGCAAACTGGGCCAAACAGGAGGTTAAAGGCGCTGACTCTCCAAGTGGGGAGAGTGTTAGTAAAGCGTCTGGAATGTTGCACCCGAGTACCAGGGTATGAAAACTGAGACATATTTGAACACGTCTCCCAATCACATGGTTGATCATACTCTAGGTTCCACATGCATGTTTTAGCTGAAGGAAGAATACCTTAAACCTGGGTAGTTGAAACCCGTGGAATGGGTACCATGCAATATGACTTCAAAGGGTCTTCATTTGCTCACCGAACCTCTCCAATCCTATCACTGCTGCGTTTATGTCCCTGTACACATGCTTGATTCTCTTTCGGAGACATAGCAATCCATAGGTTTTAAGATACTTAAGAGTCAGGTACATTCTTAGGCGTTTAATATGCGGTGTTGAGTCCATTTCGTTGAGCAAGGAGTAGCTCTTGTCTATTCCATATTTGGCTTAAGGAACTTTATCTGTGCTCATTTCAATCTCTGGTTTTATGCAGCACCCCAACTCACCTTTACCCTTAAACAAGCATAAGTTGGTTTTCTAAATTTGAGACCCTGTTCTGTTCTGTAATTCAGTTCCTGTGTAGCCAAGTTTACATTCCGTGTATTACTGATATCTTATGATGTTTCTTTTTCTGTGTGACTTATTTCAGTTAGAATCATCGTACCTGAATCCACTCATTGTGCTGCTACGGGCCTGATGGCATAGATTTCACTGCTGAGTGATACTGCATTGTACGTAAGTACCACAAGTTCTTTATCCATTTTTCACTTTCTGTGATATTGAACTTGTACCGTAAACGAGGTTCTTGTAAACAGAGGCGTCCCAAACATTGGGGTGGCTGTATCTTTTTGATTTTAATTTCCCTAAGCTATAGGACCATAAGTGGAAGTGCCCTAGGCTCTGTTGCTTTGTTTTTTAGATGTTTCAGGAAACACCATACACTTCTCCCGAGTGTCTGTTGGCAATTTACATCCCGCCCATCAGCATAACAAGGCTCCCAGTTCTCCATGGCCTGTCCTGCCTTTCTGGATTTTACACTTTTTTCAGATGGCCCTTTTGACCGGGGGGAAGTGAGACTTCATTGTAGTGCAGATTTCCTTTGCAAGCTTGCTTGGTTGGCCAAAAAGGGCGTATGCGTTTTTTCCTGAATATATTCAGGAAAAAACGCATACGCCCTTTTTGGCCAAGTGCATCATTGTGGACGTTCTGCCTCTTTTCCTATGCTTTCAATGCAATTCCAGTCTACCTCCTGAAATCGGTTTCCTGCAATTCTGCCCCGCTTTCAAGTCCTCTTGGCAGCCTTACTTCAGTATATTTTTGGACGATAGTTGTCATTTATAACTCTGCAGGTTTGTGAATTACAGTGCCCCTGAGCTCCTTTCTTCAACTCGTTTTCTTGTGAGCTGGCCGCAACACCGCAGGATGGCTTCAGGCCCTAATCTGGTTCCGGCACGGCACGCTGAGCCTTTGGTTATTTCCTCTTCCTGGTGGGAAATGAGAGTTAAATTTGCCCGTCCAGACACCTCCAGCTAGTCTCTCATTGGTTCTCGCTATTCCTGTTCATCTTCCGCAGAAATTGCAAACTGGGCCAAACAGGAGGTTAAAGGGACTGACTCTCCAAGTCGGGAGAGTGTTAGTAAAGCGTCTGGAATGTTGCACCCGAGTACCAGGGTACGAAAACTGAGACATATTTGAACACGTCTCCCGATCACATGGTTGATCATACTCTAGGTTCCACATGCATGTTTTAGCTGAAGGAAGAATACCTTAAACCTGGGTAGTTGAAACCCGTGGAATGGGTACCATGCAATATGACTTCAAAGGGTCTTCATTTGCTCACCGAACCTCTCCAATCCTATCACTGCTGCGTTTATGTCCCTGTACACATGCTTGATTCTCTTTCGGAGACATAGCAATCCATAGGTTTTAAGATACTTAAGAGTCAGGTACATTCTTAGGCGTTTAATATGCGGTGTTGAGTCCATTTCGTTGAGCAAGGAGTAGCTCTTGTCTATTCCATATTTGGCTTAAGGAACTTTATCTGTGCTCATTTCAATCTCTGGTTTTATGCAGCACCCCAACTCACCTTTACCCTTAAACAAGCATAAGTTGGTTTTCTAAATTTGAGACCCTGTTCTGTTCTGTAATTCAGTTCCTGTGTAGCCAAGTTGACATTCCGTGTATTACTGATATCTTATGATGTTTCTTTTTCTGTGTGACTTATTTCAGTTAGAATCATCGTACCTGAATCCACTCATTGTGCTGCTACGGGCCTGATGACATAGATTTCACTGCTGAGTGATACTGCATTGTACGTAAGTACCACAAGTTCTTTATCCATTTTTCACTTTCTGTGATATTGAACTTGTACGGTAAACGAGGTTCTTGTAAACAGAGGCGTCCCAAACATTGGGGTGGCTGTATCTTTTTGATTTTAATTTCCCTAAGCTATAGGACCATAAGTGGAAGTGCCCTAGGCTCTGTTGCTTTGTTTTTTAGATGTTTCAGGAAACACCATACACTTCTCCCGAGTGTCTGTTGGCAGTTTACATCCCGCCCATCAGCATAACAAGGCTCCCAGTTCTCCATGGCCTGTCCTGCCTTTCTGGATTTTACACTTTTTTCAGATGGCCCTTTTGACCGGGGGGAAGTGAGACTTCATTGTAGTGCAGATTTCCTTTGCAAGCTTGCTTGGTTGGCCAAAAAGGGCGTATGCGTTTTTTCCTGAATATATTCAGGAAAAAACGCATACGCCCTTTTTGGCCAAGTGCATCATTGTGGACGTTCTGCCTCTTTTCCTATGCTTTCAATGCAATTCCAGTCTACCTCCTGAAATCGGTTTCCTGCAATTCTGCCCCGCTTTCAAGTCCTCTTGGCAGCCTTACTTCAGTATATTTTTGGACGATAGTTGTCATTTATAACTCTGCAGGTTTGTGAATTACAGTGCCCCTGAGCTCCTTTCTTCAACTCGTTTTCTTGTGAGCTGGCCGCAACACCGCAGGATGGCTTCAGGCCTTAATCTGGTTCCGGCACGGCACGCTGAGCCTTTGGTTATTTCCTCTTCCTGGTGGGAAATGAGAGTTAAATTTGCCCGTCCAGACACCTCCAGCTAGTCTCTCATTGGTTCTCGCTATTCCTGTTCATCTTCCGCAGAAATTGCAAACTGGGCCAAACAGGAGGTTAAAGGGACTGACTCTCCAAGTCGGGAGAGTGTTAGTAAAGCGTCTGGAATGTTGCACCCGAGTACCAGGGTACGAAAACTGAGACATATTTGAACACGTCTCCCGATCACATGGTTGATCATACTCTAGGTTCCACATGCATGTTTTAGCTGAAGGAAGAATACCTTAAACCTGGGTAGTTGAAACCCGTGGAATGGGTACCATGCAATATGACTTCAAAGGGTCTTCATTTGCTCACCGAACCTCTCCAATCCTATCACTGCTGCGTTTATGTCCCTGTACACGTTTGATTCTCTTTCGGAGACATAGCAATCCATAGGTTTTAAGATACTTAAGAGTCAGGTACATTCTTAGGCGTTTAATATGCGGTGTTGAGTCCATTTCGTTGAGCAAGGAGTAGCTCTTGTCTATTCCATATTTGGCTTAAGGAACTTTATCTGTGCTCATTTCAATCTCTGGTTTTATGCAGCACCCCAACTCACCTTTACCCTTAAACAAGCATAAGTTGGTTTTCTAAATTTGAGACCCTGTTCTGTTCTGTAATTCAGTTCCTGTGTAGCCAAGTTTACATTCCGTGTATTACTGATATCTTATGATGTTTCTTTTTCTGTGTGACTTATTTCAGTTAGAATCATCGTACCTGAATCCACTCATTGTGCTGCTACGGGCCTGATGGCATAGATTTCACTGCTGAGTGATACTGCATTGTACGTAAGTACCACAAGTTCTTTATCCATTTTTCACTTTCTGTGATATTGAACTTGTACGGTAAACGAGGTTCTTGTAAACAGAGGCGTCCCAAACATTGGGGTGGCTGTGTCTTTTTGATTTTAATTTCCCTAAGCTATAGGACCATAAGTGGAAGTGCCCTAGGTTCTGTTGCTTTGTTTTTTAGATGTTTCAGGAAACACCATACACTTCTCCCGAGTGTCTGTTGGCAATTTACATCCCGCCCATCAGCATAACAAGGCTCCCAGTTCTCCATGGCCTGTCCTGCCTTTCTGGATTTTACACTTTTTTCAGATGGCCCTTTTGACCGGGGGGAAGTGAGACTTCATTGTAGTGCAGATTTCCTTTGCAAGCTTGCTTGGTTGGCCAAAAAGGGCGTATGCGTTTTTTCCTGAATATATTCAGGAAAAAACGCATACGCCCTTTTTGGCCAAGTGCATCATTGTGGACGTTCTGCCTCTTTTCCTATGCTTTCAATGCAATTCCAGTCTACCTCCTGAAATCGGTTTCCTGCAATTCTGCCCCGCTTTCAAGTCCTCTTGGCAGCCTTACTTCAGTATATTTTTGGACGATAGTTGTCATTTATAACTCTGCAGGTTTGTGAATTACAGTGCCCCTGAGCTCCTTTCTTCAACTCGTTTTCTTGTGAGCTGGCCGCAACACCGCAGGATGGCTTCAGGCCCTAATCTGGTTCCGGCACGGCACGCTGAGCCTTTGGTTATTTCCTCTTCCTGGTGGGAAATGAGAGTTAAATTTGCCCGTCCAGACACCTCCAGCTAGTCTCTCATTAGTTCTCGCTATTCCTGTTCATCTTCCGCAGAAATTGCAAACTGGGCCAAACAGGAGGTTAAAGGGACTGACTCTCCAAGTCGGGAGAGTGTTAGTAAAGCGTCTGGAATGTTGCACCCGAGTACCAGGGTACGAAAACTGAGACATATTTGAACACGTCTCCCGATCACATGGTTGATCATACTCTAGGTTCCACATGCATGTTTTAGCTGAAGGAAGAATACCTTAAACCTGGGTAGTTGAAAGCCGTGGAATGGGTACCATGCAATATGACTTCAAAGGGTCTTCATTTGCTCACCGAACCTCTCCAATCCTATCACTGCTGCGTTTATGTCCCTGTACACATGCTTGATTCTCTTTCGGAGACATAGCAATCCATAGGTTTTAAGATACTTAAGAGTCAGGTACATTCTTAGGCGTTTAATATGGGGTGTTGAGTCCATTTCGTTGAGCAAGGAGTAGCTCTTGTCTATTCCATATTTGGCTTAAGGAACTTTATCTGTGCTCATTTCAATCTCTGGTTTTATGCAGCACCCCAACTCACCTTTACCCTTAAACAAGCATAAGTTGGTTTTCTAAATTTGAGACCCTGTTCTGTTCTGTAATTCAGTTCCTGTGTAGCCAAGTTTACATTCCGTGTATTACTGATATCTTATGATGTTTCTTTTTCTGTGTGACTTATTTCAGTTAGAATCATCGTACCTGAATCCACTCATTGTGCTGCTACAGGCCTGATGACATAGATTTCACTGCTGAGTGATACTGCATTGTACGTAAGTACCACAAGTTCTTTATCCATTTTTCACTTTCTGTGATATTGAACTTGTACGGTAAACGAGGTTCTTGTAAACAGAGGCGTCCCAAACATTGGGGTGGCTGTATCTTTTTGATTTTAATTTCCCTAAGCTATAGGACCATAAGTGGAAGTGCCCTAGGCTCTGTTGCTTTGTTTTTTAGATGTTTCAGGAAACACCATACACTTCTCCCGAGTGTCTGTTGGCAATTTACATCCCGCCCATCAGCATAACAAGGCTCCCAGTTCTCCATGGCCTGTCCTGCCTTTCTGGATTTTACACTTTTTTCAGATGGCCCTTTTGACCGGGGGGAAGTGAGACTTCATTGTAGTGCAGATTTCCTTTGCAAGCTTGCTTGGTTGGCCAAAAAGGGCGTATGCGTTTTTTCCTGAATATATTCAGGAAAAAACGCATACGCCCTTTTTGGCCAAGTGCATCATTGTGGACGTTCTGCCTCTTTTCCTATGATTTCAATGCAATTCCAGTCTACCTCCTGAAATCGGTTTCCTGCAATTCTGCCCCGCTTTCAAGTCCTCTTGGCAGCCTTACTTCAGTATATTTTTGGACGATAGTTGTCATTTATAACTCTGCAGGTTTGTGAATTACAGTGCCCCTGAGCTCCTTTCTTCAACTCGTTTTCTTGTGAGCTGGCCGCAACACCGCAGGATGGCTTCAGGCCCTAATCTGGTTCCGGCACGGCACGCTGAGCCTTTGGTTATTTCCTCTTCCTGGTGGGAAATGAGAGTTAAATTTGCCCGTCCAGACACCTCCAGCTAGTCTCTCATTGGTTCTCGCTATTCCTGTTCATCTTCCGCAGAAATTGCAAACTGGGCCAAACAGGAGGTTAAAGGGACTGACTCTCCAAGTCGGGAGAGTGTTAGTAAAGCGTCTGGAATGTTGCACCCGAGTACCAGGGTACGAAAACTGAGACATATTTGAACACGTCTCCCGATCACATGGTTGATCATACTCTAGGTTCCACATGCATGTTTTAGCTGAAGGAAGAATACCTTAAACCTGGGTAGTTGAAACCCGTGGAATGGGTACCATGCAATATGACTTCAAAGGGTCTTCATTTGCTCACCGAACCTCTCCAATCCTATCACTGCTGCGTTTATGTCCCTGTACACATGCTTGATTCTCTTTCGGAGACATAGCAATCCATAGGTTTTAAGATACTTAAGAGTCAGGTACATTCTTAGACGTTTAATATGCGGTGTTGAGTCCATTTCATTGAGCAAGGAGTAGCTCTTGTCTATTCCATATTTGGCTTAAGGAACTTTATCTGTGCTCATTTCAATCTCTGGTTTTATGCAGCACCCCAACTCACCTTTACCCTTAAACAAGCATAAGTTGGTTTTCTAAATTTGAGACCCTGTTCTGTTCTGTAATTCAGTTCCTGTGTAGCCAAGTTGACATTCCGTGTATTACTGATATCTTATGATGTTTCTTTTTCTGTGTGACTTATTTCAGTTAGAATCATCGTACCTGAATCCACTCATTGTGCTGCTACGGGCCTGATGGCATAGATTTCACTGCTGAGTGATACTGCATTGTACGTAAGTACCACAAGTTCTTTATCCATTTTTCACTTTCTGTGATATTGAACTTGTACGGTAAACGAGGTTCTTGTAAACAGAGGCGTCCCAAACATTGGGGTGGCTGTATCTTTTTGATTTTAATTTCCCTAAGCTATAGGACCATAAGTGGAAGTGCCCTAGGCTCTGTTGCTTTGTTTTTTAGATGTTTCAGGAAACACCATACACTTCTCCCGAGTGTCTGTTGGCAATTTACATCCCGCCCATCAGCATAACAAGGCTCCCAGTTCTCCATGGCCTGTCCTGCCTTTCTGGATTTTACACTTTTTTCATATGGCCCTTTTGACCGGGGGGAAGTGAGACTTCACTGTAGTGCAGATTTCCTTTGCAAGCTTGCTTGGTTGGCCAAAAAGGGCGTATGCGTTTTTTCCTGAATATATTCAGGAAAAAACGCATACGCCCTTTTTGGCCAAGTGCATCATTGTGGACGTTCTGCCTCT
Organism: Globicephala melas; assembly: GCF_963455315.2. NCBI lineage: Eukaryota > Metazoa > Chordata > Mammalia > Artiodactyla > Delphinidae > Globicephala > Globicephala melas. Next base: position 286,095 of record NW_027207434.1, on the reverse strand, counting down.
TTTCCTATGCTTTCAATGCAATTCCAGTCTACCTCCTGAAATCGGTTTCCTGCAATTCTGCCCCGCTTTCAAGTCCTCTTGGCAGCCTTACTTCAGTATATTTTTGGACGATAGTTGTCATTTATAACTCTGCAGGTTTGTGAATTACAGTGCCCCTGAGCTCCTTTCTTCAACTCGTTTTCTTGTGAGCTGGCCGCAACACCGCAGGATGGCTTCAGGCCCTAATCTGGTTCCGGCACGGCACGCTGAGCCTTTGGTTATTTCCTCTTCCTGGTGGGAAATGAGAGTTAAATTTGCCCGTCCAGACACCTCCAGCTAGTCTCTCATTGGTTCTCGCTATTCCTGTTCATCTTCCGCAGAAATTGCAAACTGGGCCAAACAGGAGGTTAAAGGGACTGACTCTCCAAGTCGGGAGAGTGTTAGTAAAGCGTCTGGAATGTTGCACCCGAGTACCAGGGTACGAAAACTGAGACATATTTGAACACGTCTCCCGATCACATGGTTGATCATACTCTAGGTTCCACATGCATGTTTTAGCTGAAGGAAGAATACCTTAAACCTGGGTAGTTGAAACCCGTGGAATGGGTACCATGCAATATGACTTCAAAGGGTCTTCATTTGCTCACCGAACCTCTCCAATCCTATCACTGCTGCGTTTATGTCCCTGTACACGTTTGATTCTCTTTCGGAGACATAGCAATCCATAGGTTTTAAGATACTTAAGAGTCAGGTACTTTCTTAGGCGTTTAATATGGGGTGTTGAGTCCATTTCGTTGAGCAAGGAGTAGCTCTTGTCTATTCCATATTTGGCTTAAGGAACTTTATCTGTGCTCATTTCAATCTCTGGTTTTATGCAGCACCCCAACTCACCTTTACCCTTAAACAAGCATAAGTTGGTTTTCTAAATTTGAGACCCTGTTCTGTTCTGTAATTCAGTTCCTGTGTAGCCAAGTTTACATTCCGTGTATTACTGATATCTTATGATGTTTCTTTTTCTGTGTGACTTATTTCAGTTAGAATCATCGTACCTGAATCCACTCATTGTGCTGCTACGGGCCTGATGGCATAGATTTCACTGCTGAGTGATACTGCATTGTACGTAAGTACCACAAGTTCTTTATCCATTTTTCACTTTCTGTGATATTGAACTTGTACGGTAAACGAGGTTCTTGTAAACAGAGGCGTCCCAAACATTGGGGTGGCTGTGTCTTTTTGATTTTAATTTCCCTAAGCTATAGGACCATAAGTGGAAGTGCCCTAGGCTCTGTTGCTTTGTTTTTTAGATGTTTCAGGAAACACCATACACTTCTCCCGAGTGTCTGTTGGCAATTTACATCCCGCCCATCAGCATAACAAGGCTCCCAGTTCTCCATGGCCTGTCCTGCCTTTCTGGATTTTACACTTTTTTCAGATGGCCCTTTTGACCGGGGGGAAGTGAGACTTCATTGTAGTGCAGATTTCCTTTGCAAGCTTGCTTGGTTGGCCAAAAAGGGCGTATGCGTTTTTTCCTGAATATATTCAGGAAAAAACGCATACGCCCTTTTTGGCCAAGTGCATCATTGTGGACGTTCTGCCTCTTTTCCTATGCTTTCAATGCAATTCCAGTCTACCTCCTGAAATCGGTTTCCTGCAATTCTGCCCCGCTTTCAAGTCCTCTTGGCAGCCTTACTTCAGTATATTTTTGGACGATAGTTGTCATTTATAACTCTGCAGGTTTGTGAATTACAGTGCCCCTGAGCTCCTTTCTTCAACTCGCTTTCTTGTGAGCTGGCCGCAACACCGCAGGATGGCTTCAGGCCCTAATCTGGTTCCGGCACGGCACGCTGAGCCTTTGGTTATTTCCTCTTCCTGGTGGGAAATGAGAGTTAAATTTGCCCGTCCAGACACCTCCAGCTAGTCTCTCATTGGTTCTCGCTATTCCTGTTCATCTTCCGCAGAAATTGCAAACTGGGCCAAACAGGAGGTTAAAGGGACTGACTCTCCAAGTCGGGAGAGTGTTAGTAAAGCGTCTGGAATGTTGCACCCGAGTACCAGGGTACGAAAACTGAGACATATTTGAACACGTCTCCCGATCACATGGTTGATCATACTCTAGGTTCCACATGCATGTTTTAGCTGAAGGAAGAATACCTTAAACCTGGGTAGTTGAAACCCGTGGAATGGGTACCATGCAATATGACTTCAAAGGGTCTTCATTTGCTCACCGAACCTCTCCAATCCTATCACTGCTGCGTTTATGTCCCTGTACACATGCTTGATTCTCTTTCGGAGACATAGCAATCCATAGGTTTTAAGATACTTAAGAGTCAGGTACATTCTTAGGCGTTTAATATGCGGTGTTGAGTCCATTTCGTTGAGCAAGGAGTAGCTCTTGTCTATTCCATATTTGGCTTAAGGAACTTTATCTGTGCTCATTTCAATCTCTGGTTTTATGCAGCACCCCAACTCACCTTTACCCTTAAACAAGCATAAGTTGGTTTTCTAAATTTGAGACCCTGTTCTGTTCTGTAATTCAGTTCCTGTGTAGCCAAGTTTACATTCCATGTATTACTGATATCTTATGATGTTTCTTTTTCTGTGTGACTTATTTCAGTTAGAATCATCGTACCTGAATCCACTCATTGTGCTGCTACGGGCCTGATGGCATAGATTTCACTGCTGAGTGATACTGCATTGTACGTAAGTACCACAAGTTCTTTATCCATTTTTCACTTTCTGTGATATTGAACTTGTACGGTAAACGAGGTTCTTGTAAACAGAGGCGTCCCAAACATTGGGGTGGCTGTATCTTTTTGATTTTAATTTCCCTAAGCTATAGGACCATAAGTGGAAGTGCCCTAGGCTCTGTTGCTTTGTTTTTTAGATGTTTCAGGAAACACCATACACTTCTCCCGAGTGTCTGTTGGCAATTTACATCCCGCCCATCAGCATAACAAGGCTCCCAGTTCTCCATGGCCTGTCCTGCCTTTCTGGATTTTACACTTTTTTCATATGGCCCTTTTGACCGGGGGGAAGTGAGACTTCACTGTAGTGCAGATTTCCTTTGCAAGCTTGCTTGGTTGGCCAAAAAGGGCGTATGCGTTTTTTCCTGAATATATTCAGGAAAAAACGCATACGCCCTTTTTGGCCAAGTGCATCATTGTGGACGTTCTGCCTCTTTTCCTATGCTTTCAATGCAATTCCAGTCTACCTCCTGAAATCGGTTTCCTGCAATTCTGCCCCGCTTTCAAGTCCTCTTGGCAGCCTTACTTCAGTATATTTTTGGACGATAGTTGTCATTTATAACTCTGCAGGTTTGTGAATTACAGTGCCCCTGAGCTCCTTTCTTCAACTCGTTTTCTTGTGAGCTGGCCGCAACACCGCAGGATGGCTTCAGGCCCTAATCTGGTTCCGGCACGGCACGCTGAGCCTTTGGTTATTTCCTCTTCCTGGTGGGAAATGAGAGTTAAATTTGCCCGTCCAGACACCTCCAGCTAGTCTCTCATTGGTTCTCGCTATTCCTGTTCATCTTCCGCAGAAATTGCAAACTGGGCCAAACAGGAGGTTAAAGGGACTGACTCTCCAAGTCGGGAGAGTGTTAGTAAAGCGTCTGGAATGTTGCACCCGAGTACCAGGGTACGAAAACTGAGACATATTTGAACACGTCTCCCGATCACATGGTTGATCATACTCTAGGTTCCACATGCATGTTTTAGCTGAAGGAAGAATACCTTAAACCTGGGTAGTTGAAACCCGTGGAATGGGTACCATGCAATATGACTTCAAAGGGTCTTCATTTGCTCACCGAACCTCTCCAATCCTATCACTGCTGCGTTTATGTCCCTGTACACATGCTTGATTCTCTTTCGGAGACATAGCAATCCATAGGTTTTAAGATACTTAAGAGTCAGGTACATTCTTAGGCGTTTAATATGGGGTGTTGAGTCCATTTCGTTGAGCAAGGAGTAGCTCTTGTCTATTCCATATTTGGCTTAAGGAACTTTATCTGTGCTCATTTCAATCTCTGGTTTTATGCAGCACCCCAACTCACCTTTACCCTTAAACAAGCATAAGTTGGTTTTCTAAATTTGAGACCCTGTTCTGTTCTGTAATTCAGTTCCTGTGTAGCCAAGTTTACATTCCGTGTATTACTGATATCTTATGATGTTTCTTTTTCTGTGTGACTTATTTCAGTTAGAATCATCGTACCTGAATCCACTCATTGTGCTGCTACGGGCCTGATGGCATAGATTTCACTGCTGAGTGATACTGCATTGTACGTAAGTACCACAAGTTCTTTATCCATTTTTCACTTTCTGTGATATTGAACTTGTACGGTAAACGAGGTTCTTGTAAACAGAGGCGTCCCAAACATTGGGGTGGCTGTGTCTTTTTGATTTTAATTTCCCTAAGCTATAGGACCATATGTGGAAGTGCCCTAGGCTCTGTTGCTTTGTTTTTTAGATGTTTCAGGAAACACCATACACTTCTCCCGAGTGTCTGTTGGCAATTTACATCCCGCCCATCAGCATAACAAGGCTCCCAGTTCTCCATGGCCTGTCCTGCCTTTCTGGATTTTACACTTTTTTCAGATGGCCCTTTTGACCGGGGGGAAGTGAGACTTCATTGTAGTGCAGATTTCCTTTGCAAGCTTGCTTGGTTGGCCAAAAAGGGCGTATGCGTTTTTTCCTGAATATATTCAGGAAAAAACGCATACGCCCTTTTTGGCCAAGTGCATCATTGTGGACGTTCTGCCTCTTTTCCTATGCTTTCAATGCAATTCCAGTCTACCTCCTGAAATCGGTTTCCTGCAATTCTGCCCCGCTTTCAAGTCCTCTTGGCAGCCTTACTTCAGTATATTTTTGGACGATAGTTGTCATTTATAACTCTGCAGGTTTGTGAATTACAGTGCCCCTGAGCTCCTTTCTTCAACTCGCTTTCTTGTGAGCTGGCCGCAACACCGCAGGATGGCTTCAGGCCCTAATCTGGTTCCGGCACGGCACGCTGAGCCTTTGGTTATTTCCTCTTCCTGGTGGGAAATGAGAGTTAAATTTGCCCGTCCAGACACCTCCAGCTAGTCTCTCATTGGTTCTCGCTATTCCTGTTCATCTTCCGCAGAAATTGCAAACTGGGCCAAACAGGAGGTTAAAGGGACTGACTCTCCAAGTCGGGAGAGTGTTAGTAAAGCGTCTGGAATGTTGCACCCGAGTACCAGGGTACGAAAACTGAGACATATTTGAACACGTCTCCCGATCACATGGTTGATCATACTCTAGGTTCCACATGCATGTTTTAGCTGAAGGAAGAATACCTTAAACCTGGGTAGTTGAAACCCGTGGAATGGGTACCATGCAATATGACTTCAAAGGGTCTTCATTTGCTCACCGAACCTCTCCAATCCTATCACTGCTGCGTTTATGTCCCTGTACACATGCTTGATTCTCTTTCGGAGACATAGCAATCCATAGGTTTTAAGATACTTAAGAGTCAGGTACATTCTTAGGCGTTTAATATGCGGTGTTGAGTCCATTTCGTTGAGCAAGGAGTAGCTCTTGTCTATTCCATATTTGGCTTAAGGAACTTTATCTGTGCTCATTTCAATCTCTGGTTTTATGCAGCACCCCAACTCACCTTTACCCTTAAACAAGCATAAGTTGGTTTTCTAAATTTGAGACCCTGTTCTGTTCTGTAATTCAGTTCCTGTGTAGCCAAGTTTACATTCCGTGTATTACTGATATCTTATGATGTTTCTTTTTCTGTGTGACTTATTTCAGTTAGAATCATCGTACCTGAATCCACTCATTGTGCTGCTACGGGCCTGATGACATAGATTTCACTGCTGAGTGATACTGCATTGTACGTAAGTACCACAAGTTCTTTATCCATTTTTCACTTTCTGTGATATTGAACTTGTACGGTAAACGAGGTTCTTGTAAACAGAGGCGTCCCAAACATTGGGGTGGCTGTATCTTTTTGATTTTAATTTCCCTAAGCTATAGGACCATAAGTGGAAGTGCCCTAGGCTCTGTTGCTTTGTTTTTTAGATGTTTCAGGAAACACCATACACTTCTCCCGAGTGTCTGTTGGCAATTTACATCCCGCCCATCAGCATAACAAGGCTCCCAGTTCTCCATGGCTTGTCCTGCCTTTCTGGATTTTACACTTTTTTCAGATGGCCCTTTTGACCGGGGGGAAGTGAGACTTCATTGTAGTGCAGATTTCCTTTGCAAGCTTGCTTGGTTGGCCAAAAAGGGCGTATGCGTTTTTTCCTGAATATATTCAGGAAAAAACGCATACGCCCTTTTTGGCCAAGTGCATCATTGTGGACGTTCTGCCTCTTTTCCTATGCTTTCAATGCAATTCCAGTCTACCTCCTGAAATCGGTTTCCTGCAATTCTGCCCCACTTTCAAGTCCTCTTGGCAGCCTTACTTCAGTATATTTTTGGACGATAGTTGTCATTTATAACTCTGCAGGTTTGTGAATTACAGTGCCCCTGAGCTCCTTTCTTCAACTCGTTTTCTTGTGAGCTGGCCGCAACACCGCAGGATGGCTTCAGGCCCTAATCTGGTTCCGGCACGGCACGCTGAGCCTTTGGTTATTTCCTCTTCCTGGTGGGAAATGAGAGTTAAATTTGCCCGTCCAGACACCTCCAGCTGGTCTCTCATTGGTTCTCGCTATTCCTGTTCATCTTCCGCAGAAATTGCAAACTGGGCCAAACAGGAGGTTAAAGGGACTGACTCTCCAAGTCGGGAGAGTGTTAGTAAAGCGTCTGGAATGTTGCACCCGAGTACCAGGGTACGAAAACTGAGACATATTTGAACACGTCTCCCGATCACATGGTTGATCATACTCTAGGTTCCACATGCATGTTTTAGCTGAAGGAAGAATACCTTAAACCTGGGTAGTTGAAACCCGTGGAATGGGTACCATGCAATATGACTTCAAAGGGTCTTCATTTGCTCACCGAACCTCTCCAATCCTATCACTGCTGCGTTTATGTCCCTGTACACATGCTTGATTCTCTTTCGGAGACATAGCAATCCATAGGTTTTAAGATACTTAAGAGTCAGGTACATTCTTAGGCGTTTAATATGGGGTGTTGAGTCCATTTCGTTGAGCAAGGAGTAGCTCTTGTCTATTCCATATTTGGCTTAAGGAACTTTATCTGTTCTCATTTCAATCTCTGGTTTTATGCAGCACCCCAACTCACCTTTACCCTTAAACAAGCATAAGTTGGTTTTCTAAATTTGAGACCCTGTTCTGTTCTGTAATTCAGTTCCTGTGTAGCCAAGTTTACATTCCGTGTATTACTGATATCTTATGATGTTTCTTTTTCTGTGTGACTTATTTCAGTTAGAATCATCGTACCTGAATCCACTCATTGTGCTGCTACGGGCCTGATGACATAGATTTCACTGCTGAGTGATACTGCATTGTACGTAAGTACCACAAGTTCTTTATCCATTTTTCACTTTCTGTGATATTGAACTTGTACGGTAAACGAGGTTCTTGTAAACAGAGGCGTCCCAAACATTGGGGTGGCTGTATCTTTTTGATTTTAATTTCCCTAAGCTATAGGACCATAAGTGGAAGTGCCCTAGGCTCTGTTGCTTTGTTTTCTAGATGTTTCAGGAAACACCATACACTTCTCCCGAGTGTCTGTTGGCAATTTACATCCCGCCCATCAGCATAACAAGGCTCCCAGTTCTCCATGGCCTGTCCTGCCTTTCTGGATTTTACACTTTTTTCAGATGGCCCTTTTGACCGGGGGGAAGTGAGACTTCATTGTAGTGCAGATTTCCTTTGCAAGCTTGCTTGGTTGGCCAAAAAGGGCGTATGCGTTTTTTCCTGAATATATTCAGGAAAAAACGCATACGCCCTTTTTGGCCAAGTGCATCATTGTGGACGTTCTGCCTCTTTTCCTATGCTTTCAATGCAATTCCAGTCTACCTCCTGAAATCGGTTTCCTGCAATTCTGCCCCGCTTTCAAGTCCTCTTGGCAGCCTTACTTCAGTATATTTTTGGACGATAGCTGTCATTTATAACTCTGCAGGTTTGTGAATTACAGTGCCCCTGAGCTCCTTTCTTCAACTCGTTTTCTTGTGAGCTGGCCGCAACACCGCAGGATGGCTTCAGGCCCTAATCTGGTTCCGGCACGGCACGCTGAGCCTTTGGTTATTTCCTCTTCCTGGTGGGAAATGAGAGTTAAATTTGCCCGTCCAGACACCTCCAGCTAGTCTCTCATTGGTTCTCGCTATTCCTGTTCATCTTCCGCAGAAATTGCAAACTGGGCCAAACAGGAGGTTAAAGGGACTGACTCTCCAAGTCGGGAGAGTGTTAGTAAAGCGTCTGGAATGTTGCACCCGAGTACCAGGGTACGAAAACTGAGACATATTTGAACACGTCTCCCGATCACATGGTTGATCATACTCTAGGTTCCACATGCATGTTTTAGCTGAAGGAAGAATACCTTAAACCTGGGTAGTTGAAACCCGTGGAATGGGTACCATGCAATATGACTTCAAAGGGTCTTCATTTGCTCACCGAACCTCTCCAATCCTATCACTGCTGCGTTTATGTCCCTGTACACATGCTTGATTCTCTTTCGGAGACATAGCAATCCATAGGTTTTAAGATACTTAAGAGTCAGGTACATTCTTAGGCGTTTAATATGCGGTGTTGAGTCCATTTCGTTGAGCAAGGAGTAGCTCTTGTCTATTCCATATTTGGCTTAAGGAACTTTATCTGTGCTCATTTCAATCTCTGGTTTTATGCAGCACCCCAACTCACCTTTACCCTTAAACAAGCATAAGTTGGTTTTCTAAATTTGAGACCCTGTTCTGTTCTGTAATTCAGTTCCTGTGTAGCCAAGTTTACATTCCGTGTATTACTGATATCTTATGATGTTTCTTTTTCTGTGTGACTTATTTCAGTTAGAATCATCGTACCTGAATCCACTCATTGTGCTGCTACGGGCCAGATGACATAGATTTCACTGCTGAGTGATACTGCATTGTACGTAAGTACCACAAGTTCTTTATCCATTTTTCACTTTCTGTGATATTGAACTTGTACGGTAAACGAGGTTCTTGTAAACAGAGGCGTCCCAAACATTGGGGTGGCTGTATCTTTTTGAGTTTAATTTCCCTAAGCTATAGGACCATAAGTGGAAGTGCCCTAGGCTCTGTTGCTTTGTTTTTTAGATGTTTCAGGAAACACCATACACTTCTCCCAAGTGTCTGTTGGCAATTTACATCCCGCCCATCAGCATAACAAGGCTCCCAGTTCTCCATGGCCTGTCCTGCCTTTCTGGATTTTACACTTTTTTCAGATGGCCCTTTTGACCGGGGGGAAGTGAGACTTCATTGTAGTGCAGATTTCCTTTGCAAGCTTGCTTGGTTGGCCAAAAAGGGCGTATGCGTTTTTTCCTGAATATATTCAGGAAAAAACGCATACGCCCTTTTTGGCCAAGTGCATCATTGTGGACGTTCTGCCTCTTTTCCTATGCTTTCAATGCAATTCCAGTCTACCTCCTGAAATCGGTTTCCTGCAATTCTGCCCCGCTTTCAAGTCCTCTTGGCAGCCTTACTTCAGTATATTTTTGGACGATAGCTGTCATTTATAACTCTGCAGGTTTGTGAATTACAGTGCCCCTGAGCTCCTTTCTTCAACTCGCTTTCTTGTGAGCTGGCCGCAACACCGCAGGATGGCTTCAGGCCCTAATCTGGTTCCGGCACGGCACGCTGAGCCTTTGGTTATTTCCTCTTCCTGGTGGGAAATGAGAGTTAAATTTGCCCGTCCAGACACCTCCAGCTAGTCTCTCATTGGTTCTCGCTATTCCTGTTCATCTTCCGCAGAAATTGCAAACTGGGCCAAACAGGAGGTTAAAGGGACTGACTCTCCAAGTCGGGAGAGTGTTAGTAAAGCGTCTGGAATGTTGCACCCGAGTACCAGGGTACGGAAACTGAGACATATTTGAACAGGTCTCCCGATCACATGGTTGATCATACTCTAGGTTCCACATGCATGTTTTAGCTGAAGGAAGAATACCTTAAACCTGGGTAGTTGAAACCCGTGGAATGGGTACCATGCAATATGACTTCAAAGGCTCTTCATTTGCTCACCGAACCTCTCCAATCCTATCACTGCTGCGTTTATGTCCCTGTACACATGCTTGATTCTCTTTCGGAGACATAGCAATCCATAGGTTTTAAGATACTTAAGAGTCAGGTACATTCTTAGGCGTTTAATATGCGGTGTTGAGTCCATTTCGTTGAGCAAGGAGTAGCTCTTGTCTATTCCATATTTGGCTTAAGGAACTTTATCTGTGCTCATTTCAATCTCTGGTTTTATGCAGCACCCCAACTCACCTTTACCCTTAAACAAGCATAAGTTGGTTTTCTAAATTTGAGACCCTGTTCTGTTCTGTAATTCAGTTCCTGTGTAGCCAAGTTTACATTCCGTGTATTACTGATATCTTATGATGTTTCTTTTTCTGTGTGACTTATTTCAGTTAGAATCATCGTACCTGAATCCACTCATTGTGCTGCTACGGGCCTGATGACATAGATTTCACTGCTGAGTGATACTGCATTGTACGTAAGTACCACAAGTTCTTTATCCATTTTTCACTTTCTGTGATATTGAACTTGTACGGTAAACGAGGTTCTTGTAAACAGAGGCGTCCCAAACATTGGGGTGGCTGTATCTTTTTGAGTTTAATTTCCCTAAGCTATAGGACCATAAGTGGAAGTGCCCTAGGCTCTGTTGCTTTGTTTTTTAGATGTTTCAGGAAACACCATACACTTCTCCCGAGTGTCTGTTGGCAATTTACATCCCGCCCATCAGCATAACAAGGCTCCCAGTTCTCCATGGCCTGTCCTGCCTTTCTGGATTTTACACTTTTTTCAGATGGCCCTTTTGACCGGGGGGAAGTGAGACTTCATTGTAGTGCAGATTTCCTTTGCAAGCTTGCTTGGTTGCCCAAAAAGGGCGTATGCGTTTTTTCCTGAATATATTCAGGAAAAAAAGCATACGCCCTTTTTGGCCAAGTGCATCATTGTGGACGTTCTGCCTCTTTTCCTATGCTTTCAATGCAATTCCAGTCTACCTCCTGAAATCGGTTTCCTGCAATTCTGCCCCGCTTTCAAGTCCTCTTGGCAGCCTTACTTCAGTATATTTTTGGACAATAGTTGTCATTTATAACTCTGCAGGTTTGTGAATTACAGTGCCCCTGAGCTCCTTTCTTCAACTCGCTTTCTTGTGAGCTGGCCGCAACACCGCAGGATGGCTTCAGGCCCTAATCTGGTTCCGGCACGGCACGCTGAGCCTTTGGTTATTTCCTCTTCCTGGTGGGAAATGAGAGTTAAATTTGCCCGTCCAGACACCTCCAGCTAGTCTCTCATTGGTTCTCGCTATTCCTGTTCATCTTCCGCAGAAATTGCAAACTGGGCCAAACAGGAGGTTAAAGGGGCTGACTCTCCAAGTCGGGAGAGTGTTAGTAAAGCGTCTGGAATGTTGCACCCAAGTACCAGGGTACGAAAACTGAGACATATTTGAACACGTCTCCCGATCACATGGTTGATCATACTCTAGGTTCCACATGCATGTTTTAGCTGAAGGAAGAATACCTTAAACCTGGGTAGTTGAAACCCGTGGAATGGGTACCATGCAATATGACTTCAAAGGGTCTTCATTTGCTCACCGAACCTCTCCAATCCTATCACTGCTGCATTTATGTCCCTGTACACATGCTTGATTCTCTTTCGGAGACATAGCAATCCATAGGTTTTAAGATACTTAAGAGTCAGGTACATTCTTAGGCGTTTAATATGGGGTGTTGAGTCCATTTCGTTGAGCAAGGAGTAGCTCTTGTCTATTCCATATTTGGCTTAAGGAACTTTATCTGTGCTCATTTCAATCTCTGGTTTTATGCAGCACCCCAACTCACCTTTACCCTTAAACAAGCATAAGTTGGTTTTCTAAATTTGAGACCCTGTTCTGTTCTGTAATTCAGTTCCTGTGTAGCCAAGTTTACATTCCGTGTATTACTGATATCTTATGATGTTTCTTTTTCTGTGTGACTTATTTCAGTTAGAATCATCGTACCTGAATCCACTCATTGTGCTGCTACGGGCCTGATGACATAGATTTCACTGCTGAGTGATACTGCATTGTACGTAAGTACCACAAGTTCTTTATCCATTTTTCACTTTCTGTGATATTGAACTTGTACGGTAAACGATGTTCTTGTAAACAGAGGCGTCCCAAACATTGGGGTGGCTGTATCTTTTTGATTTTAATTTCCCTAAGCTATAGGACCATAAGTGGAAGTGCCCTAGGCTCTGTTGCTTTGTTTTTTAGATGTTTCAGGAAACAGCATACACTTCTCCCGAGTGTCTGTTGGCAATTTACATCCCGCCCATCAGCATAACAAGGCTCCCAGTTCTCCATGGCCTGTCCTGCCTTTCTGGATTTTACACTTTTTTCAGATGGCCCTTTTGACCGGGGGGAAGTGAGACTTCATTGTAGTGCAGATTTCCTTTGAAAGCTTGCTTGGTTGGCCAAAAAGGGCGTATGCGTTTTTTCCTGAATATATTCAGGAAAAAACGCATACGCCCTTTTTGGCCAAGTGCATCATTGTGGACGTTCTGCCTCTTTTCCTATGCTTTCAATGCAATTCCAGTCTACCTCCTGAAATCGGTTTCCTGCAATTCTGCCCCGCTTTCAAGTCCTCTTGGCAGCCTTACTTCAGTATATTTTTGGACGATAGTTGTCATTTATAACTCTGCAGGTTTGTGAATTACAGTGCCCCTGAGCTCCTTTCTTCAACTCGCTTTCTTGTGAGCTGGCCGCAACACCGCAGGATGGCTTCAGGCCCTAATCTGGTTCCGGCACGGCACGCTGAGCCTTTGGTTATTTCCTCTTCCTGGTGGGAAATGAGAGTTAAATTTGCCCGTCCAGACACCTCCAGCTAGTCTCTCATTGGTTCTCGCTATTCCTGTTCATCTTCCGCAGAAATTGCAAACTGGGCCAAACAGGAGGTTAAAGGGACTGACTCTCCAAGTCGGGAGAGTGTTAGTAAAGCGTCTGGAATGTTGCACCCGAGTACCAGGGTACGAAAACTGAGACATATTTGAACACGTCTCCCGATCACATGGTTGATCATACTCTAGGTTCCACATGCATGTTTTAGCTGAAGGAAGAATACCTTAAACCTGGGTAGTTGAAACCCGTGGAATGGGTACCATGCAATATGACTTCAAAGGGTCTTCATTTGCTCACCGAACCTCTCCAATCCTATCACTGCTGCGTTTATGTCCCTGTACACATGCTTGATTCTCTTTCGGAGACATAGCAATCCATAGGTTTTAAGATACTTAAGAGTCAGGTACATTCTTAGGCGTTTAATATGCGGTGTTGAGTCCATTTCGTTGAGCAAGGAGTAGCTCTTGTCTATTCCATATTTGGCTTAAGGAACTTTATCTGTGCTCATTTCAATCTCTGGTTTTATGCAGCACCCCAACTCACCTTTACCCTTAAACAAGCATAAGTTGGTTTTCTAAATTTGAGACCCTGTTCTGTTCTGTAATTCAGTTCCTGTGTAGCCAAGTTTACATTCCGTGTATTACTGATATCTTATGATGTTTCTTTTTCTGTGTGACTTATTTCAGTTAGAATCATCGTACCTGAATCCACTCATTGTGCTGCTACGGGCCTGATGACATAGATTTCACTGCTGAGTGATACTGCATTGTACGTAAGTACCACAAGTTCTTTATCCATTTTTCACTTTCTGTGATATTGAACTTGTACGGTAAACGAGGTTCTTGTAAACAGAGGCGTCCCAAACATTGGGGTGGCTGTATCTTTTTGATTTTAATTTCCCTAAGCTATAGGACCATAAGTGGAAGTGCCCTAGGCTCTGTTGCTTTGTTTTTTAGATGTTTCAGGAAACACCATACACTTCTCCCGAGTGTCTGTTGGCAATTTACATCCCACCCATCAGCATAACAAGGCTCCCAGTTCTCCATGGCCTGTCCTGCCTTTCTGGATTTTACACTTTTTTCAGATGGCCCTTTTGACCGGGGGGAAGTGAGACTTCATTGTAGTGCAGATTTCCTTTGCAAGCTTGCTTGGTTGGCCAAAAAGGGCGTATGCGTTTTTTCCTGAATATATTCAGGAAAAAACGCATACGCCCTTTTTGGCCAAGTGCATCATTGTGGACGTTCTGCCTCTTTTCCTATGCTTTCAATGCAATTCCAGTCTACCTCCTGAAATCGGTTTCCTGCAATTCTGCCCCGCTTTCAAGTCCTCTTGGCAGCCTTACTTCAGTATATTTTTGGACGATAGTTGTCATTTATAACTCTGCAGGTTTGTGAATTACAGTGCCCCTGAGCTCCTTTCTTCAACTCGTTTTCTTGTGAGCTGGCCGCAACACCGCTGGATGGCTTCAGGCCCTAATCTGGTTCCGGCACGGCACGCTGAGCCTTTGGTTATTTCCTCTTCCTGGTGGGAAATGAGAGTTAAATTTGCCCGTCCAGACACCTCCAGCTAGTCTCTCATTGGTTCTCGCTATTCCTGTTCATCTTCCGCAGAAATTGCAAACTGGGCCAAACAGGAGGTTAAAGGGACTGACTCTCCAAGTCGGGAGAGTGTTAGTAAAGCGTCTGGAATGTTGCACCCGAGTACCAGGGTACGAAAACTGAGACATATTTGAACACGTCTCCCGATCACATGGTTGATCATACTCTAGGTTCCACATGCATGTTTTAGCTGAAGGAAGAATACCTTAAACCTGGGTAGTTGAAACCCGTGGAATGGGTACCATGCAATATGACTTCAAAGGCTCTTCATTTGCTCACCGAACCTCTCCAATCCTATCACTGCTGCGTTTATGTCCCTGTACACATGCTTGATTCTCTTTCGGAGACATAGCAATCCATAGGTTTTAAGATACTTAAGAGTCAGGTACATTCTTAGGCGTTTAATATGGGGTGTTGAGTCCATTTCGTTGAGCAAGGAGTAGCTCTTGTCTATTCCATATTTGGCTTAAGGAACTTTATCTGTGCTCATTTCAATCTCTGGTTTTATGCAGCACCCCAACTCACCTTTACCCTTAAACAAGCATAAGTTGGTTTTCTAAATTTGAGACCCTGTTCTGTTCTGTAATTCAGTTCCTGTGTAGCCAAGTTTACATTCCGTGTATTACTGATATCTTATGATGTTTCTTCTTCTGTGTGACTTATTTCAGTTAGAATCATCGTACCTGAATCCACTCATTGTGCTGCTACGGGCCTGATGACATAGATTTCACTGCTGAGTGATACTGCATTGTACGTAAGTACCACAAGTTCTTTATCCATTTTTCACTTTCTGTGATATTGAACTTGTACGGTAAACGAGGTTCTTGTAAACAGAGGCGTCCCAAACATTGGGGTGGCTGTATCTTTTTGATTTTAATTTCCCTAAGCTATAGGACCATAAGTGGAAGTGCCCTAGGCTCTGTTGCTTTGTTTTTTAGATGTTTCAGGAAACACCATACACTTCTCCCGAGTGTCTGTTGGCAATTTACATCCCGCCCATCAGCATAACAAGGCTCCCAGTTCTCCATGGCCTGTCCTGCCTTTCTGGATTTTACACTTTTTTCAGATGGCCCTTTTGACCGGGGGGAAGTGAGACTTCATTGTAGTGCAGATTTCCTTTGCAAGCTTGCTTGGTTGGCCAAAAAGGGCGTATGCGTTTTTTCCTGAATATATTCAGGAAAAAACGCATACGCCCTTTTTGGCCAAGTGCATCATTGTGGACGTTCTGCCTCTTTTCCTATGCTTTCAATGCAATTCCAGTCTACCTCCTGAAATCGGTTTCCTGCAATTCTGCCCCGCTTTCAAGTCCTCTTGGCAGCCTTACTTCAGTATATTTTTGGACGATAGTTGTCATTTATAACTCTGCAGGTTTGTGAATTACAGTGCCCCTGAGCTCCTTTCTTCAACTCGTTTTCTTGTGAGCTGGCCGCAACACCGCAGGATGGCTTCAGGCCCTAATCTGGTTCCGGCACGGCACGCTGAGCCTTTGGTTATTTCCTCTTCCTGGTGGGAAATGAGAGTTAAATTTGCCCGTCCAGACACCTCCAGCTAGTCTCTCATTGGTTCTCGCTATTCCTGTTCATCTTCCGCAGAAATTGCAAACTGGGCCAAACAGGAGGTTAAAGGGACTGACTCTCCAAGTCGGGAGAGTGTTAGTAAAGCGTCTGGAATGTTGCACCCGAGTACCAGGGTACGAAAACTGAGACATATTTGAACACGTCTCCCGATCACATGGTTGATCATACTCTAGGTTCCACATGCATGTTTTAGCTGAAGGAAGAATACCTTAAACCTGGGTAGTTGAAACCCGTGGAATGGGTACCATGCAATATGACTTCAAAGGGTCTTCATTTGCTCACCGAACCTCTCCAATCCTATCACTGCTGCGTTTATGTCCCTGTACACATGCTTGATTCTCTTTCGGAGACATAGCAATCCATAGGTTTTAAGATACTTAAGAGTCAGGTACATTCTTAGGCGTTTAATATGCGGTGTTGAGTCCATTTCGTTGAGCAAGGAGTAGCTCTTGTCTATTCCATATTTGGCTTAAGGAACTTTATCTGTGCTCATTTCAATCTCTGGTTTTATGCAGCACCCCAACTCACCTTTACCCTTAAACAAGCATAAGTTGGTTTTCTAAATTTGAGACCCTGTTCTGTTCTGTAATTCAGTTCCTGTGTAGCCAAGTTTACATTCCGTGTATTACTGATATCTTATGATGTTTCTTTTTCTGTGTGACTTATTTCAGTTAGAATCATCGTACCTGAATCCACTCATTGTGCTGCTACGGGCCTGATGACATAGATTTCACTGCTGAGTGATACTGCATTGTACGTAAGTACCACAAGTTCTTTATCCATTTTTCACTTTCTGTGATATTGAACTTGTACGGTAAACGAGGTTCTTGTAAACAGAGGCGTCCCAAACATTGGGGTGGCTGTATCTTTTTGATTTTAATTTCCCTAAGCTATAGGACCATAAGTGGAAGTGCCCTAGGCTCTGTTGCTTTGTTTTTTAGATGTTTCAGGAAACACCATACACTTCTCCCGAGTGTCTGTTGGCAATTTACATCCCGCCCATCAGCATAACAAGGCTCCCAGTTCTCCATGGCCTGTCCTGCCTTTCTGGATTTTACACTTTTTTCAGATGGCCCTTTTGACCGGGGGGAAGTGAGACTTCATTGTAGTGCAGATTTCCTTTGCAAGCTTGCTTGGTTGGCCAAAAAGGGCGTATGCGTTTTTTCCTGAATATATTCAGGAAAAAACGCATACGCCCTTTTTGGCCAAGTGCATCATTGTGGACGTTCTGCCTCTTTTCCTATGCTTTCAATGCAATTCCAGTCTACCTCCTGAAATCGGTTTCCTGCAATTCTGCCCCGCTTTCAAGTCCTCTTGGCAGCCTTACTTCAGTATATTTTTGGACGATAGTTGTCATTTATAACTCTGCAGGTTTGTGAATTACAGTGCCCCTGAGCTCCTTTCTTCAACTCGTTTTCTTGTGAGCTGGCCGCAACACCGCAGGATGGCTTCAGGCCCTAATCTGGTTCCGGCACGGCACGCTGAGCCTTTGGTTATTTCCTCTTCCTGGTGGGAAATGAGAGTTAAATTTGCCCGTCCAGACACCTCCAGCTAGTCTCTCATTGGTTCTCGCTATTCCTGTTCATCTTCCGCAGAAATTGCAAACTGGGCCAAACAGGAGGTTAAAGGGACTGACTCTCCAAGTCGGGAGAGTGTTAGTAAAGCGTCTGGAATGTTGCACCCGAGTACCAGGGTACGAAAACTGAGACATATTTGAACACGTCTCCCGATCACATGGTTGATCATACTCTAGGTTCCACATGCATGTTTTAGCTGAAGGAAGAATACCTTAAACCTGGGTAGTTGAAACCCGTGGAATGGGTACCATGCAATATGACTTCAAAGGCTCTTCATTTGCTCACCGAACCTCTCCAATCCTATCACTGCTGCGTTTATGTCCCTGTACACATGCTTGATTCTCTTTCGGAGACATAGCAATCCATAGGTTTTAAGATACTTAAGAGTCAGGTACATTCTTAGGCGTTTAATATGGGGTGTTGAGTCCATTTCGTTGAGCAAGGAGTAGCTCTTGTCTATTCCATATTTGGCTTAAGGAACTTTATCTGTGCTCATTTCAATCTCTGGTTTTATGCAGCACCCCAACTCACCTTTACCCTTAAACAAGCATAAGTTGGTTTTCTAAATTTGAGACCCTGTTCTGTTCTGTAATTCAGTTCCTGTGTAGCCAAGTTTACATTCCGTGTATTACTGATATCTTATGATGTTTCTTCTTCTGTGTGACTTATTTCAGTTAGAATCATCGTACCTGAATCCACTCATTGTGCTGCTACGGGCCTGATGACATAGATTTCACTGCTGAGTGATACTGCATTGTACGTAAGTACCACAAGTTCTTTATCCATTTTTCACTTTCTGTGATATTGAACTTGTACGGTAAACGAGGTTCTTGTAAACAGAGGCGTCCCAAACATTGGGGTGGCTGTATCTTTTTGATTTTAATTTCCCTAAGCTATAGGACCATAAGTGGAAGTGCCCTAGGCTCTGTTGCTTTGTTTTTTAGATGTTTCAGGAAACACCATACACTTCTCCCGAGTGTCTGTTGGCAATTTACATCCCGCCCATCAGCATAACAAGGCTCCCAGTTCTCCATGGCCTGTCCTGCCTTTCTGGATTTTACACTTTTTTCAGATGGCCCTTTTGACCGGGGGGAAGTGAGACTTCATTGTAGTGCAGATTTCCTTTGCAAGCTTGCTTGGTTGGCCAAAAAGGGCGTATGCGTTTTTTCCTGAATATATTCAGGAAAAAACGCATACGCCCTTTTTGGCCAAGTGCATCATTGTGGACGTTCTGCCTCTTTTCCTATGCTTTCAATGCAATTCCAGTCTACCTCCTGAAATCGGTTTCCTGCAATTCTGCCCCGCTTTCAAGTCCTCTTGGCAGCCTTACTTCAGTATATTTTTGGACGATAGTTGTCATTTATAACTCTGCAGGTTTGTGAATTACAGTGCCCCTGAGCTCCTTTCTTCAACTCGTTTTCTTGTGAGCTGGCCGCAACACCGCAGGATGGCTTCAGGCCCTAATCTGGTTCCGGCACGGCACGCTGAGCCTTTGGTTATTTCCTCTTCCTGGTGGGAAATGAGAGTTAAATTTGCCCGTCCAGACACCTCCAGCTAGTCTCTCATTGGTTCTCGCTATTCCTGTTCATCTTCCGCAGAAATTGCAAACTGGGCCAAACAGGAGGTTAAAGGGACTGACTCTCCAAGTCGGGAGAGTGTTAGTAAAGCGTCTGGAATGTTGCACCCGAGTACCAGGGTACGAAAACTGAGACATATTTGAACACGTCTCCCGATCACATGGTTGATCATACTCTAGGTTCCACATGCATGTTTTAGCTGAAGGAAGAATACCTTAAACCTGGGTAGTTGAAACCCGTGGAATGGGTACCATGCAATATGACTTCAAAGGGTCTTCATTTGCTCACCGAACCTCTCCAATCCTATCACTGCTGCGTTTATGTCCCTGTACACATGCTTGATTCTCTTTCGGAGACATAGCAATCCATAGGTTTTAAGATACTTAAGAGTCAGGTACATTCTTAGGCGTTTAATATGCGGTGTTGAGTCCATTTCGTTGAGCAAGGAGTAGCTCTTGTCTATTCCATATTTGGCTTAAGGAACTTTATCTGTGCTCATTTCAATCTCTGGTTTTATGCAGCACCCCAACTCACCTTTACCCTTAAACAAGCATAAGTTGGTTTTCTAAATTTGAGACCCTGTTCTGTTCTGTAATTCAGTTCCTGTGTAGCCAAGTTTACATTCCGTGTATTACTGATATCTTATGATGTTTCTTCTTCTGTGTGACTTATTTCAGTTAGAATCATCGTACCTGAATCCACTCATTGTGCTGCTACGGGCCTGATGACATAGATTTCACTGCTGAGTGATACTGCATTGTACGTAAGTACCACAAGTTCTTTATCCATTTTTCACTTTCTGTGATATTGAACTTGT
The DNA here is from genome assembly GCF_963455315.2 of Globicephala melas. NCBI lineage: Eukaryota > Metazoa > Chordata > Mammalia > Artiodactyla > Delphinidae > Globicephala > Globicephala melas. The sequence goes on along the minus strand of NW_027207434.1, from coordinate 265,982 downwards.
ACGGTAAACGAGGTTCTTGTAAACAGAGGCGTCCCAAACATTGGGGTGGCTGTATCTTTTTGATTTTAATTTCCCTAAGCTATAGGACCATAAGTGGAAGTGCCCTAGGCTCTGTTGCTTTGTTTTTTAGATGTTTCAGGAAACACCATACACTTCTCCCGAGTGTCTGTTGGCAATTTACATCCCGCCCATCAGCATAACAAGGCTCCCAGTTCTCCATGGCCTGTCCTGCCTTTCTGGATTTTACACTTTTTTCAGATGGCCCTTTTGACCGGGGGGAAGTGAGACTTCATTGTAGTGCAGATTTCCTTTGCAAGCTTGCTTGGTTGGCCAAAAAGGGCGTATGCGTTTTTTCCTGAATATATTCAGGAAAAAACGCATACGCCCTTTTTGGCCAAGTGCATCATTGTGGACGTTCTGCCTCTTTTCCTATGCTTTCAATGCAATTCCAGTCTACCTCCTGAAATCGGTTTCCTGCAATTCTGCCCCGCTTTCAAGTCCTCTTGGCAGCCTTACTTCAGTATATTTTTGGACGATAGTTGTCATTTATAACTCTGCAGGTTTGTGAATTACAGTGCCCCTGAGCTCCTTTCTTCAACTCGTTTTCTTGTGAGCTGGCCGCAACACCGCAGGATGGCTTCAGGCCCTAATCTGGTTCCGGCACGGCACGCTGAGCCTTTGGTTATTTCCTCTTCCTGGTGGGAAATGAGAGTTAAATTTGCCCGTCCAGACACCTCCAGCTAGTCTCTCATTGGTTCTCGCTATTCCTGTTCATCTTCCGCAGAAATTGCAAACCGGGCCAAACAGGAGGTTAAAGGGACTGACTCTCCAAGTCGGGAGAGTGTTAGTAAAGCGTCTGGAATGTTGCACCCGAGTACCAGGGTACGAAAACTGAGACATATTTGAACACGTCTCCCGATCACATGGTTGATCATACTCTAGGTTCCACATGCATGTTTTAGCTGAAGGAAGAATACCTTAAACCTGGGTAGTTGAAACCCGTGGAATGGGTACCATGCAATATGACTTCAAAGGGTCTTCATTTGCTCACCGAACCTCTCCAATCCTATCACTGCTGCGTTTATGTCCCTGTACACATGCTTGATTCTCTTTCGGAGACATAGCAATCCATAGGTTTTAAGATACTTAAGAGTCAGGTACATTCTTAGGCGTTTAATATGCGGTGTTGAGTCCATTTCGTTGAGCAAGGAGTAGCTCTTGTCTATTCCATATTTGGCTTAAGGAACTTTATCTGTGCTCATTTCAATCTCTGGTTTTATGCAGCACCCCAACTCACCTTTACCCTTAAACAAGCATAAGTTGGTTTTCTAAATTTGAGACCCTGTTCTGTTCTGTAATTCAGTTCCTGTGTAGCCAAGTTTACATTCCGTGTATTACTGATATCTTATGATGTTTCTTTTTCTGTGTGACTTATTTCAGTTAGAATCATCGTACCTGAATCCACTCATTGTGCTGCTACGGGCCTGATGGCATAGATTTCACTGCTGAGTGATACTGCATTGTACGTAAGTACCACAAGTTCTTTATCCATTTTTCACTTTCTGTGATATTGAACTTGTACGGTAAACGAGGTTCTTGTAAACAGAGGCGTCCCAAACATTGGGGTGGCTGTATCTTTTTGATTTTAATTTCCCTAAGCTATAGGACCATAAGTGGAAGTGCCCTAGGCTCTGTTGCTTTGTTTTTTAGATGTTTCAGGAAACACCATACACTTCTCCCGAGTGTCTGTTGGCAATTTACATCCCGCCCATCAGCATAACAAGGCTCCCAGTTCTCCATGGCCTGTCCTGCCTTTCTGGATTTTACACTTTTTTCAGATGGCCCTTTTGACCGGGGGGAAGTGAGACTTCATTGTAGTGCAGATTTCCTTTGCAAGCTTGCTTGGTTGGCCAAAAAGGGCGTATGCGTTTTTTCCTGAATATATTCAGGAAAAAACGCATACGCCCTTTTTGGCCAAGTGCATCATTGTGGACGTTCTGCCTCTTTTCCTATGCTTTCAATGCAATTCCAGTCTACCTCCTGAAATCGGTTTCCTGCAATTCTGCCCCGCTTTCAAGTCCTCTTGGCAGCCTTACTTCAGTATATTTTTGGACGATAGCTGTCATTTATAACTCTGCAGGTTTGTGAATTACAGTGCCCCTGAGCTCCTTTCTTCAACTCGCTTTCTTGTGAGCTGGCCGCAACACCGCAGGATGGCTTCAGGCCCTAATCTGGTTCCGGCACGGCACGCTGAGCCTTTGGTTATTTCCTCTTCCTGGTGGGAAATGAGAGTTAAATTTGCCCGTCCAGACACCTCCAGCTAGTCTCTCATTGGTTCTCGCTATTCCTGTTCATCTTCCGCAGAAATTGCAAACTGGGCCAAACAGGAGGTTAAAGGGACTGACTCTCCAAGTCGGGAGAGTGTTAGTAAAGCGTCTGGAATGTTGCACCCGAGTACCAGGGTACGAAAACTGAGACATATTTGAACACGTCTCCCGATCACATGGTTGATCATACTCTAGGTTCCACATGCATGTTTTAGCTGAAGGAAGAATACCTTAAACCTGGGTAGTTGAAACCCGTGGAATGGGTACCATGCAATATGACTTCAAAGGGTCTTCATTTGCTCACCGAACCTCTCCAATCCTATCACTGCTGCGTTTATGTCCCTGTACACATGCTTGATTCTCTTTCGGAGACATAGCAATCCATAGGTTTTAAGATACTTAAGAGTCAGGTACATTCTTAGGCGTTTAATATGCGGTGTTGAGTCCATTTCATTGAGCAAGGAGTAGCTCTTGTCTATTCCATATTTGGCTTAAGGAACTTTATCTGTGCTCATTTCAATCTCTGGTTTTATGCAGCACCCCAACTCACCTTTACCCTTAAACAAGCATAAGTTGGTTTTCTAAATTTGAGACCCTGTTCTGTTCTGTAATTCAGTTCCTGTGTAGCCAAGTTTACATTCCGTGTATTACTGATATCTTATGATGTTTCTTCTTCTGTGTGACTTATTTCAGTTAGAATCATCGTACCTGAATCCACTCATTGTGCTGCTACGGGCCTGATGACATAGATTTCACTGCTGAGTGATACTGCATTGTACGTAAGTACCACAAGTTCTTTATCCATTTTTCACTTTCTGTGATATTGAACTTGTACGGTAAACGAGGTTCTTGTAAACAGAGGCGTCCCAAACATTGGGGTGGCTGTATCTTTTTGATTTTAATTTCCCTAAGCTATAGGACCATAAGTGGAAGTGCCCTAGGCTCTGTTGCTTTGTTTTTTAGATGTTTCAGGAAACACCATACACTTCTCCCGAGTGTCTGTTGGCAATTTACATCCCGCCCATCAGCATAACAAGGCTCCCAGTTCTCCATGGCCTGTCCTGCCTTTCTGGATTTTACACTTTTTTCAGATGGCCCTTTTGACCGGGGGGAAGTGAGACTTCATTGTAGTGCAGATTTCCTTTGCAAGCTTGCTTGGTTGGCCAAAAAGGGCGTATGCGTTTTTTCCTGAATATATTCAGGAAAAAACGCATACGCCCTTTTTGGCCAAGTGCATCATTGTGGACGTTCTGCCTCTTTTCCTATGCTTTCAATGCAATTCCAGTCTACCTCCTGAAATCGGTTTCCTGCAATTCTGCCCCGCTTTCAAGTCCTCTTGGCAGCCTTACTTCAGTATATTTTTGGACGATAGTTGTCATTTATAACTCTGCAGGTTTGTGAATTACAGTGCCCCTGAGCTCCTTTCTTCAACTCGTTTTCTTGTGAGCTGGCCGCAACACCGCAGGATGGCTTCAGGCCCTAATCTGGTTCCGGCACGGCACGCTGAGCCTTTGGTTATTTCCTCTTCCTGGTGGGAAATGAGAGTTAAATTTGCCCGTCCAGACACCTCCAGCTAGTCTCTCATTGGTTCTCGCTATTCCTGTTCATCTTCCGCAGAAATTGCAAACTGGGCCAAACAGGAGGTTAAAGGGACTGACTCTCCAAGTCGGGAGAGTGTTAGTAAAGCGTCTGGAATGTTGCACCCGAGTACCAGGGTACGAAAACTGAGACATATTTGAACACGTCTCCCGATCACATGGTTGATCATACTCTAGGTTCCACATGCATGTTTTAGCTGAAGGAAGAATACCTTAAACCTGGGTAGTTGAAACCCGTGGAATGGGTACCATGCAATATGACTTCAAAGGGTCTTCATTTGCTCACCGAACCTCTCCAATCCTATCACTGCTGCGTTTATGTCCCTGTACACATGCTTGATTCTCTTTCGGAGACATAGCAATCCATAGGTTTTAAGATACTTAAGAGTCAGGTACATTCTTAGGCGTTTAATATGGGGTGTTGAGTCCATTTCGTTGAGCAAGGAGTAGCTCTTGTCTATTCCATATTTGGCTTAAGGAACTTTATCTGTGCTCATTTCAATCTCTGGTTTTATGCAGCACCCCAACTCACCTTTACCCTTAAACAAGCATAAGTTGGTTTTCTAAATTTGAGACCCTGTTCTGTTCTGTAATTCAGTTCCTGTGTAGCCAAGTTTACATTCCGTGTATTACTGATATCTTATGATGTTTCTTTTTCTGTGTGACTTATTTCAGTTAGAATCATCGTACCTGAATCCACTCATTGTGCTGCTACGGGCCTGATGGCATAGATATCACTGCTGAGTGATACTGCATTGTACGTAAGTACCACAAGTTCTTTATCCATTTTTCACTTTCTGTGATATTGAACTTGTACGGTAAACGAGGTTCTTGTAAACAGAGGCGTCCCAAACATTGGGGTGGCTGTATCTTTTTGATTTTAATTTCCCTAAGCTATAGGACCATAAGTGGAAGTGCCCTAGGCTCTGTTGCTTTGTTTTTTAGATGTTTCAGGAAACACCATACACTTCTCCCGAGTGTCTGTTGGCAATTTACATCCCACCCATCAGCATAACAAGGCTCCCAGTTCTCCATGGCCTGTCCTGCCTTTCTGGATTTTACACTTTTTTCAGATGGCCCTTTTGACCGGGGGGAAGTGAGACTTCATTGTAGTGCAGATTTCCTTTGCAAGCTTGCTTGGTTGGCCAAAAAGGGCGTATGCGTTTTTTCCTGAATATATTCAGGAAAAAACGCATACGCCCTTTTTGGCCAAGTGCATCATTGTGGACGTTCTGCCTCTTTTCCTATGCTTTCAATGCAATTCCAGTCTACCTCCTGAAATCGGTTTCCTGCAATTCTGCCCCGCTTTCAAGTCCTCTTGGCAGCCTTACTTCAGTATATTTTTGGACGATAGTTGTCATTTATAACTCTGCAGGTTTGTGAATTACAGTGCCCCTGAGCTCCTTTCTTCAACTCGTTTTCTTGTGAGCTGGCCGCAACACCGCAGGATGGCTTCAGGCCCTAATCTGGTTCCGACACGGCACGCTGAGCCTTTGGTTATTTCCTCTTCCTGGTGGGAAATGAGAGTTAAATTTGCCCGTCCAGACACCTCCAGCTAGTCTCTCATTGGTTCTCGCTATTCCTGTTCATCTTCCGCAGAAATTGCAAACTGGGCCAAACAGGAGGTTAAAGGGACTGACTCTCCAAGTCGGGAGAGTGTTAGTAAAGCGTCTGGAATGTTGCACCCGAGTACCAGGGTACGAAAACTGAGACATATTTGAACACGTCTCCCGATCACATGGTTGATCATACTCTAGGTTCCACATGCATGTTTTAGCTGAAGGAAGAATACCTTAAACCTGGGTAGTTGAAACCCGTGGAATGGGTACCATGCAATATGACTTCAAAGGGTCTTCATTTGCTCACCGAACCTCTCCAATCCTATCACTGCTGCGTTTATGTCCCTGTACACATGCTTGATTCTCTTTCGGAGACATAGCAATCCATAGGTTTTAAGATACTTAAGAGTCAGGTACATTCTTAGGCGTTTAATATGCGGTGTTGAGTCCATTTCGTTGAGCAAGGAGTAGCTCTTGTCTATTCCATATTTGGCTTAAGGAACTTTATCTGTGCTCATTTCAATCTCTGGTTTTATGCAGCACCCCAACTCACCTTTACCCTTAAACAAGCATAAGTTGGTTTTCTAAATTTGAGACCCTGTTCTGTTCTGTAATTCAGTTCCTGTGTAGCCAAGTTTACATTCCGTGTATTACTGATATCTTATGATGTTTCTTCTTCTGTGTGACTTATTTCAGTTAGAATCATCGTACCTGAATCCACTCATTGTGCTGCTACGGGCCTGATGACATAGATTTCACTGCTGAGTGATACTGCATTGTACGTAAGTACCACAAGTTCTTTATCCATTTTTCACTTTCTGTGATATTGAACTTGTACGGTAAACGAGGTTCTTGTAAACAGAGGCGTCCCAAACATTGGGGTGGCTGTATCTTTTTGATTTTAATTTCCCTAAGCTATAGGACCATAAGTGGAAGTGCCCTAGGCTCTGTTGCTTTGTTTTTTAGATGTTTCAGGAAACACCATACACTTCTCCCGAGTGTCTGTTGGCAATTTACATCCCGCCCATCAGCATAACAAGGCTCCCAGTTCTCCATGGCCTGTCCTGCCTTTCTGGATTTTACACTTTTTTCAGATGGCCCTTTTGACCGGGGGGAAGTGAGACTTCATTGTAGTGCAGATTTCCTTTGCAAGCTTGCTTGGTTGGCCAAAAAGGGCGTATGCGTTTTTTCCTGAATATATTCAGGAAAAAACGCATACGCCCTTTTTGGCCAAGTGCATCATTGTGGACGTTCTGCCTCTTTTCCTATGCTTTCAATGCAATTCCAGTCTACCTCCTGAAATCGGTTTCCTGCAATTCTGCCCCGCTTTCAAGTCCTCTTGGCAGCCTTACTTCAGTATATTTTTGGACGATAGCTGTCATTTATAACTGCAGGTTTGTGAATTACAGTGCCCCTGAGCTCCTTTCTTCAACTCGTTTTCTTGTGAGCTGGCCGCAACACCGCAGGATGGCTTCAGGCCCTAATCTGGTTCCGACACGGCACGCTGAGCCTTTGGTTATTTCCTCTTCCTGGTGGGAAATGAGAGTTAAATTTGCCCGTCCAGACACCTCCAGCTAGTCTCTCATTGGTTCTCGCTATTCCTGTTCATCTTCCGCAGAAATTGCAAACTGGGCCAAACAGGAGGTTAAAGGGACTGACTCTCCAAGTCGGGAGAGTGTTAGTAAAGCGTCTGGAATGTTGCACCCGAGTACCAGGGTACGAAAACTGAGACATATTTGAACACGTCTCCCGATCACATGGTTGATCATACTCTAGGTTCCACATGCATGTTTTAGCTGAAGGAAGAATACCTTAAACCTGGGTAGTTGAAACCCGTGGAATGGGTACCATGCAATATGACTTCAAAGGGTCTTCATTTGCTCACCGAACCTCTCCAATCCTATCACTGCTGCGTTTATGTCCCTGTACACATGCTTGATTCTCTTTCGGAGACATAGCAATCCATAGGTTTTAAGATACTTAAGAGTCAGGTACATTCTTAGGCGTTTAATATGCGGTGTTGAGTCCATTTCGTTGAGCAAGGAGTAGCTCTTGTCTATTCCATATTTGGCTTAAGGAACTTTATCTGTGCTCATTTCAATCTCTGGTTTTATGCAGCACCCCAACTCACCTTTACCCTTAAACAAGCATAAGTTGGTTTTCTAAATTTGAGACCCTGTTCTGTTCTGTAATTCAGTTCCTGTGTAGCCAAGTTTACATTCCGTGTATTACTGATATCTTATGATGTTTCTTCTTCTGTGTGACTTATTTCAGTTAGAATCATCGTACCTGAATCCACTCATTGTGCTGCTACGGGCCTGATGACATAGATTTCACTGCTGAGTGATACTGCATTGTACGTAAGTACCACAAGTTCTTTATCCATTTTTCACTTTCTGTGATATTGAACTTGTACGGTAAACGAGGTTCTTGTAAACAGAGGCGTCCCAAACATTGGGGTGGCTGTATCTTTTTGATTTTAATTTCCCTAAGCTATAGGACCATAAGTGGAAGTGCCCTAGGCTCTGTTGCTTTGTTTTTTAGATGTTTCAGGAAACACCATACACTTCTCCCGAGTGTCTGTTGGCAATTTACATCCCGCCCATCAGCATAACAAGGCTCCCAGTTCTCCATGGCCTGTCCTGCCTTTCTGGATTTTACACTTTTTTCAGATGGCCCTTTTGACCGGGGGGAAGTGAGACTTCATTGTAGTGCAGATTTCCTTTGCAAGCTTGCTTGGTTGGCCAAAAAGGGCGTATGCGTTTTTTCCTGAATATATTCAGGAAAAAACGCATACGCCCTTTTTGGCCAAGTGCATCATTGTGGACGTTCTGCCTCTTTTCCTATGCTTTCAATGCAATTCCAGTCTACCTCCTGAAATCGGTTTCCTGCAATTCTGCCCCGCTTTCAAGTCCTCTTGGCAGCCTTACTTCAGTATATTTTTGGACGATAGTTGTCATTTATAACTCTGCAGGTTTGTGAATTACAGTGTCCCTGAGCTCCTTTCTTCAACTCGTTTTCTTGTGAGCTGGCCGCAACACCGCAGGATGGCTTCAGGCCCTAATCTGGTTCCGGCACGGCACGCTGAGCCTTTGGTTATTTCCTCTTCCTGGTGGGAAATGAGAGTTAAATTTGCCCGTCCAGACACCTCCAGCTAGTCTCTCATTGGTTCTCGCTATTCCTGTTCATCTTCCGCAGAAATTGCAAACTGGGCCAAACAGGAGGTTAAAGGGACTGACTCTCCAAGTCGGGAGAGTGTTAGTAAAGCGTCTGGAATGTTGCACCCGAGTACCAGGGTACGAAAACTGAGACATATTTGAACACGTCTCCCGATCACATGGTTGATCATACTCTAGGTTCCACATGCATGTTTTAGCTGAAGGAAGAATACCTTAAACCTGGGTAGTTGAAACCCGTGGAATGGGTACCATGCAATATGACTTCAAAGGCTCTTCATTTGCTCACCGAACCTCTCCAATCCTATCACTGCTGCGTTTATGTCCCTGTACACATGCTTGATTCTCTTTCGGAGACATAGCAATCCATAGGTTTTAAGATACTTAAGAGTCAGGTACATTCTTAGGCGTTTAATATGCGGTGTTGAGTCCATTTCGTTGAGCAAGGAGTAGCTCTTGTCTATTCCATATTTGGCTTAAGGAACTTTATCTGTGCTCATTTCAATCTCTGGTTTTATGCAGCACCCCAACTCACCTTTACCCTTAAACAAGCATAAGTTGGTTTTCTAAATTTGAGACCCTGTTCTGTTCTGTAATTCAGTTCCTGTGTAGCCAAGTTTACATTCCGTGTATTACTGATATCTTATGATGTTTCTTTTTCTGTGTGACTTATTTCAGTTAGAATCATCGTACCTGAATCCACTCATTGTGCTGCTACGGGCCTGATGACATAGATTTCACTGCTGAGTGATACTGCATTGTACGTAAGTACCACAAGTTCTTTATCCATTTTTCACTTTCTGTGATATTGAACTTGTACGGTAAACGAGGTTCTTGTAAACAGAGGCGTCCCAAACATTGGGGTGGCTGTATCTTTTTGATTTTAATTTCCCTAAGCTATAGGACCATAAGTGGAAGTGCCCTAGGCTCTGTTGCTTTGTTTTTTAGATGTTTCAGGAAACACCATACACTTCTCCCGAGTGTCTGTTGGCAGTTTACATCCCGCCCATCAGCATAACAAGGCTCCCAGTTCTCCATGGCCTGTCCTGCCTTTCTGGATTTTACACTTTTTTCAGATGGCCCTTTTGACCGGGGGGAAGTGAGACTTCATTGTAGTGCAGATTTCCTTTGCAAGCTTGCTTGGTTGGCCAAAAAGGGCGTATGCGTTTTTTCCTGAATATATTCAGGAAAAAACGCATACGCCCTTTTTGGCCAAGTGCATCATTGTGGACGTTCTGCCTCTTTTCCTATGCTTTCAATGCAATTCCAGTCTACCTCCTGAAATCGGTTTCCTGCAATTCTGCCCCGCTTTCAAGTCCTCTTGGCAGCCTTACTTCAGTATATTTTTGGACGATAGCTGTCATTTATAACTCTGCAGGTTTGTGAATTACAGTGCCCCTGAGCTCCTTTCTTCAACTCGTTTTCTTGTGAGCTGGCCGCAACACCGCAGGATGGCTTCAGGCCCTAATCTGGTTCCGGCACGGCACGCTGAGCCTTTGGTTATTTCCTCTTCCTGGTGGGAAATGAGAGTTAAATTTGCCCGTCCAGACACCTCCAGCTAGTCTCTCATTGGTTCTCGCTATTCCTGTTCATCTTCCGCAGAAATTGCAAACTGGGCCAAACAGGAGGTTAAAGGGACTGACTCTCCAAGTCGGGAGAGTGTTAGTAAAGCGTCTGGAATGTTGCACCCGAGTACCAGGGTACGAAAACTGAGACATATTTGAACACGTCTCCCGATCACATGGTTGATCATACTCTAGGTTCCACATGCATGTTTTAGCTGAAGGAAGAATACCTTAAACCTGGGTAGTTGAAACCCGTGGAATGGGTACCATGCAATATGACTTCAAAGGGTCTTCATTTGCTCACCGAACCTCTCCAATCCTATCACTGCTGCGTTTATGTCCCTGTACACATGCTTGATTCTCTTTCGGAGACATAGCAATCCATAGGTTTTAAGATACTTAAGAGTCAGGTACATTCTTAGGCGTTTAATATGCGGTGTTGAGTCCATTTCGTTGAGCAAGGAGTAGCTCTTGTCTATTCCATATTTGGCTTAAGGAACTTTATCTGTGCTCATTTCAATCTCTGGTTTTATGCAGCACCCCAACTCACCTTTACCCTTAAACAAGCATAAGTTGGTTTTCTAAATTTGAGACCCTGTTCTGTTCTGTAATTCAGTTCCTGTGTAGCCAAGTTTACATTCCGTGTATTACTGATATCTTATGATGTTTCTTCTTCTGTGTGACTTATTTCAGTTAGAATCATCGTACCTGAATCCACTCATTGTGCTGCTACGGGCCTGATGGCATAGATTTCACTGCTGAGTGATACTGCATTGTACGTAAGTACCACAAGTTCTTTATCCATTTTTCACTTTCTGTGATATTGAACTTGTACGGTAAACGAGGTTCTTGTAAACAGAGGCGTCCCAAACATTGGGGTGGCTGTATCTTTTTGATTTTAATTTCCCTAAGCTATAGGACCATAAGTGGAAGTGCCCTAGGCTCTGTTGCTTTGTTTTTTAGATGTTTCAGGAAACACCATACACTTCTCCCGAGTGTCTGTTGGCAATTTACATCCCGCCCATCAGCATAACAAGGCTCCCAGTTCTCCATGGCCTGTCCTGCCTTTCTGGATTTTACACTTTTTTCAGATGGCCCTTTTGACCGGGGGGAAGTGAGACTTCATTGTAGTGCAGATTTCCTTTGCAAGCTTGCTTGGTTGGCCAAAAAGGGCGTATGCGTTTTTTCCTGAATATATTCAGGAAAAAACGCATACGCCCTTTTTGGCCAAGTGCATCATTGTGGACGTTCTGCCTCTTTTCCTATGCTTTCAATGCAATTCCAGTCTACCTCCTGAAATCGGTTTCCTGCAATTCTGCCCCGCTTTCAAGTCCTCTTGGCAGCCTTACTTCAGTATATTTTTGGACGATAGTTGTCATTTATAACTCTGCAGGTTTGTGAATTACAGTGCCCCTGAGCTCCTTTCTTCAACTCGTTTTCTTGTGAGCTGGCCGCAACACCGCAGGATGGCTTCAGGCCCTAATCTGGTTCCGGCACGGCACGCTGAGCCTTTGGTTATTTCCTCTTCCTGGTGGGAAATGAGAGTTAAATTTGCCCGTCCAGACACCTCCAGCTAGTCTCTCATTGGTTCTCGCTATTCCTGTTCATCTTCCGCAGAAATTGCAAACTGGGCCAAACAGGAGGTTAAAGGGACTGACTCTCCAAGTCGGGAGAGTGTTAGTAAAGCGTCTGGAATGTTGCACCCGAGTACCAGGGTACGAAAACTGAGACATATTTGAACACGTCTCCCGATCACATGGTTGATCATACTCTAGGTTCCACATGCATGTTTTAGCTGAAGGAAGAATACCTTAAACCTGGGTAGTTGAAACCCGTGGAATGGGTACCATGCAATATGACTTCAAAGGCTCTTCATTTGCTCACCGAACCTCTCCAATCCTATCACTGCTGCGTTTATGTCCCTGTACACATGCTTGATTCTCTTTCGGAGACATAGCAATCCATAGGTTTTAAGATACTTAAGAGTCAGGTACATTCTTAGGCGTTTAATATGGGGTGTTGAGTCCATTTCGTTGAGCAAGGAGTAGCTCTTGTCTATTCCATATTTGGCTTAAGGAACTTTATCTGTGCTCATTTCAATCTCTGGTTTTATGCAGCACCCCAACTCACCTTTACCCTTAAACAAGCATAAGTTGGTTTTCTAAATTTGAGACCCTGTTCTGTTCTGTAATTCAGTTCCTGTGTAGCCAAGTTTACATTCCGTGTATTACTGATATCTTATGATGTTTCTTTCTCTGTGTGACTTATTTCAGTTAGAATCATCGTACCTGAATCCACTCATTGTGCTGCTACGGGCCTGATGACATAGATTTCACTGCTGAGTGATACTGCATTGTACGTAAGTACCACAAGTTCTTTATCCATTTTTCACTTTCTGTGATATTGAACTTGTACGGTAAACGAGGTTCTTGTAAACAGAGGCGTCCCAAACATTGGGGTGGCTGTATCTTTTTGATTTTAATTTCCCTAAGCTATAGGACCATAAGTGGAAGTGCCCTAGGCTCTGTTGCTTTGTTTTTTAGATGTTTCAGGAAACACCATACACTTCTCCCGAGTGTCTGTTGGCAATTTACATCCCGCCCATCAGCATAACAAGGCTCCCAGTTCTCCATGGCCTGTCCTGCCTTTCTGGATTTTACACTTTTTTCAGATGGCCCTTTTGACCGGGGTGAAGTGAGACTTCATTGTAGTGCAGATTTCCTTTGCAAGCTTGCTTGGTTGGCCAAAAAGGGCGTATGCGTTTTTTCCTGAATATATTCAGGAAAAAACGCATACGCCCTTTTTGGCCAAGTGCATCATTGTGGACGTTCTGCCTCTTTTCCTATGCTTTCAATGCAATTCCAGTCTACCTCCTGAAATCGGTTTCCTGCAATTCTGCCCCGCTTTCAAGTCCTCTTGGCAGCCTTACTTCAGTATATTTTTGGACGATAGCTGTCATTTATAACTCTGCAGGTTTGTGAATTACAGTGCCCCTGAGCTCCTTTCTTCAACTCGCTTTCTTGTGAGCTGGCCGCAACACCGCAGGATGGCTTCAGGCCCTAATCTGGTTCCGGCACGGCACGCTGAGCCTTTGGTTATTTCCTCTTCCTGGTGGGAAATGAGAGTTAAATTTGCCCGTCCAGACACCTCCAGCTAGTCTCTCATTGGTTCTCGCTATTCCTGTTCATCTTCCGCAGAAATTGCAAACTGGGCCAAACAGGAGGTTAAAGGGACTGACTCTCCAAGTCGGGAGAGTGTTAATAAAGCGTCTGGAATGTTGCACCCGAGTACCAGGGTACGAAAACTGAGACATATTTGAACACGTCTCCCGATCACATGGTTGATCATACTCTAGGTTCCACATGCATGTTTTAGCTGAAGGAAGAATACCTTAAACCTGGGTAGTTGAAACCCGTGGAATGGGTACCATGCAATATGACTTCAAAGGGTCTTCATTTGCTCACCGAACCTCTCCAATCCTATCACTGCTGCGTTTATGTCCCTGTACACATGCTTGATTCTCTTTCGGAGACATAGCAATCCATAGGTTTTAAGATACTTAAGAGTCAGGTACATTCTTAGGCGTTTAATATGCGGTGTTGAGTCCATTTCGTTGAGCAAGGAGTAGCTCTTGTCTATTCCATATTTGGCTTAAGGAACTTTATCTGTGCTCATTTCAATCTCTGGTTTTATGCAGCACCCCAACTCACCTTTACCCTTAAACAAGCATAAGTTGGTTTTCTAAATTTGAGACCCTGTTCTGTTCTGTAATTCAGTTCCTGTGTAGCCAAGTTTACATTCCGTGTATTACTGATATCTTATGATGTTTCTTTTTCTGTGTGACTTATTTCAGTTAGAATCATCGTACCTGAATCCACTCATTGTGCTGCTACGGGCCTGATGACATAGATTTCACTGCTGAGTGATACTGCATTGTACGTAAGTACCACAAGTTCTTTATCCATTTTTCACTTTCTGTGATATTGAACTTGTACGGTAAACGAGGTTCTTGTAAACAGAGGCGTCCCAAACATTGGGGTGGCTGTATCTTTTTGATTTTAATTTCCCTAAGCTATAGGACCATAAGTGGAAGTGCCCTAGGCTCTGTTGCTTTGTTTTTTAGATGTTTCAGGAAACGCCATACACTTCTGCGGAGTGTCTGTTGGCAATTTACATCCCGCCCATCAGCATAACAAGGCTCCCAGTTCTCCATGGCCTGTCCTGCCTTTCTGGATTTTACACTTTTTTCAGATGGCCCTTTTGACCGGGGGGAAGTGAGACTTCATTGTAGTGCAGATTTCCTTTGCAAGCTTGCTTGGTTGGCCAAAAAGGGCGTATGCGTTTTTTCCTGAATATATTCAGGAAAAAACGCATACGCCCTTTTTGGCCAAGTGCATCATTGTGGACGTTCTGCCTCTTTTCCTATGCTTTCAATGCAATTCCAGTCTACCTCCTGAAATCGGTTTCCTGCAATTCTGCCCCGCTTTCAAGTCCTCTTGGCAGCCTTACTTCAGTATATTTTTGGACGATAGTTGTCATTTATAACTCTGCAGGTTTGTGAATTACAGTGCCCCTGAGCTCCTTTCTTCAACTCGTTTTCTTGTGAGCTGGCCGCAACACCGCAGGATGGCTTCAGGCCCTAATCTGGTTCCGGCACGGCACGCTGAGCCTTTGGTTATTTCCTCTTCCTGGTGGGAAATGAGAGTTAAATTTGCCCGTCCAGACACCTCCAGCTAGTCTCTCATTGGTTCTCGCTATTCCTGTTCATCTTCCGCAGAAATTGCAAACTGGGCCAAACAGGAGGTTAAAGGGACTGACTCTCCAAGTCGGGAGAGTGTTAGTAAAGCGTCTGGAATGTTGCACCCGAGTACCAGGGTACGAAAACTGAGACATATTTGAACACGTCTCCCGATCACATGGTTGATCATACTCTAGGTTCCACATGCATGTTTTAGCTGAAGGAAGAATACCTTAAACCTGGGTAGTTGAAACCCGTGGAATGGGTACCATGCAATATGACTTCAAAGGGTCTTCATTTGCTCACCGAACCTCTCCAATCCTATCACTGCTGCGTTTATGTCCCTGTACACATGCTTGATTCTCTTTCGGAGACATAGCAATCCATAGGTTTTAAGATACTTAAGAGTCAGGTACATTCTTAGGCGTTTAATATGGGGTGTTGAGTCCATTTCGTTGAGCAAGGAGTAGCTCTTGTCTATTCCATATTTGGCTTAAGGAACTTTATCTGTGCTCATTTCAATCTCTGGTTTTATGCAGCACCCCAACTCACCTTTACCCTTAAACAAGCATAAGTTGGTTTTCTAAATTTGAGACCCTGTTCTGTTCTGTAATTCAGTTCCTGTGTAGCCAAGTTTACATTCCGTGTATTACTGATATCTTATGATGTTTCTTTCTCTGTGTGACTTATTTCAGTTAGAATCATCGTACCTGAATCCACTCATTGTGCTGCTACGGGCCTGATGACATAGATTTCACTGCTGAGTGATACTGCATTGTACGTAAGTACCACAAGTTCTTTATCCATTTTTCACTTTCTGTGATATTGAACTTGTACGGTAAACGAGGTTCTTGTAAACAGAGGCGTCCCAAACATTGGGGTGGCTGTATCTTTTTGATTTTAATTTCCCTAAGCTATAGGACCATAAGTGGAAGTGCCCTAGGCTCTGTTGCTTTGTTTTTTAGATGTTTCAGGAAACACCATACACTTCTCCCGAGTGTCTGTTGGCAATTTACATCCCGCCCATCAGCATAACAAGGCTCCCAGTTCTCCATGGCCTGTCCTGCCTTTCTGGATTTTACACTTTTTTCAGATGGCCCTTTTGACCGGGGGGGGGGGGAAGTGAGACTTCATTGTAGTGCAGATTTCCTTTGCAAGCTTGCTTGGTTGGCCAAAAAGGGCGTATGCGTTTTTTCCTGAATATATTCAGGAAAAAACGCATACGCCCTTTTTGGCCAAGTGCATCATTGTGGACGTTCTGCCTCTTTTCCTATGCTTTCAATGCAATTCCAGTCTACCTCCTGAAATCGGTTTCCTGCAATTCTGCCCCGCTTTCAAGTCCTCTTGGCAGCCTTACTTCAGTATATTTTTGGACGATAGCTGTCATTTATAACTCTGCAGGTTTCTGAATTACAGTGCCCCTGAGCTCCTTTCTTCAACTCGCTTTCTTGTGAGCTGGCCGCAACACCGCAGGATGGCTTCAGGCCCTAATCTGGTTCCGGCACGGCACGCTGAGCCTTTGGTTATTTCCTCTTCCTGGTGGGAAATGAGAGTTAAATTTGCCCGTCCAGACACCTCCAGCTAGTCTCTCATTGGTTCTCGCTATTCCTGTTCATCTTCCGCAGAAATTGCAAACTGGGCCAAACAGGAGGTTAAAGGGACTGACTCTCCAAGTCGGGAGAGTGTTAGTAAAGCGTCTGGAATGTTGCACCCGAGTACCAGGGTACGAAAACTGAGACATATTTGAACACGTCTCCCGATCACATGGTTGATCATACTCTAGGTTCCACATGCATGTTTTAGCTGAAGGAAGAATACCTTAAACCTGGGTAGTTGAAACCCGTGGAATGGGTACCATGCAATATGACTTCAAAGGGTCTTCATTTGCTCACCGAACCTCTCCAATCCTATCACTGCTGCGTTTATGTCCCTGTACACATGCTTGATTCTCTTTCGGAGACATAGCAATCCATAGGTTTTAAGATACTTAAGAGTCAGGTACATTCTTAGGCGTTTAATATGGGGTGTTGAGTCCATTTCGTTGAGCAAGGAGTAGCTCTTGTCTATTCCATATTTGGCTTAAGGAACTTTATCTGTGCTCATTTCAATCTCTGGTTTTATGCAGCACCCCAACTCACCTTTACCCTTAAACAAGCATAAGTTGGTTTTCTAAATTTGAGACCCTGTTCTGTTCTGTAATTCAGTTCCTGTGTAGCCAAGTTTACATTCCGTGTATTACTGATATCTTATGATGTTTCTTTCTCTGTGTGACTTATTTCAGTTAGAATCATCGTACCTGAATCCACTCATTGTGCTGCTACGGGCCTGATGACATAGATTTCACTGCTGAGTGATACTGCATTGTACGTAAGTACCACAAGTTCTTTATCCATTTTTCACTTTCTGTGATATTGAACTTGTACGGTAAACGAGGTTCTTGTAAACAGAGGCGTCCCAAACATTGGGGTGGCTTTGTCTTTTTGATTTTAATTTCCCTAAGCTATAGGACCATAAGTGGAAGTGCCCTAGGCTCTGTTGCTTTGTTTTTTAGATGTTTCAGGAAACACCATACACTTCTCCCGAGTGTCTGTTGGCAATTTACATCCCACCCATCAGCATAACAAGGCTCCCAGTTCTCCATGGCCTGTCCTGCCTTTCTGGATTTTACACTTTTTTCAGATGGCCCTTTTGACCGGGGGGAAGTGAGACTTCATTGTAGTGCAGATTTCCTTTGCAAGCTTGCTTGGTTGGCCAAAAAGGGCGTATGCGTTTTTTCCTGAATATATTCAGGAAAAAACGCATACGCCCTTTTTGGCCAAGTGCATCATTGTGGACGTTCTGCCTCTTTTCCTATGCTTTCAATGCAATTCCAGTCTACCTCCTGAAATCGGTTTCCTGCAATTCTGCCCCGCTTTCAAGTCCTCTTGGCAGCCTTACTTCAGTATATTTTTGGACGATAGTTGTCATTTATAACTCTGCAGGTTTGTGAATTACAGTGCCCCTGAGCTCCTTTCTTCAACTCGTTTTCTTGTGAGCTGGCCGCAACACCGCAGGATGGCTTCAGGCCCTAATCTGGTTCCGGCACGGCACGCTGAGCCTTTGGTTATTTCCTCTTCCTGGTGGGAAATGAGAGTTAAATTTGCCCGTCCAGACACCTCCAGCTAGTCTCTCATTGGTTCTCGCTATTCCTGTTCATCTTCCGCAGAAATTGCAAACTGGGCCAAACAGGAGGTTAAAGGGACTGACTCTCCAAGTCGGGAGAGTGTTAGTAAAGCGTCTGGAATGTTGCACCCGAGTACCAGGGTACGAAAACTGAGACATATTTGAACACGTCTCCCGATCACATGGTTGATCATACTCTAGGTTCCACATGCATGTTTTAGCTGAAGGAAGAATACCTTAAACCTGGGTAGTTGAAACCCGTGGAATGGGTACCATGCAATATGACTTCAAAGGGTCTTCATTTGCTCACCGAACCTCTCCAATCCTATCACTGCTGCGTTTATGTCCCTGTACACATGCTTGATTCTCTTTCGGAGACATAGCAATCCATAGGTTTTAAGATACTTAAGAGTCAGGTACATTCTTAGGCGTTTAATATGCGGTGTTGAGACCATTTCGTTGAGCAAGGAGTAGCTCTTGTCTATTCCATATTTGGCTTAAGGAACTTTATCTGTGCTCATTTCAATCTCTGGTTTTATGCAGCACCCCAACTCACCTTTACCCTTAAACAAGCATAAGTTGGTTTTCTAAATTTGAGACCCTGTTCTGTTCTGTAATTCAGTTCCTGTGTAGCCAAGTTTACATTCCGTGTATTACTGATATCTTATGATGTTTCTTTCTCTGTGTGACTTATTTCAGTTAGAATCATCGTACCTGAATCCACTCATTGTGCTGCTACGGGCCTGATGACATAGATTTCACTGCTGAGTGATACTGCATTGTACGTAAGTACCACAAGTTCTTTATCCATTTTTCACTTTCTGTGATATTGAACTTGTACGGTAAACGAGGTTCTTGTAAACAGAGGCGTCCCAAACATTGGGGTGGCTGTATCTTTTTGATTTTAATTTCCCTAAGCTATAGGACCATAAGTGGAAGTGCCCTAGGCTCTGTTGCTTTGTTTTTTAGATGTTTCAGGAAACACCATACACTTCTCCCGAGTGTCTGTTGGCAATTTACATCCCGCCCATCAGCATAACAAGGCTCCCAGTTCTCCATGGCCTGTCCTGCCTTTCTGGATTTTACACTTTTTTCAGATGGCCCTTTTGAGCGGGGGGTGGGGGAAGTGAGACTTCATTGTAGTGCAGATTTCCTTTGCAAGCTTGCTTGGTTGGCCAAAAAGGGCGTATGCGTTTTTTCCTGAATATATTCAGGAAAAAACGCATACGCCCTTTTTGGCCAAGTGCATCATTGTGGACGTTCTGCCTCTTTTCCTATGCTTTCAATGCAATTCCAGTCTACCTCCTGAAATCGGTTTCCTGCAATTCTGCCCCGCTTTCAAGTCCTCTTGGCAGCCTTACTTCAGTATATTTTTGGACGATAGTTGTCATTTATAACTCTGCAGGTTTGTGAATTACAGTGCCCCTGAGCTCCTTTCTTCAACTCGTTTTCTTGTGAGCTGGCCGCAACACCGCAGGATGGCTTCAGGCCCTAATCTGGTTCCGGCACGGCACGCTGAGCCTTTGGTTATTTCCTCTTCCTGGTGGGAAATGAGAGTTAAATTTGCCCGTCCAGACACCTCCAGCTAGTCTCTCATTGGTTCTCGCTATTCCTGTTCATCTTCCGCAGAAATTGCAAACTGGGCCAAACAGGAGGTTAAAGGGACTGACTCTCCAAGTCGGGAGAGTGTTAGTAAAGCGTCTGGAATGTTGCACCCGAGTACCAGGGTACGAAAACTGAGACATATTTGAACACGTCTCCCGATCACATGGTTGATCATACTCTAGGTTCCACATGCATGTTTTAGCTGAAGGAAGAATACCTTAAACCTGGGTAGTTGAAACCCGTGGAATGGGTACCATGCAATATGACTTCAAAGGGTCTTCATTTGCTCACCGAACCTCTCCAATCCTATCACTGCTGCGTTTATGTCCCTGTACACATGCTTGATTCTCTTTCGGAGACATAGCAATCCATAGGTTTTAAGATACTTAAGAGTCAGGTACATTCTTAGGCGTTTAATATGCGGTGTTGAGTCCATTTCGTTGAGCAAGGAGTAGCTCTTGTCTATTCCATATTTGGCTTAAGGAACTTTATCTGTGCTCATTTCAATCTCTGGTTTTATGCAGCACCCCAACTCACCTTTACCCTTAAACAAGCATAAGTTGGTTTTCTAAATTTGAGACCCTGTTCTGTTCTGTAATTCAGTTCCTGTGTAGCCAAGTTTACATTCCGTGTATTACTGATATCTTATGATGTTTCTTCTTCTGTGTGACTTATTTCAGTTAGAATCATCGTACCTGAATCCACTCATTGTGCTGCTACGGGCCTGATGGCATAGATTTCACTGCTGAGTGATACTGCATTGTACGTAAGTACCACAAGTTCTTTATCCATTTTTCACTTTCTGTGATATTGAACTTGTACGGTAAACGAGGTTCTTGTAAACAGAGGCGTCCCAAACATTGGGGTGGCTGTATCTTTTTGATTTTAATTTCCCTAAGCTATAGGACCATAAGTGGAAGTGCCCTAGGCTCTGTTGCTTTGTTTTTTAGATGTTTCAGGAAACACCATACACTTCTCCCGAGTGTCTGTTGGCAATTTACATCCCGCCCATCAGCATAACAAGGCTCCCAGTTCTCCATGGCCTGTCCTGCCTTTCTGGATTTTACACTTTTTTCAGATGGCCCTTTTGACCGGGGGGAAGTGAGACTTCATTGTAGTGCAGATTTCCTTTGCAAGCTTGCTTGGTTGGCCAAAAAGGGCGTATGCGTTTTTTCCTGAATATATTCAGGAAAAAACGCATACGCCCTTTTTGGCCAAGTGCATCATTGTGGACGTTCTGCCTCTTTTCCTATGCTTTCAATGCAATTCCAGTCTACCTCCTGAAATCGGTTTCCTGCAATTCTGCCCCGCTTTCAAGTCCTCTTGGCAGCCTTACTTCAGTATATTTTTGGACGATAGTTGTCATTTATAACTCTGCAGGTTTGTGAATTACAGTGCCCCTGAGCTCCTTTCTTCAACTCGTTTTCTTGTGAGCTGGCCGCAACACCGCAGGATGGCTTCAGGCCCTAATCTGGTTCCGGCACGGCACGCTGAGCCTTTGGTTATTTCCTCTTCCTGGTGGGAAATGAGAGTTAAATTTGCCCGTCCAGACACCTCCAGCTAGTCTCTCATTGGTTCTCGCTATTCCTGTTCATCTTCCGCAGAAATTGCAAACTGGGCCAAACAGGAGGTTAAAGGGACTGACTCTCCAAGTCGGGAGAGTGTTAGTAAAGCGTCTGGAATGTTGCACCCGAGTACCAGGGTACGAAAACTGAGACATATTTGAACACGTCTCCCGATCACATGGTTGATCATACTCTAGGTTCCACATGCATGTTTTAGCTGAAGGAAGAATACCTTAAACCTGGGTAGTTGAAACCCGTGGAATGGGTACCATGCAATATGACTTCAAAGGCTCTTCATTTGCTCACCGAACCTCTCCAATCCTATCACTGCTGCGTTTATGTCCCTGTACACATGCTTGATTCTCTTTCGGAGACATAGCAATCCATAGGTTTTAAGATACTTAAGAGTCAGGTACATTCTTAGGCGTTTAATATGGGGTGTTGAGTCCATTTCGTTGAGCAAGGAGTAGCTCTTGTCTATTCCATATTTGGCTTAAGGAACTTTATCTGTGCTCATTTCAATCTCTGGTTTTATGCAGCACCCCAACTCACCTTTACCCTTAAACAAGCATAAGTTGGTTTTCTAAATTTGAGACCCTGTTCTGTTCTGTAATTCAGTTCCTGTGTAGCCAAGTTTACATTCCGTGTATTACTGATATCTTATGATGTTTCTTTCTCTGTGTGACTTATTTCAGTTAGAATCATCGTACCTGAATCCACTCATTGTGCTGCTACGGGCCTGATGACATAGATTTCACTGCTGAGTGATACTGCATTGTACGTAAGTACCACAAGTTCTTTATCCATTTTTCACTTTCTGTGATATTGAACTTGTACGGTAAACGAGGTTCTTGTAAACAGAGGCGTCCCAAACATTGGGGTGGCTGTATCTTTTTGATTTTAATTTCCCTAAGCTATAGGACCATAAGTGGAAGTGCCCTAGGCTCTGTTGCTTTGTTTTTTAGATGTTTCAGGAAACACCATACACTTCTCCCGAGTGTCTGTTGGCAATTTACATCCCGCCCATCAGCATAACAAGGCTCCCAGTTCTCCATGGCCTGTCCTGCCTTTCTGGATTTTACACTTTTTTCAGATGGCCCTTTTGACCGGGGTGAAGTGAGACTTCATTGTAGTGCAGATTTCCTTTGCAAGCTTGCTTGGTTGGCCAAAAAGGGCGTATGCGTTTTTTCCTGAATATATTCAGGAAAAAACGCATACGCCCTTTTTGGCCAAGTGCATCATTGTGGACGTTCTGCCTCTTTTCCTATGCTTTCAATGCAATTCCAGTCTACCTCCTGAAATCGGTTTCCTGCAATTCTGCCCCGCTTTCAAGTCCTCTTGGCAGCCTTACTTCAGTATATTTTTGGACGATAGCTGTCATTTATAACTCTGCAGGTTTGTGAATTACAGTGCCCCTGAGCTCCTTTCTTCAACTCGCTTTCTTGTGAGCTGGCCGCAACACCGCAGGATGGCTTCAGGCCCTAATCTGGTTCCGGCACGGCACGCTGAGCCTTTGGTTATTTCCTCTTCCTGGTGGGAAATGAGAGTTAAATTTGCCCGTCCAGACACCTCCAGCTAGTCTCTCATTGGTTCTCGCTATTCCTGTTCATCTTCCGCAGAAATTGCAAACTGGGCCAAACAGGAGGTTAAAGGGACTGACTCTCCAAGTCGGGAGAGTGTTAATAAAGCGTCTGGAATGTTGCACCCGAGTACCAGGGTACGAAAACTGAGACATATTTGAACACGTCTCCCGATCACATGGTTGATCATACTCTAGGTTCCACATGCATGTTTTAGCTGAAGGAAGAATACCTTAAACCTGGGTAGTTGAAACCCGTGGAATGGGTACCATGCAATATGACTTCAAAGGGTCTTCATTTGCTCACCGAACCTCTCCAATCCTATCACTGCTGCGTTTATGTCCCTGTACACATGCTTGATTCTCTTTCGGAGACATAGCAATCCATAGGTTTTAAGATACTTAAGAGTCAGGTACATTCTTAGGCGTTTAATATGCGGTGTTGAGTCCATTTCGTTGAGCAAGGAGTAGCTCTTGTCTATTCCATATTTGGCTTAAGGAACTTTATCTGTGCTCATTTCAATCTCTGGTTTTATGCAGCACCCCAACTCACCTTTACCCTTAAACAAGCATAAGTTGGTTTTCTAAATTTGAGACCCTGTTCTGTTCTGTAATTCAGTTCCTGTGTAGCCAAGTTTACATTCCGTGTATTACTGATATCTTATGATGTTTCTTTTTCTGTGTGACTTATTTCAGTTAGAATCATCGTACCTGAATCCACTCATTGTGCTGCTACGGGCCTGATGACATAGATTTCACTGCTGAGTGATACTGCATTGTACGTAAGTACCACAAGTTCTTTATCCATTTTTCACTTTCTGTGATATTGAACTTGTACGGTAAACGAGGTTCTTGTAAACAGAGGCGTCCCAAACATTGGGGTGGCTGTATCTTTTTGATTTTAATTTCCCTAAGCTATAGGACCATAAGTGGAAGTGCCCTAGGCTCTGTTGCTTTGTTTTTTAGATGTTTCAGGAAACGCCATACACTTCTGCGGAGTGTCTGTTGGCAATTTACATCCCGCCCATCAGCATAACAAGGCTCCCAGTTCTCCATGGCCTGTCCTGCCTTTCTGGATTTTACACTTTTTTCAGATGGCCCTTTTGACCGGGGGGAAGTGAGACTTCATTGTAGTGCAGATTTCCTTTGCAAGCTTGCTTGGTTGGCCAAAAAGGGCGTATGCGTTTTTTCCTGAATATATTCAGGAAAAAACGCATACGCCCTTTTTGGCCAAGTGCATCATTGTGGACGTTCTGCCTCTTTTCCTATGCTTTCAATGCAATTCCAGTCTACCTCCTGAAATCGGTTTCCTGCAATTCTGCCCCACTTTCAAGTCCTCTTGGCAGCCTTACTTCAGTATATTTTTGGACGATAGTTGTCATTTATAACTCTGCAGGTTTGTGAATTACAGTGCCCCTGAGCTCCTTTCTTCAACTCGTTTTCTTGTGAGCTGGCCGCAACACCGCAGGATGGCTTCAGGCCCTAATCTGGTTCCGGCACGGCACGCTGAGCCTTTGGTTATTTCCTCTTCCTGGTGGGAAATGAGAGTTAAATTTGCCCGTCCAGACACCTCCAGCTAGTCTCTCATTGGTTCTCGCTATTCCTGTTCATCTTCCGCAGAAATTGCAAACTGGGCCAAACAGGAGGTTAAAGGGACTGACTCTCCAAGTCGGGAGAGTGTTAGTAAAGCGTCTGGAATGTTGCACCCGAGTACCAGGGTACGAAAACTGAGACATATTTGAACACGTCTCCCGATCACATGGTTGATCATACTCTAGGTTCCACATGCATGTTTTAGCTGAAGGAAGAATACCTTAAACCTGGGTAGTTGAAACCCGTGGAATGGGTACCATGCAATATGACTTCAAAGGGTCTTCATTTGCTCACCGAACCTCTCCAATCCTATCACTGCTGCGTTTATGTCCCTGTACACATGCTTGATTCTCTTTCGGAGACATAGCAATCCATAGGTTTTAAGATACTTAAGAGTCAGGTACATTCTTAGGCGTTTAATATGGGGTGTTGAGTCCATTTCGTTGAGCAAGGAGTAGCTCTTGTCTATTCCATATTTGGCTTAAGGAACTTTATCTGTGCTCATTTCAATCTCTGGTTTTATGCAGCACCCCAACTCACCTTTACCCTTAAACAAGCATAAGTTGGTTTTCTAAATTTGAGACCCTGTTCTGTTCTGTAATTCAGTTCCTGTGTAGCCAAGTTTACATTCCGTGTATTACTGATATCTTATGATGTTTCTTTCTCTGTGTGACTTATTTCAGTTAGAATCATCGTACCTGAATCCACTCATTGTGCTGCTACGGGCCTGATGACATAGATTTCACTGCTGAGTGATACTGCATTGTACGTAAGTACCACAAGTTCTTTATCCATTTTTCACTTTCTGTGATATTGAACTTGTACGGTAAACGAGGTTCTTGTAAACAGAGGCGTCCCAAACATTGGGGTGGCTGTATCTTTTTGATTTTAATTTCCCTAAGCTATAGGACCATAAGTGGAAGTGCCCTAGGCTCTGTTGCTTTGTTTTTTAGATGTTTCAGGAAACACCATACACTTCTCCCGAGTGTCTGTTGGCAATTTACATCCCGCCCATCAGCATAACAAGGCTCCCAGTTCTCCATGGCCTGTCCTGCCTTTCTGGATTTTACACTTTTTTCAGATGGCCCTTTTGACCGGGGTGAAGTGAGACTTCATTGTAGTGCAGATTTCCTTTGCAAGCTTGCTTGGTTGGCCAAAAAGGGCGTATGCGTTTTTTCCTGAATATATTCAGGAAAAAACGCATACGCCCTTTTTGGCCAAGTGCATCATTGTGGACGTTCTGCCTCTTTTCCTATGCTTTCAATGCAATTCCAGTCTACCTCCTGAAATCGGTTTCCTGCAATTCTGCCCCGCTTTCAAGTCCTCTTGGCAGCCTTACTTCAGTATATTTTTGGACGATAGTTGTCATTTATAACTCTGCAGGTTTGTGAATTACAGTGCCCCTGAGCTCCTTTCTTCAACTCGTTTTCTTGTGAGCTGGCCGCAACACCGCAGGATGGCTTCAGGCCCTAATCTGGTTCCGGCACGGCACGCTGAGCCTTTGGTTATTTCCTCTTCCTGGTGGGAAATGAGAGTTAAATTTGCCCGTCCAGACACCTCCAGCTAGTCTCTCATTGGTTCTCGCTATTCCTGTTCATCTTCCGCAGAAATTGCAAACTGGGCCAAACAGGAGGTTAAAGGGACTGACTCTCCAAGTCGGGAGAGTGTTAGTAAAGCGTCTGGAATGTTGCACCCGAGTACCAGGGTACGAAAACTGAGACATATTTGAACACGTCTCCCGATCACATGGTTGATCATACTCTAGGTTCCACATGCATGTTTTAGCTGAAGGAAGAATACCTTAAACCTGGGTAGTTGAAACCCGTGGAATGGGTACCATGCAATATGACTTCAAAGGGTCTTCATTTGCTCACCGAACCTCTCCAATCCTATCACTGCTGCGTTTATGTCCCTGTACACATGCTTGATTCTCTTTCGGAGACATAGCAATCCATAGGTTTTAAGATACTTAAGAGTCAGGTACATTCTTAGGCGTTTAATATGGGGTGTTGAGTCCATTTCGTTGAGCAAGGAGTAGCTCTTGTCTATTCCATATTTGGCTTAAGGAACTTTATCTGTGCTCATTTCAATCTCTGGTTTTATGCAGCACCCCAACTCACCTTTACCCTTAAACAAGCATAAGTTGGTTTTCTAAATTTGAGACCCTGTTCTGTTCTGTAATTCAGTTCCTGTGTAGCCAAGTTTACATTCCGTGTATTACTGATATCTTATGATGTTTCTTTCTCTGTGTGACTTATTTCAGTTAGAATCATCGTACCTGAATCCACTCATTGTGCTGCTACGGGCCTGATGACATAGATTTCACTGCTGAGTGATACTGCATTGTACGTAAGTACCACAAGTTCTTTATCCATTTTTCACTTTCTGTGATATTGAACTTGTACGGTAAACGAGGTTCTTGTAAACAGAGGCGTCCCAAACATTGGGGTGGCTGTATCTTTTTGATTTTAATTTCCCTAAGCTATAGGACCATAAGTGGAAGTGCCCTAGGCTCTGTTGCTTTGTTTTTTAGATGTTTCAGGAAACACCATACACTTCTCCCGAGTGTCTGTTGGCAATTTACATCCCACCCATCAGCATAACAAGGCTCCCAGTTCTCCATGGCCTGTCCTGCCTTTCTGGATTTTACACTTTTTTCAGATGGCCCTTTTGACCGGGGGGAAGTGAGACTTCATTGTAGTGCAGATTTCCTTTGCAAGCTTGCTTGGTTGGCCAAAAAGGGCGTATGCGTTTTTTCCTGAATATATTCAGGAAAAAACGCATACGCCCTTTTTGGCCAAGTGCATCATTGTGGACGTTCTGCCTCTTTTCCTATGCTTTCAATGCAATTCCAGTCTACCTCCTGAAATCGGTTTCCTGCAATTCTGCCCCGCTTTCAAGTCCTCTTGGCAGCCTTACTTCAGTATATTTTTGGACGATAGTTGTCATTTATAACTCTGCAGGTTTGTGAATTACAGTGCCCCTGAGCTCCTTTCTTCAACTCGTTTTCTTGTGAGCTGGCCGCAACACCGCAGGATGGCTTCAGGCCCTAATCTGGTTCCGGCACGGCACGCTGAGCCTTTGGTTATTTCCTCTTCCTGGTGGGAAATGAGAGTTAAATTTGCCCGTCCAGACACCTCCAGCTAGTCTCTCATTGGTTCTCGCTATTCCTGTTCATCTTCCGCAGAAATTGCAAACTGGGCCAAACAGGAGGTTAAAGGGACTGACTCTCCAAGTCGGGAGAGTGTTAGTAAAGCGTCTGGAATGTTGCACCCGAGTACCAGGGTACGAAAACTGAGACATATTTGAACACGTCTCCCGATCACATGGTTGATCATACTCTAGGTTCCACATGCATGTTTTAGCTGAAGGAAGAATACCTTAAACCTGGGTAGTTGAAACCCGTGGAATGGGTACCATGCAATATGACTTCAAAGGGTCTTCATTTGCTCACCGAACCTCTCCAATCCTATCACTGCTGCGTTTATGTCCCTGTACACATGCTTGATTCTCTTTCGGAGACATAGCAATCCATAGGTTTTAAGATACTTAAGAGTCAGGTACATTCTTAGGCGTTTAATATGCGGTGTTGAGACCATTTCGTTGAGCAAGGAGTAGCTCTTGTCTATTCCATATTTGGCTTAAGGAACTTTATCTGTGCTCATTTCAATCTCTGGTTTTATGCAGCACCCCAACTCACCTTTACCCTTAAACAAGCATAAGTTGGTTTTCTAAATTTGAGACCCTGTTCTGTTCTGTAATTCAGTTCCTGTGTAGCCAAGTTTACATTCCGTGTATTACTGATATCTTATGATGTTTCTTTCTCTGTGTGACTTATTTCAGTTAGAATCATCGTACCTGAATCCACTCATTGTGCTGCTACGGGCCTGATGACATAGATTTCACTGCTGAGTGATACTGCATTGTACGTAAGTACCACAAGTTCTTTATCCATTTTTCACTTTCTGTGATATTGAACTTGTACGGTAAACGAGGTTCTTGTAAACAGAGGCGTCCCAAACATTGGGGTGGCTGTATCTTTTTGATTTTAATTTCCCTAAGCTATAGGACCATAAGTGGAAGTGCCCTAGGCTCTGTTGCTTTGTTTTTTAGATGTTTCAGGAAACACCATACACTTCTCCCGAGTGTCTGTTGGCAATTTACATCCCGCCCATCAGCATAACAAGGCTCCCAGTTCTCCATGGCCTGTCCTGCCTTTCTGGATTTTACACTTTTTTCAGATGGCCCTTTTGAGCGGGGGGTGGGGGAAGTGAGACTTCATTGTAGTGCAGATTTCCTTTGCAAGCTTGCTTGGTTGGCCAAAAAGGGCGTATGCGTTTTTTCCTGAATATATTCAGGAAAAAACGCATACGCCCTTTTTGGCCAAGTGCATCATTGTGGACGTTCTGCCTCTTTTCCTATGCTTTCAATGCAATTCCAGTCTACCTCCTGAAATCGGTTTCCTGCAATTCTGCCCCGCTTTCAAGTCCTCTTGGCAGCCTTACTTCAGTATATTTTTGGACGATAGTTGTCATTTATAACTCTGCAGGTTTGTGAATTACAGTGCCCCTGAGCTCCTTTCTTCAACTCGTTTTCTTGTGAGCTGGCCGCAACACCGCAGGATGGCTTCAGGCCCTAATCTGGTTCCGGCACGGCACGCTGAGCCTTTGGTTATTTCCTCTTCCTGGTGGGAAATGAGAGTTAAATTTGCCCGTCCAGACACCTCCAGCTAGTCTCTCATTGGTTCTCGCTATTCCTGTTCATCTTCCGCAGAAATTGCAAACTGGGCCAAACAGGAGGTTAAAGGGACTGACTCTCCAAGTCGGGAGAGTGTTAGTAAAGCGTCTGGAATGTTGCACCCGAGTACCAGGGTACGAAAACTGAGACATATTTGAACACGTCTCCCGATCACATGGTTGATCATACTCTAGGTTCCACATGCATGTTTTAGCTGAAGGAAGAATACCTTAAACCTGGGTAGTTGAAACCCGTGGAATGGGTACCATGCAATATGACTTCAAAGGCTCTTCATTTGCTCACCGAACCTCTCCAATCCTATCACTGCTGCGTTTATGTCCCTGTACACATGCTTGATTCTCTTTCGGAGACATAGCAATCCATAGGTTTTAAGATACTTAAGAGTCAGGTACATTCTTAGGCGTTTAATATGCGGTGTTGAGTCCATTTCGTTGAGCAAGGAGTAGCTCTTGTCTATTCCATATTTGGCTTAAGGAACTTTATCTGTGCTCATTTCAATCTCTGGTTTTATGCAGCACCCCAACTCACCTTTACCCTTAAACAAGCATAAGTTGGTTTTCTAAATTTGAGACCCTGTTCTGTTCTGTAATTCAGTTCCTGTGTAGCCAAGTTTACATTCCGTGTATTACTGATATCTTATGATGTTTCTTTTTCTGTGTGACTTATTTCAGTTAGAATCATCGTACCTGAATCCACTCATTGTGCTGCTACGGGCCTGATGACATAGATTTCACTGCTGAGTGATACTGCATTGTACGTAAGTACCACAAGTTCTTTATCCATTTTTCACTTTCTGTGATATTGAACTTGTACGGTAAACGAGGTTCTTGTAAACAGAGGCGTCCCAAACATTGGGGTGGCTGTATCTTTTTGATTTTAATTTCCCTAAGCTATAGGACCATAAGTGGAAGTGCCCTAGGCTCTGTTGCTTTGTTTTTTAGATGTTTCAGGAAACACCATACACTTCTCCCGAGTGTCTGTTGGCAATTTACATCCCGCCCATCAGCATAACAAGGCTCCCAGTTCTCCATGGCCTGTCCTGCCTTTCTGGATTTTACACTTTTTTCAGATGGCCCTTTTGACCGGGGGGAAGTGAGACTTCATTGTAGTGCAGATTTCCTTTGCAAGCTTGCTTGGTTGGCCAAAAAGGGCGTATGCGTTTTTTCCTGAATATATTCAGGAAAAAACGCATACGCCCTTTTTGGCCAAGTGCATCATTGTGGACGTTCTGCCTCTTTTCCTATGCTTTCAATGCAATTCCAGTCTACCTCCTGAAATCGGTTTCCTGCAATTCTGCCCCGCTTTCAAGTCCTCTTGGGAGCCTTACTTCAGTATATTTTTGGACGATAGCTGTCATTTATAACTCTGCAGGTTTGTGAATTACAGTGCCCCTGAGCTCCTTTCTTCAACTCGCTTTCTTGTGAGCTGGCCGCAACACCGCAGGATGGCTTCAGGCCCTAATCTGGTTCTGGCACGGCACGCTGAGCCTTTGGTTATTTCCTCTTCCTGGTGGGAAATGAGAGTTAAATTTGCCCGTCCAGACACCTCCAGCTAGTCTCTCATTGGTTCTCGCTATTCCTGTTCATCTTCCGCAGAAATTGCAAACTGGGCCAAACAGGAGGTTAAAGGGACTGACTCTCCAAGTCGGGAGAGTGTTAGTAAAGCGTCTGGAATGTTGCACCCGAGTACCAGGGTACGAAAACTGAGACATATTTGAACACGTCTCCCGATCACATGGTTGATCATACTCTAGGTTCCACATGCATGTTTTAGCTGAAGGAAGAATACCTTAAACCTGGGTAGTTGAAACCCGTGGAATGGGTACCATGCAATATGACTTCAAAGGGTCTTCATTTGCTCACCGAACCTCTCCAATCCTATCACTGCTGCGTTTATGTCCCTGTACACATGCTTGATTCTCTTTCGGAGACATAGCAATCCATAGGTTTTAAGATACTTAAGAGTCAGGTACATTCTTAGGCGTTTAATATGGGGTGTTGAGTCCATTTCGTTGAGCAAGGAGTAGCTCTTGTCTATTCCATATTTGGCTTAAGGAACTTTATCTGTGCTCATTTCAATCTCTGGTTTTATGCAGCACCCCAACTCACCTTTACCCTTAAACAAGCATAAGTTGGTTTTCTAAATTTGAGACCCTGTTCTGTTCTGTAATTCAGTTCCTGTGTAGCCAAGTTTACATTCCGTGTATTACTGATATCTTATGATGTTTCTTTCTCTGTGTGACTTATTTCAGTTAGAATCATCGTACCTGAATCCACTCATTGTGCTGCTACGGGCCTGATGACATAGATTTCACTGCTGAGTGATACTGCATTGTACGTGAGTACCACAAGTTCTTTATCCATTTTTCACTTTCTGTGATATTGAACTTGTACGGTAAACGAGGTTCTTGTAAACAGAGGCGTCCCAAACATTGGGGTGGCTGTATCTTTTTGATTTTAATTTCCCTAAGCTATAGGACCATAAGTGGAAGTGCCCTAGGCTCTGTTGCTTTGTTTTTTAGATGTTTCAGGAAACACCATACACTTCTCCCGAGTGTCTGTTGGCAATTTACATCCCGCCCATCAGCATAACAAGGCTCCCAGTTCTCCATGGCCTGTCCTGCCTTTCTGGATTTTACACTTTTTTCAGATGGCCCTTTTGACCGGGGGGAAGTGAGACTTCATTGTAGTGCAGATTTCCTTTGCAAGCTTGCTTGGTTGGCCAAAAAGGGCGTATGCGTTTTTTCCTGAATATATTCAGGAAAAAACGCATACGCCCTTTTTGGCCAAGTGCATCATTGTGGACGTTCTGCCTCTTTTCCTATGCTTTCAATGCAATTCCAGTCTACCTCCTGAAATCGGTTTCCTGCAATTCTGCCCCGCTTTCAAGTCCTCTTGGCAGCCTTACTTCAGTATATTTTTGGACGATAGTTGTCATTTATAACTCTGCAGGTTTGTGAATTACAGTGCCCCTGAGCTCCTTTCTTCAACTCGTTTTCTTGTGAGCTGGCCGCAACACCGCAGGATGGCTTCAGGCCCTAATCTGGTTCCGGCACGGCACGCTGAGCCTTTGGTTATTTCCTCTTCCTGGTGGGAAATGAGAGTTAAATTTGCCCGTCCAGACACCTCCAGCTAGTCTCTCATTGGTTCTCGCTATTCCTGTTCATCTTCCGCAGAAATTGCAAACTGGGCCAAACAGGAGGTTAAAGGGACTGACTCTCCAAGTCGGGAGAGTGTTAGTAAAGCGTCTGGAATGTTGCACCCGAGTACCAGGGTATGAAAACTGAGACATATTTGAACACGTCTCCCGATCACATGGTTGATCATACTCTAGGTTCCACATGCATGTTTTAGCTGAAGGAAGAATACCTTAAACCTGGGTAGTTGAAACCCGTGGAATGGGTACCATGCAATATGACTTCAAAGGCTCTTCATTTGCTCACCGAACCTCTCCAATCCTATCACTGCTGCGTTTATGTCCCTGTACACATGCTTGATTCTCTTTCGGAGACATAGCAATCCATAGGTTTTAAGATACTTAAGAGTCAGGTACATTCTTAGGCGTTTAATATGCGGTGTTGAGTCCATTTCGTTGAGCAAGGAGTAGCTCTTGTCTATTCCATATTTGGCTTAAGGAACTTTATCTGTGCTCATTTCAATCTCTGGTTTTATGCAGCACCCCAACTCACCTTTACCCTTAAACAAGCATAAGTTGGTTTTCTAAATTTGAGACCCTGTTCTGTTCTGTAATTCAGTTCCTGTGTAGCCAAGTTTACATTCCGTGTATTACTGATATCTTATGATGTTTCTTTTTCTGTGTGACTTATTTCAGTTAGAATCATCGTACCTGAATCCACTCATTGTGCTGCTACGGGCCTGATGACATAGATTTCACTGCTGAGTGATACTGCATTGTACGTAAGTACCACAAGTTCTTTATCCATTTTTCACTTTCTGTGATATTGAACTTGTACGGTAAACGAGGTTCTTGTAAACAGAGGCGTCCCAAACATTGGGGTGGCTGTATCTTTTTGATTTTAATTTCCCTAAGCTATAGGACCATAAGTGGAAGTGCCCTAGGCTCTGTTGCTTTGTTTTTTAGATGTTTCAGGAAACACCATACACTTCTCCCGAGTGTCTGTTGGCAATTTACATCCCGCCCATCAGCATAACAAGGCTCCCAGTTCTCCATGGCCTGTCCTGCCTTTCTGGATTTTACACTTTTTTCAGATGGCCCTTTTGACCGGGGTGAAGTGAGACTTCATTGTAGTGCAGATTTCCTTTGCAAGCTTGCTTGGTTGGCCAAAAAGGGCGTATGCGTTTTTTCCTGAATATATTCAGGAAAAAACGCATACGCCCTTTTTGGCCAAGTGCATCATTGTGGACGTTCTGCCTCTTTTCCTATGCTTTCAATGCAATTCCAGTCTACCTCCTGAAATCGTTTTCCTGCAATTCTGCCCCGCTTTCAAGTCCTCTTGGCAGCCTTACTTCAGTATATTTTTGGACGATAGTTGTCATTTATAACTCTGCAGGTTTGTGAATTACAGTGCCCCTGAGCTCCTTTCTTCAACTCGTTTTCTTGTGAGCTGGCCGCAACACCGCAGGATGGCGTCAGGCCCTAATCTGGTTCCGGCACGGCACGCTGAGCCTTTGGTTATTTCCTCTTCCTGGTGGGAAATGAGAGTTAAATTTGCCCGTCCAGACACCTCCAGCTAGTCTCTCATTGGTTCTCGCTATTCCTGTTCATCTTCCGCAGAAATTGAAAACTGGGCCAGACAGGAGGTTAAAGGGACTGACTCTCCAAGTCGGGAGAGTGTTAGTAAAGCGTCTGGAATGTTGCACCCGAGTACCAGGGTACGAAAACTGAGACATATTTGAACACGTCTCCCGATCACATGGTTGATCATACTCTAGGTTCCACATGCATGTTTTAGCTGAAGGAAGAATACCTTAAACCTGGGTAGTTGAAACCCGTGGAATGGGTACCATGCAATATGACTTCAAAGGGTCTTCATTTGCTCACCGAACCTCTCCAATCCTATCACTGCTGCGTTTATGTCCCTGTACACATGCTTGATTCTCTTTCAGAGACATAGCAATCCATAGGTTTTAAGATACTTAAGAGTCAGGTACATTCTTAGGCGTTTAATATGCGGTGTTGAGTCCATTTCGTTGAGCAAGGAGTAGCTCTTGTGTATTCCATATTTGGCTTAAGGAACTTTATCTGTGCTCATTTCAATCTCTGGTTTTATGCAGCACCCCAACTCACCTTTACCCTTAAACAAGCATAAGTTGGTTTTCTAAATTTGAGACCCTGTTCTGTTCTGTAATTCAGTTCCTGTGTAGCCAAGTTTACATTCCGTGTATTACTGATATCTTATGATGTTTCTTTTTCTGTGTGACTTATTTCAGTTAGAATCATCGTACCTGAATCCACTCACTGTGCTGCTACGGGCCTGATGACATAGATTTCACTGCTGAGTGATACTGCATTGTACATAAGTACCACAAGTTCTTTATCCATTTTTCACTTTCTGTGATATTGAACTTGTACGGTAAACGAGGTTCTTGTAAACAGAGGCGTCCCAAACATTGGGGTGGCTGTATCTTTTTGATTTTAATTTCCCTAATCTATAGGACCATAAGTGGAAGTGCCCTAGGCTCTGTTGCTTTGTTTTTTAGATGTTTCAGGAAACACCATACACTTCTCCCGAGTGTCTGTTGGCAGTTTACATCCCGCCCATCAGCATAACAAGGCTCCCAGTTCTCCATGGCCTGTCCTGCCTTTCTGGATTTTACACTTTTTTCAGATGGCCCTTTTGACCGGGGGGAAGTGAGACTTCATTGTAGTGCAGATTTCCTTTGCAAGCTTGCTTGGTTGGCCAAAAAGGGCGTATGCGTTTTTTCCTGAATATATTCAGGAAAAAACGCATACACCCTTTTTGGCCAAGTGCATCATTGTGGACGTTCTGCCTCTTTTCCTATGCTTTCAATGCAATTCCAGTCTACCTCCTGAAATCGGATTCCTGCAATTCTGCCCCGCTTTCAAGTCCTCTTGGCAGCCTTACTTCAGTATATTTTTGGACGATAGCTGTCATTTATAACTCTGCAGGTTTGTGAATTACAGTGCCCCTGAGCTCCTTTCTTCAACTCGTTCTCTTGTGAGCTGGCCGCAACACCGCAGGATGGCTTCAGGCCCTAATCTGGTTCCGGCACGGCACGCTGAGCCTTTGGTTATTTCCTCTTCCTGGTGGGAAATGAGAGTTAAATTTGCCCGTCCAGACACCTCCAGCTAGTCTCTCATTGGTTCTCGCTATTCCTGTTCATCTTCCGCAGAAATTGCAAACTGGGCCAAACAGGAGGTTAAAGGGACTGACTCTCCAAGTCGGGAGAGTGTTAGTAAAGCGTCTGGAATGTTGCACCCGAGTACCAGGGTACGAAAACTGAGACATATTTGAACACGTCTCCCGATCACATGGTTGATCATACTCTAGGTTCCACATGCATGTTTTAGCTGAAGGAAGAATACCTTAAACCTGGGTAGTTGAAACCCGTGGAATGGGTACCATGCAATATGACTTCAAAGGGTCTTCATTTGCTCACCGAACCTCTCCAATCCTATCACTGCTGCGTTTATGTCCCTGTACACATGCTTGATTCTCTTTCGGAGACATAGCAATCCATCGGTTTTAAGATACTTAAGAGTCAGGTACATTCTTAGGCGTTTAATATGCGGTGTTGAGTCCATTTCGTTGAGCAAGGAGTAGCTCTTGTCTATTCCATATTTGGCTTAAGGAACTTTATCTGTGCTCATTTCAATCTCTGGTTTTATGCAGCACCCCAACTCACCTTTACCCTTAAACAAGCATAAGTTGGTTTTCTAAATTTGAGACCCTGTTCTGTTCTGTAATTCAGTTCCTGTGTAGCCAAGTTTACATTCCGTGTATTACTGATATCTTATGATGTTTCTTTTTCTGTGTGACTTATTTCAGTTAGAATCATCGTACCTGAATCCACTCATTGTGCTGCTACGGGCCTGATGACATAGATTTCACTGCTGAGTGATACTGCATTGTACGTAAGTACCACAAGTTCTTTATCCATTTTTCACTTTCTGTGATATTGAACTTGTACGGTAAACGAGGTTCTTGTAAACAGAGGCGTCCCAAACATTGGGGTGGCTGTATCTTTTTGATTTTAATTTCCCTAAGCTATAGGACCATAAGTGGAAGTGCCCTAGGCTCTGTTGCTTTGTTTTTTAGATGTTTCAGGAAACACCATACACTTCTCCCGAGTGTCTGTTGGCAATTTACATCCCGCCCATCAGCATAACAAGGCTCCCAGTTCTCCATGGCCTGTCCTGCCTTTCTGGATTTTACACTTTTTTCAGATGGCCCTTTTGACCGGGGGGAAGTGAGACTTCATTGTAGTGCAGATTTCCTTTGCAAGCTTGCTTGGTTGGCCAAAAAGGGCGTATGCGTTTTTTCCTGAATATATTCAGGAAAAAACGCATACGCCCTTTTTGGCCAAGTGCATCATTGTGGACGTTCTGCCTCTTTTCCTATGCTTTCAATGCAATTCCAGTCTACCTCCTGAAATCGTTTTCCTGCAATTCTGCCCCGCTTTCAAGTCCTCTTGGCAGCCTTACTTCAGTATATTTTTGGACGATAGTTGTCATTTATAACTCTGCAGGTTTGTGAATTACAGTGCCCCTGAGCTCCTTTCTTCAACTCGTTTTCTTGTGAGCTGGCCGCAACACCGCAGGATGGCTTCAGGCCCTAATCTGGTTCCGGCACGGCACACTGAGCCTTTGGTTATTTCCTCTTCCTGGTGGGAAATGAGAGTTAAATTTGCCCGTCCAGACACCTCCAGCTAGTCTCTCATTGGTTCTCGCTATTCCTGTTCATCTTCCGCAGAAATTGCAAACTGGGCCAGACAGGAGGTTAAAGGGACTGACTCTCCAAGTCGGGAGAGTGTTAGTAAAGCGTCTGGAATGTTGCACCCGAGTACCAGGGTATGAAAACTGAGACATATTTGAACACGTCTCCCGATCACATGGTTGATCATACTCTAGGTTCCACATGCATGTTTTAGCTGAAGGAAGAATACCTTAAACCTGGGTAGTTGAAACCCGTGGAATGGGTACCATGCAATATGACTTCAAAGGGTCTTCATTTGCTCACCGAACCTCTCCAATCCTATCACTGCTGCGTTTATGTCCCTGTACACATGCTTGATTCTCTTTCAGAGACATAGCAATCCATAGGTTTTAAGATACTTAAGAGTCAGGTACATTCTTAGGCGTTTAATATGCGGTGTTGAGTCCATTTCGTTGAGCAAGGAGTAGCTCTTGTGTATTCCATATTTGGCTTAAGGAACTTTATCTGTGCTCATTTCAATCTCTGGTTTTATGCAGCACCCCAACTCACCTTTACCCTTAAACAAGCATAAGTTGGTTTTCTAAATTTGAGACCCTGTTCTGTTCTGTAATTCAGTTCCTGTGTAGCCAAGTTTACATTCCGTGTATTACTGATATCTTATGATGTTTCTTTTTCTGTGTGACTTATTTCAGTTAGAATCATCGTACCTGAATCCACTCATTGTGCTGCTACGGGCCTGATGACATAGATTTCACTGCTGAGTGATACTGCATTGTACGTAAGTACCACAAGTTCTTTATCCATTTTTCAATTTCTGTGATATTGAACTTGTACGGTAAACGAGGTTCTTGTAAACAGAGGCGTCCCAAACATTGGGGTGGCTGTATCTTTTTGATTTTAATTTCCCTAATCTATAGGACCATAAGTGGAAGTGCCCTAGGCTCTGTTGCTTTGTTTTTTAGATGTTTCAGGAAACACCATACACTTCTCCCGAGTGTCTGTTGGCAGTTTACATCCCGCCCATCAGCATAACAAGGCTCCCAGTTCGCCATGGCCTGTCCTGCCTTTCTGGATTTTACACTTTTTTCAGATGGCCCTTTTGACCGGGGGGAAGTGAGACTTCATTGTAGTGCAGATTTCCTTTGCAAGCTTGCTTGGTTGGCCAAAAAGGGCGTATGCGTTTTTTCCTGAATATATTCAGGAAAAAACGCATACGCCCTTTTTGGCCAAGTGCATCATTGTGGACGTTCTGCCTCTTTTCCTATGCTTTCAATGCAATTCCAGTCTACCTCCTGAAATCGGTTTCCTGCAATTCTGCCCCGCTTTCAAGTCCTCTTGGCAGCCTTACTTCAGTATATTTTTGGACGATAGCTGTCATTTATAACTCTGCAGGTTTGTGAATTACAGTGCCCCTGAGCTCCTTTCTTCAACTCGTTCTCTTGTGAGCTGGCCGCAACACCGCAGGATGGCTTCAGGCCCTAATCTGGTTCCGGCACGGCACGCTGAGCCTTTGGTTATTTCCTCTTCCTGGTGGGAAATGAGAGTTAAATTTGCCCGTCCAGACACCTCCAGCTAGTCTCTCATTGGTTCTCGCTATTCCTGTTCATCTTCCGCAGAAATTGCAAACTGGGCCAAACAGGAGCTTAAAGGGACTGACTCTCCAAGTCGGGAGAGTGTTAGTAAAGCGTCTGGAATGTTGCACCCGAGTACCAGGGTACGAAAACTGAGACATATTTGAACACGTCTCCTGATCACATGGTTGATCATACTCTAGGTTCCACATGCATGTTTTAGCTGAAGGAAGAATACCTTAAACCTGGGTAGTTGAAACCCGTGGAATGGGTACCATGCAATATGACTTCAAAGGGTCTTCATTTGCTCACCGAACCTCTCCAATCCTATCACTGCTGCGTTTATGTCCCTGTACACATGCTTGATTCTCTTTCGGAGACATAGCAATCCATCGGTTTTAAGATACTTAAGAGTCAGGTACATTCTTAGGCGTTTAATATGCGGTGTTGAGTCCATTTCGTTGAGCAAGGAGTAGCTCTTGTCTATTCCATATTTGGCTTAAGGAACTTTATCTGTGCTCATTTCAATCTCTGGTTTTATGCAGCACCCCAACTCACCTTTACCCTTAAACAAGCATAAGTTGGTTTTCTAAATTTGAGACCCTGTTCTGTTCTGTAATTCAGTTCCTGTGTAGCCAAGTTTACATTCCGTGTATTACTGATATCTTATGATGTTTCTTTTTCTGTGTGACTTATTTCAGTTAGAATCATCGTACCTGAATCCACTCATTGTGCTGCTACGGGCCTGATGACATAGATTTCACTGCTGAGTGATACTGCATTGTACGTAAGTACCACAAGTTCTTTATCCATTTTTCACTTTCTGTGATATTGAACTTGTACGGTAAACGAGGTTCTTGTAAACAGAGGCGTCCCAAACATTGGGGTGGCTGTATCTTTTTGATTTTAATTTCCCTAAGCTATAGGACCATAAGTGGAAGTGCCCTAGGCTCTGTTGCTTTGTTTTTTAGATGTTTCAGGAAACACCATACACTTCTCCCGAGTGTCTGTTGGCAATTTACATCCCGCCCATCAGCATAACAAGGCTCCCAGTTCTCCATGGCCTGTCCTGCCTTTCTGGATTTTACACTTTTTTCAGATGGCCCTTTTGACCGGGGGGGGGGGGAAGTGAGACTTCATTGTAGTGCAGATTTCCTTTGCAAGCTTGCTTGGTTGGCCAAAAAGGGCGTATGCGTTTTTTCCTGAATATATTCAGGAAAAAACGCATACGCCCTTTTTGGCCAAGTGCATCATTGTGGACGTTCTGCCTCTTTTCCTATGCTTTCAATGCAATTCCAGTCTACCTCCTGAAATCGGTTTCCTGCAATTCTGCCCCGCTTTCAAGTCCTCTTGGCAGCCTTACTTCAGTATATTTTTGGACGATAGTTGTCATTTATAACTCTGCAGGTTTGTGAATTACAGTGCCCCTGAACTCCTTTCTTCAACTCGTTTTCTTGTGAGCTGGCCGCAACACCGCAGGATGGCTTCAGGCCCTAATCTGGTTCCGGCACGGCACGCTGAGCCTTTGGTTATTTCCTCTTCCTGGTGGGAAATGAGAGTTAAATTTGCCCGTCCAGACACCTCCAGCTAGTCTCTCATTGGTTCTCGCTATTCCTGTTCATCTTCCGCAGAAATTGCAAACTGGGCCAAACAGGAGGTTAAAGGGACTGACTCTCCAAGTCGGGAGAGTGTTAGTAAAGCGTCTGGAATGTTGCACCCGAGTACCAGGGTACAAAAACTGAGACATATTTGAACACGTCTCCCGATCACATGGTTGATCATACTCTAGGTTCCACATGCATGTTTTAGCTGAAGGAAGAATACCTTAAACCTGGGTAGTTGAAACCCGTGGAATGGGTACCATGCAATATGATTTCAAAGGGTCTTCATTTGCTCACCGAACCTCTCCAATCCTATCACTGCTGCGTTTATGTCCCTGTACACATGCTTGATTCTCTTTCGGAGACATAGCAATCGATAGGTTTTAAGATACTTAAGAGTCAGGTACATTCTTAGGCGTTTAATATGCGGTGTTGAGTCCATTTCGTTGAGCAAGGAGTAGCTCTTGTCTATTCCATATTTGGCTTAAGGAACTTTATCTGTGCTCATTTCAATCTCTGGTTTTATGCAGCACCCCAACTCACCTTTACCCTTAAACAAGCATAAGTTGGTTTTCTAAATTTGAGACCCTGTTCTGTTCTGTAATTCAGTTCCTGTGTAGCCAAGTTTACATTCCGTGTATTACTGATATCTTATGATGTTTCTTTTTCTGTGTGACTTATTTCAGTTAGAATCATCGTACCTGAATCCACTCATTGTGCTGCTACGGGCCTGATGGCATAGATTTCACTGCTGAGTGATACTGCATTGTACGTAAGTACCACAAGTTCTTTATCCATTTTTCACTTTCTGTGATATTGAACTTGTACGGTAAACGAGGTTCTTGTAAACAGAGGCGTCCCAAACATTGGGGTGGCTGTGTCTTTTTGATTTTAATTTCCCTAAGCTATAGGACCATAAGTGGAAGTGGCCTAGGCTCTGTTGCTTTGTTTTTTAGATGTTTCAGGAAACACCATACACTTCTCCCGAGTGTCTGTTGGCAGTTTACATCCCGCCCATCAGCATAACAAGGCTCCCAGTTCTCCATGGCCTGTCCTGCCTTTCTGGATTTTACACTTTTTTCAGATGGCCCTTTTGACCGGGGGGAAGTGAGACTTCATTGTAGTGCAGATTTCCTTTGCAAGCTTGCTTGGTTGGCCAAAAAGGGCGTATGCGTTTTTTCCTGAATATATTCAGGAAAAAACGCATACGCCCTTTTTGGCCAAGTGCATCATTGTGGACGTTCTGCCTCTTTTCCTATGCTTTCAATGCAATTCCAGTCTACCTCCTGAAATCGGTTTCCTGCAATTCTGCCCCGCTTTCAAGTCCTCTTGGCAGCCTTACTTCAGTATATTTTTGGACGATAGTTGTCATTTATAACTCTGCAGGTTTGTGAATTACAGTGCCCCTGAGCTCCTTTCTTCAACTCGTTTTCTTGTGAGCTGGCCGCAACACCGCAGGATGGCTTCAGGCCCTAATCTGGTTCCGGCACGGCACGCTGAGCCTTTGGTTATTTCCTCTTCCTGGTGGGAAATGAGAGTTAAATTTGCCCGTCCAGACACCTCCAGCTAGTCTCTCATTGGTTCT
The DNA here is from genome assembly GCF_963455315.2 of Globicephala melas. NCBI lineage: Eukaryota > Metazoa > Chordata > Mammalia > Artiodactyla > Delphinidae > Globicephala > Globicephala melas. The sequence goes on along the minus strand of NW_027207434.1, from coordinate 224,121 downwards.
CGCTATTCCTGTTCATCTTCCGCAGAAATTGCAAACTGGGCCAAACAGGAGGTTAAAGGGACTGACTCTCCAAGTCGGGAGAGTGTTAGTAAAGCATCTGGAATGTTGCACCCGAGTACCAGGGTACAAAAACTGAGACATATTTGAACACGTCTCCCGATCACATGGTTGATCATACTCTAGGTTCCACATGCATGTTTTAGCTGAAGGAAGAATACCTTAAACCTGGGTAGTTGAAACCCGTGGAATGGGTACCATGCAATATGACTTCAAAGGGTCTTCATTTGCTCACCGAACCTCTCCAATCCTATCACTGCTGCGTTTATGTCCCTGTACACATGCTTGATTCTCTTTCGGAGACATAGCAATCCATAGGTTTTAAGATACTTAAGAGTCAGGTACATTCTTACGCGTTTAATATGCGGTGTTGAGTCCATTTCGTTGAGCAAGGAGTAGCTCTTGTCTATTCCATATTTGGCTTAAGGAACTTTATCTGTGCTCATTTCAATCTCTGGTTTTATGCAGCAACCCAACTCACCTTTACCCTTAAACAAGCATAAGTTGGTTTTCTAAATTTGAGACCCTGTTCTGTTCTGTAATTCAGTTCCTGTGTAGCCAAGTTGACATTCCGTGTATTACTGATATCTTATGATGTTTCTTTTTCTGTGTGATATCTTATGATGTTTCTTTTTCTGTGTGACTTATTTCAGTTAGAATCATCGTACCTGAATCCACTCATTGTGCTGCTACGGGCCTGATGACATAGATTTCACTGCTGAGTGATACTGCATTGTACGTAAGTACCACAAGTTCTTTATCCATTTTTCACTTTCTGTGATATTGAACTTGTACGGTAAACGAGGTTCTTGTAAACAGAGGCGTCCCAAACATTGGGGTGGCTGTGTCTTTTTGATTTTAATTTCCCTAAGCTATAGGACCATAAGTGGAAGTGCCCTAGGCTCTGTTGCTTTGTTTTTTAGATGTTTCAGGAAACACCATACACTTCTCCCGAGTGTCTGTTGGCAGTTTACATCCCGCCCATCAGCATAACAAGGCTCCCAGTTCTCCATGGCCTGTCCTGCCTTTCTGGATTTTACACTTGTTTCAGATGGCCCTTTTGACCGGGGGGAAGTGAGACTTCATTGTAGTACAGTTTTCCTTTGCAAGCTTGCTTGGTTGGCCAAAAAGGGCGTATGCGTTTTTTCCTGAATATATTCAGGAAAAAACGCATACGCCCTTTTTGGCCAAGTGCATCATTGTGGACGTTCTGCCTCTTTTCCTATGCTTTCAATGCAATTCCAGTCTACCTCCTGAAATCGGTTTCCTGCAATTCTGCCCCGCTTTCAAGTCCTCTTGGCAGCCTTACTTCAGTATATTTTTGGACGATAGTTGTCATTTATAACTCTGCAGGTTTGTGAATTACAGTGCCCCTGAGCTCCTTTCTTCAACTCGTTTTCTTGTGAGCTGGCCGCAACACCGCAGGATGGCTTCAGGCCCTAATCTGGTTCCGGCACGGCACGCTGAGCCTTTGGTTATTTCCTCTTCCTGGTGGGAAATGAGAGTTAAATTTGCCCGTCCAGACACCTCCAGCTAGTCTCTCATTGGTTCTCGCTATTCCTGTTCATCTTCCGCAGAAATTGCAAACTGGGCCAAACAGGAGGTTAAAGGGACTGACTCTCCAAGTCGGGAGAGTGTTAGTAAAGCGTCTGGAATGTTGCACCCGAGTACCAGGGTACGAAAACTGAGACATATTTGAACACGTCTCCCGATCACATGGTTGATCATACTCTAGGTTCCACATGCATGTTTTAGCTGAAGGAAGAATACCTTAAACCTGGGTAGTTGAAACCCGTGGAATGGGTACCATGCAATATGACTTCAAAGGGTCTTCATTTGCTCACCGAACCTCTCCAATCCTATCACTGCTGCGTTTATGTCCCTGTACACATGCTTGATTCTCTTTCGGAGACATAGCAATCCATAGGTTTTAAGATACTTAAGAGTCAGGTACATTCTTAGGCGTTTAATATGCGGTGTTGAGTCCATTTCGTTGAGCAAGGAGTAGCTCTTGTCTATTCCATATTTGGCTTAAGGAACTTTATCTGTGCTCATTTCAATCTCTGGTTTTATGCAGCACCCCAACTCACCTTTACCCTTAAACAAGCATAAGTTGGTTTTCTAAATTTGAGACCCTGTTCTGTTCTGTAATTCAGTTCCTGTGTAGCCAAGTTTACATTCCGTGTATTACTGATATCTTATGATGTTTCTTTCTCTGTGTGACTTATTTCAGTTAGAATCATCGTACCTGAATCCACTCATTGTGCTGCTACGGGCCTGATGGCATAGATTTCACTGCTGAGTGATACTGCATTGTACGTAAGTACCACAAGTTCTTTATCCATTTTTCACTTTCTGTGATATTGAACTTGTACGGTAAACGAGGTTCTTGTAAACAGAGGCGTCCCAAACATTGGGGTGGCTGTATCTTTTTGATTTTAATTTCCCTAAGCTATAGGACCATAAGTGGAAGTGCCCTAGGCTCTGTTGCTTTGTTTTTTAGATGTTTCAGGAAACACCATACACTTCTCCCGAGTGTCTGTTGGCAGTTTACATCCCGCCCATCAGCATAACAAGGCTCCCAGTTCTCCATGGCCTGTCCTGCCTTTCTGGATTTTACACTTTTTTCAGATGGCCCTTTTGACCGGGGGGAGGTGAGACTTCATTGTAGTGCAGATTTCCTTTGCAAGCTTGCTTGGTTGGCCAAAAAGGGCGTATGCGTTTTTTCCTGAATATATTCAGGAAAAAACGCATACGCCCTTTTTGGCCAAGTGCATCATTGTGGACGTTCTGCCTCTTTTCCTATGCTTTCAATGCAATTCCAGTCTACCTCCTGAAATCGGTTTCCTGCAATTCTGCCCCGCTTTCAAGTCCTCTTGGCAGCCTTACTTCAGTATATTTTTGGACGATAGTTGTCATTTATAACTCTGCAGGTTTGTGAATTACAGTGCCCCTGAGCTCCTTTCTTCAACTCGTTTTCTTGTGAGCTGGCCGCAACACCGCAGGATGGCTTCAGGCCCTAATCTGGTTCCGGCACGGCACGCTGAGCCTTTGGTTATTTCCTCTTCCTGGTGGGAAATGGGAGTTAAATTTGCCCGTCCAGACACCTCCAGCTAGTCTCTCATTGGTTCTCGCTATTCCTGTTCATCTTCCGCAGAAATTGCAAACTGGGCCAAACAGGAGGTTAAAGGGACTGACTCTCCAAGTCGGGAGAGTGTTAGTAAAGCGTCTGGAATGTTGCACCCGAGTACCAGGGTACGAAAACTGAGACATATTTGAACACGTCTCCCGATCACATGGTTGATCATACTCTAGGTTCCACATGCATGTTTTAGCTGAAGGAAGAATACCTTAAACCTGGGTAGTTGAAACCCGTGGAATGGGTACCATGCAATATGACTTCAAAGGGTCTTCATTTGCTCACCGAACCTCTCCAATCCTATCACTGCTGCGTTTATGTCCCTGTACACATGCTTGATTCTCTTTCGGAGACATAGCAATCCATAGGTTTTAAGATACTTAAGAGTCAGGTACATTCTTAGGCGTTTAATATGCGGTGTTGAGTCCATTTCGTTGAGCAAGGAGTAGCTCTTGTCTATTCCATATTTGGCTTAAGGAACTTTATCTGTGCTCATTTCAATCTCTGGTTTTATGCAGCACCCCAACTCACCTTTACCCCTAAACAAGCATAAGTTGGTTTTCTAAATTTGAGACCCTGTTCTGTTCTGTAATTCAGTTCCTGTGTAGCCAAGTTTACATTCCGTGTATTACTGATATCTTATGATGTTTCTTTTTCTGTGTGACTTATTTCAGTTAGAATCATCGTACCTGAATCCACTCATTGTGCTTCTACGGGCCTGATGGCATAGATATCACTGCTGAGTGATACTGCATTGTACGTAAGTACCACAAGTTCTTTATCCATTTTTCACTTTCTGTGATATTGAACTTGTACGGTAAACGAGGTTCTTGTAAACAGAGGCGTCCCAAACATTGGGGTGGCTGTATCTTTTTGATTTTAATTTCCCTAAGCTATAGGACCATAAGTGGAAGTGCCCTAGGCTCTGTTGCTTTGTTTTTTAGATGTTTCAGGAAACACCATACACTTCTCCCGAGTGTCTGTTGGCAATTTACATCCCGCCCATCAGCATAACAAGGCTCCCAGTTCTCCATGGCCTGTCCTGCCTTTCTGGATTTTACACTTTTTTCAGATGGCCCTTTTGACCGGGGGGGGGGGGAAGTGAGACTTCATTGTAGTGCAGATTTCCTTTGCAAGCTTGCTTGGTTGGCCAAAAAGGGCGTATGCATTTTTTCCTGAATATATTCAGTAAAAAACGCATACGCCCTTTTTGGCCAAGTGCATCATTGTGGACGTTCTGCCTCTTTTCCTATGCTTTCAATGCAATTCCAGTCTACCTCCTGAAATCGGTTTCCTGCAATTCTGCCCCGCTTTCAAGTCCTCTTGGCAGCCTTACTTCAGTATATTTTTGGACGATAGTTGTCATTTATAACTCTGCAGGTTTGTGAATTACAGTGCCCCTGAGCTCCTTTCTTCAACTCGTTTTCTTGTGAGCTGGCCGCAACACCGCAGGATGGCTTCAGGCCCTAATCTGGTTCCGGCACGGCACGCTGAGCCTTTGGTTATTTCCTCTTCCTGGTGGGAAATGAGAGTTAAATTTGCCCGTCCAGACACCTCCAGCTAGTCTCTCATTGGTTCTCGCTATTCCTGTTCATCTTCCGCAGAAATTGCAAACTGGGCCAAACAGGAGGTTAAAGGGACTGACTCTCCAAGTCGGGAGAGTGTTAGTAAAGCGTCTGGAATGTTGCACCCGAGTACCAGGGTACGAAAACTGAGACATATTTGAACACGTCTCCCGATCACATGGTTGATCATACTCTAGGTTCCACATGCATGTTTTAGCTGAAGGAAGAATACCTTAAACCTGGGTAGTTGAAACCCGTGGAATGGGTACCATGCAATATGACTTCAAAGGGTCTTCATTTGCTCACCGAACCTCTCCAATCCTATCACTGCTGCGTTTATGTCCCTGTACACATGCTTGATTCTCTTTCGGAGACATAGCAATCCATCGGTTTTAAGATACTTAAGAGTCAGGTACATTCTTAGGCGTTTAATATGCGGTGTTGAGTCCATTTCGTTGAGCAAGGAGTAGCTCTTGTCTATTCCATATTTGGCTTAAGGAACTTTATCTGTGCTCATTTCAATCTCTGGTTTTATGCAGCACCCCAACTCACCTTTACCCTTAAACAAGCATAAGTTGGTTTTCTAAATTTGAGACCCTGTTCTGTTCTGTAATTCAGTTCCTGTGTAGCCAAGTTTACATTCCGTGTATTACTGATATCTTATGATGTTTCTTTTTCTGTGTGACTTATTTCAGTTAGAATCATCGTACCTGAATCCACTCATTGTGCTGCTACGGGCCTGATGACATAGATTTCACTGCTGAGTGATACTGCATTGTACGTAAGTACCACAAGTTCTTTATCCATTTTTCACTTTCTGTGATATTGAACTTGTACGGTAAACGAGGTTCTTGTAAACAGAGGCGTCCCAAACATTGGGGTGGCTGTGTCTTTTTGATTTTAATTTCCCTAAGCTATAGGACCATAAGTGGAAGTGCCCTAGGCTCTGTTGCTTTGTTTTTTAGATGTTTCAGGAAACACCATACACTTCTCCCGAGTGTCTGTTGGCAGTTTACATCCCGCCCATCAGCATAACAAGGCTCCCAGTTCTCCATGGCCTGTCCTGCCTTTCTGGATTTTACACTTTTTTCAGATGGCCCTTTTGACCGGGGGGAAGTGAGACTTCATTGTAGTGCAGATTTCCTTTGCAAGCTTGCTTGGTTGGCCAAAAAGGGCGTATGCGTTTTTTCCTGAATATATTCAGGAAAAAACGCATACGCCCTTTTTGGCCAAGTGCATCATTGTGGACGTTCTGCCTCTTTTCCTATGCTTTCAATGCAATTCCAGTCTACCTCCTGAAATCGGTTTCCTGCAATTCTGCCCCGCTTTCAAGTCCTCTTGGCAGCCTTACTTCAGTATATTTTTGGACGATAGTTGTCATTTATAACTCTGCAGGTTTGTGAATTACAGTGCCCCTGAGCTCCTTTCTTCAACTCGTTTTCTTGTGAGTGGCCGCAACACCGCAGGATGGCTTCAGGCCCTAATCTGGTTCCGGCACGGCACGCTGAGCCTTTGGTTATTTCCTCTTCCTGGTGGGAAATGGGAGTTAAATTTGCCCGTCCAGACACCTCCAGCTAGTCTCTCATTGGTTCTCGCTATTCCTGTTCATCTTCCGCAGAAATTGCAAACTGGGCCAAACAGGAGGTTAAAGGGACTGACTCTCCAAGTCGGGAGAGTGTTAGTAAAGCGTCTGGAATGTTGCACCCGAGTACCAGGGTACGAAAACTGAGACATATTTGAACACGTCTCCCGATCACATGGTTGATCATACTCTAGGTTCCACATGCATGTTTTAGCTGAAGGAAGAATACCTTAAACCTGGGTAGTTGAAACCCGTGGAATGGGTACCATGCAATATGACTTCAAAGGGTCTTCATTTGCTCACCGAACCTCTCCAATCCTATCACTGCTGCGTTTATGTCCCTGTACACATGCTTGATTCTCTTTCGGAGACATAGCAATCCATCGGTTTTAAGATACTTAAGAGTCAGGTACATTCTTAGGCGTTTAATATGCGGTGTTGAGTCCATTTCGTTGAGCAAGGAGTAGCTCTTGTCTATTCCATATTTGGCTTAAGGAACTTTATCTGTGCTCATTTCAATCTCTGGTTTTATGCAGCACCCCAACTCACCTTTACCCTTATACAAGCATAAGTTGGTTTTCTAAATTTGAGACCCTGTTCTGTTCTGTAATTCAGTTCCTGTGTAGCCAAGTTTACATTCCGTGTATTACTGATATCTTATGATGTTTCTTTTTCTGTGTGACTTATTTCAGTTAGAATCATCGTACCTGAATCCACTCATTGTGCTGCTACGGGCCTGATGACATAGATTTCACTGCTGAGTGATACTGCATTGTACGTAAGTACCACAAGTTCTTTATCCATTTTTCACTTTCTGTGATATTGAACTTGTACGGTAAACGAGGTTCTTGTAAACAGAGGCGTCCCAAACATTGGGGTGGCTGTATCTTTTTGATTTTAATTTCCCTAAGCTATAGGACCATAAGTGGAAGTGCCCTAGGCTCTGTTGCTTTGTTTTTTAGATGTTTCAGGAAACACCATACACTTCTCCCGAGTGTCTGTTGGCAGTTTACATCCCGCCCATCAGCATAACAAGGCTCCCAGTTCTCCATGGCCTGTCCTGCCTTTCTGGATTTTACACTTGTTTCAGATGGCCCTTTTGACCGGGGGGAAGTGAGACTTCATTGTAGTGCAGTTTTCCTTTGCAAGCTTGCTTGGTTGGCCAAAAAGGGCGTATGCGTTTTTTCCTGAATATATTCAGGAAAAAACGCATACGCCCTTTTTGGCCAAGTGCATCATTGTGGACGTTCTGCCTCTTTTCCTATGCTTTCAATGCAATTCCAGTCTACCTCCTGAAATCGGTTTCCTGCAATTCTGCCCCGCTTTCAAGTCCTCTTGGCAGCCTTACTTCAGTATATTTTTGGACGATAGTTGTCATTTATAACTCTGCAGGTTTGTGAATTACAGTGCCCCTGAGCTCCTTTCTTCAACTCGTTTTCTTGTGAGCTGGCCGCAACACCGCAGGATGGCTTCAGGCCCTAATCTGGTTCCGGCACGGCACGCTGAGCCTTTGGTTATTTCCTCTTCCTGGTGGGAAATGAGAGTTAAATTTGCCCGTCCAGACACCTCCAGCTAGTCTCTCATTGGTTCTCGCTATTCCTGTTCATCTTCCGCAGAAATTGCAAACTGGGCCAAACAGGAGGTTAAAGGGACTGACTCTCCAAGTCGGGAGAGTGTTAGTAAAGCGTCTGGAATGTTGCACCCGAGTACCAGGGTACGAAAACTGAGACATATTTGAACACGTCTCCCGATCACATGGTTGATCATACTCTAGGTTCCACATGCATGTTTTAGCTGAAGGAAGAATACCTTAAACCTGGGTAGTTGAAACCCGTGGAATGGGTACCATGCAATATGACTTCAAAGGGTCTTCATTTGCTCACCGAACCTCTCCAATCCTATCACTGCTGCGTTTATGTCCCTGTACACATGCTTGATTCTCTTTCGGAGACATAGCAATCCATAGGTTTTAAGATACTTAAGAGTCAGGTACATTCTTAGGCGTTTAATATGCGGTGTTGAGTCCATTTCGTTGAGCAAGGAGTAGCTCTTGTCTATTCCATATTTGGCTTAAGGAACTTTATCTGTGCTCATTTCAATCTCTGGTTTTATGCAGCACCCCAACTCACCTTTACCCTTAAACAAGCATAAGTTGGTTTTCTAAATTTGAGACCCTGTTCTGTTCTGTAATTCAGTTCCTGTGTAGCCAAGTTTACATTCCGTGTATTACTGATATCTTATGATGTTTCTTTCTCTGTGTGACTTATTTCAGTTAGAATCATCGTACCTGAATCCACTCATTGTGCTGCTACGGGCCTGATGGCATAGATTTCACTGCTGAGTGATACTGCATTGTACGTAAGTACCACAAGTTCTTTATCCATTTTTCACTTTCTGTAATATTGAACTTGTACGGTAAACGAGGTTCTTGTAAACAGAGGCGTCCCAAACATTGGGGTGGCTGTATCTTTTTGATTTTAATTTCCCTAAGCTATAGGACCATAAGTGGAAGTGCCCTAGGCTCTGTTGCTTTGTTTTTTAGATGTTTCAGGAAACACCATACACTTCTCCCGAGTGTCTGTTGGCAGTTTACATCCCGCCCATCAGCATAACAAGGCTCCCAGTTCTCCATGGCCTGTCCTGCCTTTCTGGATTTTACACTTTTTTCAGATGGCCCTTTTGACCGGGGGGAGGTGAGACTTCATTGTAGTGCAGATTTCCTTTGCAAGCTTGCTTGGTTGGCCAAAAAGGGCGTATGCCTTTTTTCCTGAATATATTCAGGAAAAAACGCATACGCCCTTTTTGGCCAAGTGCATCATTGTGGACGTTCTGCCTCTTTTCCTATGCTTTCAATGCAATTCCAGTCTACCTCCTGAAATCGGTTTCCTGCAATTCTGCCCCGCTTTCAAGTCCTCTTGGCAGCCTTACTTCAGTATATTTTTGGACGATAGTTGTCATTTATAACTCTGCAGGTTTGTGAATTACAGTGCCCCTGAGCTCCTTTCTTCAACTCGTTTTCTTGTGAGCTGGCCGCAACACCGCAGGATGGCTTCAGGCCCTAATCTGGTTCCGGCACGGCACGCTGAGCCTTTGGTTATTTCCTCTTCCTGGTGGGAAATGGGAGTTAAATTTGCCCGTCCAGACACCTCCAGCTAGTCTCTCATTGGTTCTCGCTATTCCTGTTCATCTTCCGCAGAAATTGCAAACTGGGCCAAACAGGAGGTTAAAGGGACTGACTCTCCAAGTCGGGAGAGTGTTAGTAAAGCGTCTGGAATGTTGCACCTGAGTACCAGGGTACGAAAACTGAGACATATTTGAACACGTCTCCCGATCACATGGTTGATCATACTCTAGGTTCCACATGCATGTTTTAGCTGAAGGAAGAATACCTTAAACCTGGGTAGTTGAAACCCGTGGAATGGGTACCATGCAATATGACTTCAAAGGGTCTTCATTTGCTCACCGAACCTCTCCAATCCTATCACTGCTGCGTTTATGTCCCTGTACACATGCTTGATTCTCTTTCGGAGACATAGCAATCCATAGGTTTTAAGATACTTAAGAGTCAGGTACATTCTTAGGTGTTTAATATGAGGTGTTGAGTCCATTTCGTTGAGCAAGGAGTAGCTCTTGTCTATTCCATATTTGGCTTAAGGAACTTTATCTGTGCTCATTTCAATCTCTGGTTTTATGCAGCACCCCAACTCACCTTTACCCTTAAACAAGCATAAGTTGGTTTTCTAAATTTGAGACCCTGTTCTGTTCTGTAATTCAGTTCCTGTGTAGCCAAGTTTACATTCCGTGTATTACTGATATCTTATGATGTTTCTTTTTCTGTGTGACTTATTTCAGTTAGAATCATCGTACCTGAATCCACTCATTGTGCTTCTACGGGCCTGATGGCATAGATATCACTGCTGAGTGATACTGCATTGTACGTAAGTACCACAAGTTCTTTATCCATTTTTCACTTTCTGTGATATTGAACTTGTACGGTAAACGAGGTTCTTGTAAACAGAGGCGTCCCAAACATTGGGGTGGCTGTATCTTTTTCATTTTAATTTCCCTAAGCTATAGGACCATAAGTGGAAGTGCCCTAGGCTCTGTTGCTTTGTTTTTTAGATGTTTCAGGAAACACCATACACTTCTCCCGAGTGTCTGTTGGCAATTTACATCCCGCCCATCAGCATAACAAGGCTCCCAGTTCTCCATGGCCTGTCCTGCCTTTCTGGATTTTACACTTTTTTCAGATGGCCCTTTTGACCGGGGGGGGGGGGGGAAGTGAGACTTCATTGTAGTGCAGATTTCCTTTGCAAGCTTGCTTGGTTGGCCAAAAAGGGCGTATGCGTTTTTTCCTGAATATATTCAGGAAAAAACGCATACGCCCTTTTTGGCCAAGTGCATCATTGTGGACGTTCTGCCTCTTTTCCTATGCTTTCAATGCAATTCCAGTCTACCTCCTGAAATCGGTTTCCTGCAATTCTGCCCCGCTTTCAAGTCCTCTTGGCAGCCTTACTTCAGTATATTTTTGGACGATAGTTGTCATTTATAACTCTGCAGGTTTGTGAATTACAGTGCCCCTGAGCTCCTTTCTTCAACTCGTTTTCTTGTGAGCTGGCCGCAACACCGCAGGATGGCTTCAGGCCCTAATCTGGTTCCGGCACGGCACGCTGAGCCTTTGGTTATTTCCTCTTCCTGGTGGGAAATGAGAGTTAAATTTGCCCGTCCAGACACCTCCAGCTAGTCTCTCATTGGTTCTCGCTATTCCTGTTCATCTTCCGCAGAAATTGCAAACTGGGCCAAACAGGAGGTTAAAGGGACTGACTCTCCAAGTCGGGAGAGTGTTAGTAAAGCGTCTGGAATGTTGCACCCGAGTACCAGGGTACGAAAACTGAGACATATTTGAACACGTCTCCCGATCACATGGTTGATCATACTCTAGGTTCCACATGCATGTTTTAGCTGAAGGAAGAATACCTTAAACCTGGGTAGTTGAAACCCGTGGAATGGGTACCATGCAATATGACTTCAAAGGGTCTTCATTTGCTCACCGAACCTCTCCAATCCTATCACTGCTGCGTTTATGTCCCTGTACACATGCTTGATTCTCTTTCGGAGACATAGCAATCCATAGGTTTTAAGATACTTAAGAGTCAGGTACATTCTTAGGCGTTTAATATGCGGTGTTGAGTCCATTTCGTTGAGCAAGGAGTAGCTCTTGTCTATTCCATATTTGGCTTAAGGAACTTTATCTGTGCTCATTTCAATCTCTGGTTTTATGCAGCACCCCAACTCACCTTTACCCTTAAACAAGCATAAGTTGGTTTTCTAAATTTGAGACCCTGTTCTGTTCTGTAATTCAGTTCCTGTGTAGCCAAGTTTACATTCCGTGTATTACTGATATCTTATGATGTTTCTTTCTCTGTGTGACTTATTTCAGTTAGAATCATCGTACCTGAATCCACTCATTGTGCTGCTACGGGCCTGATGGCATAGATTTCACTGCTGAGTGATACTGCATTGTACGTAAGTACCACAAGTTCTTTATCCATTTTTCACTTTCTGTGATATTGAACTTGTACGGTAAACGAGGTTCTTGTAAACAGAGGCGTCCCAAACATTGGGGTGGCTGTATCTTTTTGATTTTAATTTCCCTAAGCTATAGGACCATAAGTGGAAGTGCCCTAGGCTCTGTTGCTTTGTTTTTTAGATGTTTCAGGAAACACCATACACTTCTCCCGAGTGTCTGTTGGCAGTTTACATCCCGCCCATCAGCATAACAAGGCTCCCAGTTCTCCATGGCCTGTCCTGCCTTTCTGGATTTTACACTTTTTTCAGATGGCCCTTTTGACCGGGGGGAGGTGAGACTTCATTGTAGTGCAGATTTCCTTTGCAAGCTTGCTTGGTTGGCCAAAAAGGGCGTATGCGTTTTTTCCTGAATATATTCAGGAAAAAACGCATACGCCCTTTTTGGCCAAGTGCATCATTGTGGACGTTCTGCCTCTTTTCCTATGCTTTCAATGCAATTCCAGTCTACCTCCTGAAATCGGTTTCCTGCAATTCTGCCCCGCTTTCAAGTCCTCTTGGCAGCCTTACTTCAGTATATTTTTGGACGATAGTTGTCATTTATAACTCTGCAGGTTTGTGAATTACAGTGCCCCTGAGCTCCTTTCTTCAACTCGTTTTCTTGTGAGCTGGCCGCAACACCGCAGGATGGCTTCAGGCCCTAATCTGGTTCCGGCACGGCACGCTGAGCCTTTGGTTATTTCCTCTTCCTGGTGGGAAATGGGAGTTAAATTTGCCCGTCCAGACACCTCCAGCTAGTCTCTCATTGGTTCTCGCTATTCCTGTTCATCTTCCGCAGAAATTGCAAACTGGGCCAAACAGGAGGTTAAAGGGACTGACTCTCCAAGTCGGGAGAGTGTTAGTAAAGCGTCTGGAATGTTGCACCCGAGTACCAGGGTACGAAAACTGAGACATATTTGAACACGTCTCCCGATCACATGGTTGATCATACTCTAGGTTCCACATGCATGTTTTAGCTGAAGGAAGAATACCTTAAACCTGGGTAGTTGAAACCCGTGGAATGGGTACCATGCAATATGACTTCAAAGGGTCTTCATTTGCTCACCGAACCTCTCCAATCCTATCACTGCTGCGTTTATGTCCCTGTACACATGCTTGATTCTCTTTCGGAGACATAGCAATCCATAGGTTTTAAGATACTTAAGAGTCAGGTACATTCTTAGGCGTTTAATATGCGGTGTTGAGTCCATTTCGTTGAGCAAGGAGTAGCTCTTGTCTATTCCATATTTGGCTTAAGGAACTTTATCTGTGCTCATTTCAATCTCTGGTTTTATGCAGCACCCCAACTCACCTTTACCCCTAAACAAGCATAAGTTGGTTTTCTAAATTTGAGACCCTGTTCTGTTCTGTAATTCAGTTCCTGTGTAGCCAAGTTTACATTCCGTGTATTACTGATATCTTATGATGTTTCTTTTTCTGTGTGACTTATTTCAGTTAGAATCATCGTACCTGAATCCACTCATTGTGCTTCTACGGGCCTGATGGCATAGATATCACTGCTGAGTGATACTGCATTGTACGTAAGTACCACAAGTTCTTTATCCATTTTTCACTTTCTGTGATATTGAACTTGTACGGTAAACGAGGTTCTTGTAAACAGAGGCGTCCCAAACATTGGGGTGGCTGTATCTTTTTGATTTTAATTTCCCTAAGCTATAGGACCATAAGTGGAAGTGCCCTAGGCTCTGTTGCTTTGTTTTTTAGATGTTTCAGGAAACACCATACACTTCTCCCGAGTGTCTGTTGGCAATTTACATCCCGCCCATCAGCATAACAAGGCTCCCAGTTCTCCATGGCCTGTCCTGCCTTTCTGGATTTTACACTTTTTTCAGATGGCCCTTTTGACCGGGGGGGGGGGGAAGTGAGACTTCATTGTAGTGCAGATTTCCTTTGCAAGCTTGCTTGGTTGGCCAAAAAGGGCGTATGCATTTTTTCCTGAATATATTCAGGAAAAAACGCATACGCCCTTTTTGGCCAAGTGCATCATTGTGGACGTTCTGCCTCTTTTCCTATGCTTTCAATGCAATTCCAGTCTACCTCCTGAAATCGGTTTCCTGCAATTCTGCCCCGCTTTCAAGTCCTCTTGGCAGCCTTACTTCAGTATATTTTTGGACGATAGTTGTCATTTATAACTCTGCAGGTTTGTGAATTACAGTGCCCCTGAGCTCCTTTCTTCAACTCGTTTTCTTGTGAGCTGGCCGCAACACCGCAGGATGGCTTCAGGCCCTAATCTGGTTCCGGCACGGCACGCTGAGCCTTTGGTTATTTCCTCTTCCTGGTGGGAAATGAGAGTTAAATTTGCCCGTCCAGACACCTCCAGCTAGTCTCTCATTGGTTCTCGCTATTCCTGTTCATCTTCCGCAGAAATTGCAAACTGGGCCAAACAGGAGGTTAAAGGGACTGACTCTCCAAGTCGGGAGAGTGTTAGTAAAGCGTCTGGAATGTTGCACCCGAGTACCAGGGTACGAAAACTGAGACATATTTGAACACGTCTCCCGATCACATGGTTGATCATACTCTAGGTTCCACATGCATGTTTTAGCTGAAGGAAGAATACCTTAAACCTGGGTAGTTGAAACCCGTGGAATGGGTACCATGCAATATGACTTCAAAGGGTCTTCATTTGCTCACCGAACCTCTCCAATCCTATCACTGCTGCGTTTATGTCCCTGTACACATGCTTGATTCTCTTTCGGAGACATAGCAATCCATCGGTTTTAAGATACTTAAGAGTCAGGTACATTCTTAGGCGTTTAATATGCGGTGTTGAGTCCATTTCGTTGAGCAAGGAGTAGCTCTTGTCTATTCCATATTTGGCTTAAGGAACTTTATCTGTGCTCATTTCAATCTCTGGTTTTATGCAGCACCCCAACTCACCTTTACCCTTATACAAGCATAAGTTGGTTTTCTAAATTTGAGACCCTGTTCTGTTCTGTAATTCAGTTCCTGTGTAGCCAAGTTTACATTCCGTGTATTACTGATATCTTATGATGTTTCTTTTTCTGTGTGACTTATTTCAGTTAGAATCATCGTACCTGAATCCACTCATTGTGCTGCTACGGGCCTGATGACATAGATTTCACTGCTGAGTGATACTGCATTGTACGTAAGTACCACAAGTTCTTTATCCATTTTTCACTTTCTGTGATATTGAACTTGTACGGTAAACGAGGTTCTTGTAAACAGAGGCGTCCCAAACATTGGGGTGGCTGTATCTTTTTGATTTTAATTTCCCTAAGCTATAGGACCATAAGTGGAAGTGCCCTAGGCTCTGTTGCTTTGTTTTTTAGATGTTTCAGGAAACACCATACACTTCTCCCGAGTGTCTGTTGGCAGTTTACATCCCGCCCATCAGCATAACAAGGCTCCCAGTTCTCCATGGCCTGTCCTGCCTTTCTGGATTTTACACTTGTTTCAGATGGCCCTTTTGACCGGGGGGAAGTGAGACTTCATTGTAGTGCAGTTTTCCTTTGCAAGCTTGCTTGGTTGGCCAAAAAGGGCGTATGCGTTTTTTCCTGAATATATTCAGGAAAAAACGCATACGCCCTTTTTGGCCAAGTGCATCATTGTGGACGTTCTGCCTCTTTTCCTATGCTTTCAATGCAATTCCAGTCTACCTCCTGAAATCGGTTTCCTGCAATTCTGCCCCGCTTTCAAGTCCTCTTGGCAGCCTTACTTCAGTATATTTTTGGACGATAGTTGTCATTTATAACTCTGCAGGTTTGTGAATTACAGTGCCCCTGAGCTCCTTTCTTCAACTCGTTTTCTTGTGAGCTGGCCGCAACACCGCAGGATGGCTTCAGGCCCTAATCTGGTTCCGGCACGGCACGCTGAGCCTTTGGTTATTTCCTCTTCCTGGTGGGAAATGAGAGTTAAATTTGCCCGTCCAGACACCTCCAGCTAGTCTCTCATTGGTTCTCGCTATTCCTGTTCATCTTCCGCAGAAATTGCAAACTGGGCCAAACAGGAGGTTAAAGGGACTGACTCTCCAAGTCGGGAGAGTGTTAGTAAAGCGTCTGGAATGTTGCACCCGAGTACCAGGGTACGAAAACTGAGACATATTTGAACACGTCTCCCGATCACATGGTTGATCATACTCTAGGTTCCACATGCATGTTTTAGCTGAAGGAAGAATACCTTAAACCTGGGTAGTTGAAACCCGTGGAATGGGTACCATGCAATATGACTTCAAAGGCTCTTCATTTGCTCACCGAACCTCTCCAATCCTATCACTGCTGCGTTTATGTCCCTGTACACATGCTTGATTCTCTTTCGGAGACATAGCAATCCATAGGTTTTAAGATACTTAAGAGTCAGGTACATTCTTAGGCGTTTAATATGCGGTGTTGAGTCCATTTCGTTGAGCAAGGAGTAGCTCTTGTCTATTCCATATTTGGCTTAAGGAACTTTATCTGTGCTCATTTCAATCTCTGGTTTTATGCAGCACCCCAACTCACCTTTACCCTTAAACAAGCATAAGTTGGTTTTCTAAATTTGAGACCCTGTTCTGTTCTGTAATTCAGTTCCTGTGTAGCCAAGTTTACATTCCGTGTATTACTGATATCTTATGATGTTTCTTTCTCTGTGTGACTTATTTCAGTTAGAATCATCGTACCTGAATCCACTCATTGTGCTGCTACGGGCCTGATGGCATAGATTTCACTGCTGAGTGATACTGCATTGTACGTAAGTACCACAAGTTCTTTATCCATTTTTCACTTTCTGTAATATTGAACTTGTACGGTAAACGAGGTTCTTGTAAACAGAGGCGTCCCAAACATTGGGGTGGCTGTATCTTTTTGATTTTAATTTCCCTAAGCTATAGGACCATAAGTGGAAGTGCCCTAGGCTCTGTTGCTTTGTTTTTTAGATGTTTCAGGAAACACCATACACTTCTCCCGAGTGTCTGTTGGCAGTTTACATCCCGCCCATCAGCATAACAAGGCTCCCAGTTCTCCATGGCCTGTCCTGCCTTTCTGGATTTTACACTTTTTTCAGATGGCCCTTTTGACCGGGGGGAGGTGAGACTTCATTGTAGTGCAGATTTCCTTTGCAAGCTTGCTTGGTTGGCCAAAAAGGGCGTATGCCTTTTTTCCTGAATATATTCAGGAAAAAACGCATACGCCCTTTTTGGCCAAGTGCATCATTGTGGACGTTCTGCCTCTTTTCCTATGCTTTCAATGCAATTCCAGTCTACCTCCTGAAATCGGTTTCCTGCAATTCTGCCCCGCTTTCAAGTCCTCTTGGCAGCCTTACTTCAGTATATTTTTGGACGATAGTTGTCATTTATAACTCTGCAGGTTTGTGAATTACAGTGCCCCTGAGCTCCTTTCTTCAACTCGTTTTCTTGTGAGCTGGCCGCAACACCGCAGGATGGCTTCAGGCCCTAATCTGGTTCCGGCACGGCACGCTGAGCCTTTGGTTATTTCCTCTTCCTGGTGGGAAATGGGAGTTAAATTTGCCCGTCCAGACACCTCCAGCTAGTCTCTCATTGGTTCTCGCTATTCCTGTTCATCTTCCGCAGAAATTGCAAACTGGGCCAAACAGGAGGTTAAAGGGACTGACTCTCCAAGTCGGGAGAGTGTTAGTAAAGCGTCTGGAATGTTGCACCTGAGTACCAGGGTACGAAAACTGAGACATATTTGAACACGTCTCCCGATCACATGGTTGATCATACTCTAGGTTCCACATGCATGTTTTAGCTGAAGGAAGAATACCTTAAACCTGGGTAGTTGAAACCCGTGGAATGGGTACCATGCAATATGACTTCAAAGGGTCTTCATTTGCTCACCGAACCTCTCCAATCCTATCACTGCTGCGTTTATGTCCCTGTACACATGCTTGATTCTCTTTCGGAGACATAGCAATCCATAGGTTTTAAGATACTTAAGAGTCAGGTACATTCTTAGGTGTTTAATATGAGGTGTTGAGTCCATTTCGTTGAGCAAGGAGTAGCTCTTGTCTATTCCATATTTGGCTTAAGGAACTTTATCTGTGCTCATTTCAATCTCTGGTTTTATGCAGCACCCCAACTCACCTTTACCCTTAAACAAGCATAAGTTGGTTTTCTAAATTTGAGACCCTGTTCTGTTCTGTAATTCAGTTCCTGTGTAGCCAAGTTTACATTCCGTGTATTACTGATATCTTATGATGTTTCTTTTTCTGTGTGACTTATTTCAGTTAGAATCATCGTACCTGAATCCACTCATTGTGCTTCTACTGGCCTGATGGCATAGATATCACTGCTGAGTGATACTGCATTGTACGTAAGTACCACAAGTTCTTTATCCATTTTTCACTTTCTGTGATATTGAACTTGTACGGTAAACGAGGTTCTTGTAAACAGAGGCGTCCCAAACATTGGGGTGGCTGTATCTTTTTCATTTTAATTTCCCTAAGCTATAGGACCATAAGTGGAAGTGCCCTAGGCTCTGTTGCTTTGTTTTTTAGATGTTTCAGGAAACACCATACACTTCTCCCGAGTGTCTGTTGGCAATTTACATCCCGCCCATCAGCATAACAAGGCTCCCAGTTCTCCATGGCCTGTCCTGCCTTTCTGGATTTTACACTTTTTTCAGATGGCCCTTTTGACCGGGGGGGGGGGGGAAGTGAGACTTCATTGTAGTGCAGATTTCCTTTGCAAGCTTGCTTGGTTGGCCAAAAAGGGCGTATGCGTTTTTTCCTGAATATATTCAGGAAAAAACGCATACGCCCTTTTTGGCCAAGTGCATCATTGTGGACGTTCTGCCTCTTTTCCTATGCTTTCAATGCAATTCCAGTCTACCTCCTGAAATCGGTTTCCTGCAATTCTGCCCCGCTTTCAAGTCCTCTTGGCAGCCTTACTTCAGTATATTTTTGGACGATAGTTGTCATTTATAACTCTGCAGGTTTGTGAATTACAGTGCCCCTGAGCTCCTTTCTTCAACTCGTTTTCTTGTGAGCTGGCCGCAACACCGCAGGATGGCTTCAGGCCCTAATCTGGTTCCGGCACGGCACGCTGAGCCTTTGGTTATTTCCTCTTCCTGGTGGGAAATGAGAGTTAAATTTGCCCGTCCAGACACCTCCAGCTAGTCTCTCATTGGTTCTCGCTATTCCTGTTCATCTTCCGCAGAAATTGCAAACTGGGCCAAACAGGAGGTTAAAGGGACTGACTCTCCAAGTCGGGAGAGTGTTAGTAAAGCGTCTGGAATGTTGCACCCGAGTACCAGGGTACGAAAACTGAGACATATTTGAACACGTCTCCCGATCACATGGTTGATCATACTCTAGGTTCCACATGCATGTTTTAGCTGAAGGAAGAATACCTTAAACCTGGGTAGTTGAAACCCGTGGAATGGGTACCATGCAATATGACTTCAAAGGGTCTTCATTTGCTCACCGAACCTCTCCAATCCTATCACTGCTGCGTTTATGTCCCTGTACACATGCTTGATTCTCTTTCGGAGACATAGCAATCCATAGGTTTTAAGATACTTAAGAGTCAGGTACATTCTTAGGCGTTTAATATGCGGTGTTGAGTCCATTTCGTTGAGCAAGGAGTAGCTCTTGTCTATTCCATATTTGGCTTAAGGAACTTTATCTGTGCTCATTTCAATCTCTGGTTTTATGCAGCACCCCAACTCACCTTTACCCTTAAACAAGCATAAGTTGGTTTTCTAAATTTGAGACCCTGTTCTGTTCTGTAATTCAGTTCCTGTGTAGCCAAGTTTACATTCCGTGTATTACTGATATCTTATGATGTTTCTTTCTCTGTGTGACTTATTTCAGTTAGAATCATCGTACCTGAATCCACTCATTGTGCTGCTACGGGCCTGATGGCATAGATTTCACTGCTGAGTGATACTGCATTGTACGTAAGTACCACAAGTTCTTTATCCATTTTTCACTTTCTGTGATATTGAACTTGTACGGTAAACGAGGTTCTTGTAAACAGAGGCGTCCCAAACATTGGGGTGGCTGTATCTTTTTGATTTTAATTTCCCTAAGCTATAGGACCATAAGTGGAAGTGCCCTAGGCTCTGTTGCTTTGTTTTTTAGATGTTTCAGGAAACACCATACACTTCTCCCGAGTGTCTGTTGGCAGTTTACATCCCGCCCATCAGCATAACAAGGCTCCCAGTTCTCCATGGCCTGTCCTGCCTTTCTGGATTTTACACTTTTTTCAGATGGCCCTTTTGACCGGGGGGAGGTGAGACTTCATTGTAGTGCAGATTTCCTTTGCAAGCTTGCTTGGTTGGCCAAAAAGGGCGTATGCGTTTTTTCCTGAATATATTCAGGAAAAAACGCATACGCCCTTTTTGGCCAAGTGCATCATTGTGGACGTTCTGCCTCTTTTCCTATGCTTTCAATGCAATTCCAGTCTACCTCCTGAAATCGGTTTCCTGCAATTCTGCCCCGCTTTCAAGTCCTCTTGGCAGCCTTACTTCAGTATATTTTTGGACGATAGTTGTCATTTATAACTCTGCAGGTTTGTGAATTACAGTGCCCCTGAGCTCCTTTCTTCAACTCGTTTTCTTGTGAGCTGGCCGCAACACCGCAGGATGGCTTCAGGCCCTAATCTGGTTCCGGCACGGCACGCTGAGCCTTTGGTTATTTCCTCTTCCTGGTGGGAAATGGGAGTTAAATTTGCCCGTCCAGACACCTCCAGCTAGTCTCTCATTGGTTCTCGCTATTCCTGTTCATCTTCCGCAGAAATTGCAAACTGGGCCAAACAGGAGGTTAAAGGGACTGACTCTCCAAGTCGGGAGAGTGTTAGTAAAGCGTCTGGAATGTTGCACCCGAGTACCAGGGTACGAAAACTGAGACATATTTGAACACGTCTCCCGATCACATGGTTGATCATACTCTAGGTTCCACATGCATGTTTTAGCTGAAGGAAGAATACCTTAAACCTGGGTAGTTGAAACCCGTGGAATGGGTACCATGCAATATGACTTCAAAGGGTCTTCATTTGCTCACCGAACCTCTCCAATCCTATCACTGCTGCGTTTATGTCCCTGTACACATGCTTGATTCTCTTTCGGAGACATAGCAATCCATAGGTTTTAAGATACTTAAGAGTCAGGTACATTCTTAGGCGTTTAATATGCGGTGTTGAGTCCATTTCGTTGAGCAAGGAGTAGCTCTTGTCTATTCCATATTTGGCTTAAGGAACTTTATCTGTGCTCATTTCAATCTCTGGTTTTATGCAGCACCCCAACTCACCTTTACCCCTAAACAAGCATAAGTTGGTTTTCTAAATTTGAGACCCTGTTCTGTTCTGTAATTCAGTTCCTGTGTAGCCAAGTTTACATTCCGTGTATTACTGATATCTTATGATGTTTCTTTTTCTGTGTGACTTATTTCAGTTAGAATCATCGTACCTGAATCCACTCATTGTGCTTCTACGGGCCTGATGGCATAGATATCACTGCTGAGTGATACTGCATTGTACGTAAGTACCACAAGTTCTTTATCCATTTTTCACTTTCTGTGATATTGAACTTGTACGGTAAACGAGGTTCTTGTAAACAGAGGCGTCCCAAACATTGGGGTGGCTGTATCTTTTTGATTTTAATTTCCCTAAGCTATAGGACCATAAGTGGAAGTGCCCTAGGCTCTGTTGCTTTGTTTTTTAGATGTTTCAGGAAACACCATACACTTCTCCCGAGTGTCTGTTGGCAATTTACATCCCGCCCATCAGCATAACAAGGCTCCCAGTTCTCCATGGCCTGTCCTGCCTTTCTGGATTTTACACTTTTTTCAGATGGCCCTTTTGACCGGGGGGGGGGGGGGAAGTGAGACTTCATTGTAGTGCAGATTTCCTTTGCAAGCTTGCTTGGTTGGCCAAAAAGGGCGTATGCATTTTTTCCTGAATATATTCAGGAAAAAACGCATACGCCCTTTTTGGCCAAGTGCATCATTGTGGACGTTCTGCCTCTTTTCCTATGCTTTCAATGCAATTCCAGTCTACCTCCTGAAATCGGTTTCCTGCAATTCTGCCCCGCTTTCAAGTCCTCTTGGCAGCCTTACTTCAGTATATTTTTGGACGATAGTTGTCATTTATAACTCTGCAGGTTTGTGAATTACAGTGCCCCTGAGCTCCTTTCTTCAACTCGTTTTCTTGTGAGCTGGCCGCAACACCGCAGGATGGCTTCAGGCCCTAATCTGGTTCCGGCACGGCACGCTGAGCCTTTGGTTATTTCCTCTTCCTGGTGGGAAATGAGAGTTAAATTTGCCCGTCCAGACACCTCCAGCTAGTCTCTCATTGGTTCTCGCTATTCCTGTTCATCTTCCGCAGAAATTGCAAACTGGGCCAAACAGGAGGTTAAAGGGACTGACTCTCCAAGTCGGGAGAGTGTTAGTAAAGCGTCTGGAATGTTGCACCCGAGTACCAGGGTACGAAAACTGAGACATATTTGAACACGTCTCCCGATCACATGGTTGATCATACTCTAGGTTCCACATGCATGTTTTAGCTGAAGGAAGAATACCTTAAACCTGGGTAGTTGAAACCCGTGGAATGGGTACCATGCAATATGACTTCAAAGGGTCTTCATTTGCTCACCGAACCTCTCCAATCCTATCACTGCTGCGTTTATGTCCCTGTACACATGCTTGATTCTCTTTCGGAGACATAGCAATCCATAGGTTTTAAGATACTTAAGAGTCAGGTACATTCTTAGGCGTTTAATATGCGGTGTTGAGTCCATTTCGTTGAGCAAGGAGTAGCTCTTGTCTATTCCATATTTGGCTTAAGGAACTTTATCTGTGCTCATTTCAATCTCTGGTTTTATGCAGCACCCCAACTCACCTTTACCCTTAAACAAGCATAAGTTGGTTTTCTAAATTTGAGACCCTGTTCTGTTCTGTAATTCAGTTCCTGTGTAGCCAAGTTTACATTCCGTGTATTACTGATATCTTATGATGTTTCTTTCTCTGTGTGACTTATTTCAGTTAGAATCATCGTACCTGAATCCACTCATTGTGCTGCTACGGGCCTGATGGCATAGATTTCACTGCTGAGTGATACTGCATTGTACGTAAGTACCACAAGTTCTTTATCCATTTTTCACTTTCTGTGATATTGAACTTGTACGGTAAACGAGGTTCTTGTAAACAGAGGCGTCCCAAACATTGGGGTGGCTGTATCTTTTTGATTTTAATTTCCCTAAGCTATAGGACCATAAGTGGAAGTGCCCTAGGCTCTGTTGCTTTGTTTTTTAGATGTTTCAGGAAACACCATACACTTCTCCCGAGTGTCTGTTGGCAGTTTACATCCCGCCCATCAGCATAACAAGGCTCCCAGTTCTCCATGGCCTGTCCTGCCTTTCTGGATTTTACACTTTTTTCAGATGGCCCTTTTGACCGGGGGGAGGTGAGACTTCATTGTAGTGCAGATTTCCTTTGCAAGCTTGCTTGGTTGGCCAAAAAGGGCGTATGCGTTTTTTCCTGAATATATTCAGGAAAAAACGCATACGCCCTTTTTGGCCAAGTGCATCATTGTGGACGTTCTGCCTCTTTTCCTATGCTTTCAATGCAATTCCAGTCTACCTCCTGAAATCGGTTTCCTGCAATTCTGCCCCGCTTTCAAGTCCTCTTGGCAGCCTTACTTCAGTATATTTTTGGACGATAGTTGTCATTTATAACTCTGCAGGTTTGTGAATTACAGTGCCCCTGAGCTCCTTTCTTCAACTCGTTTTCTTGTGAGCTGGCCGCAACACCGCAGGATGGCTTCA
This sequence comes from Globicephala melas, assembly GCF_963455315.2. Taxonomy (NCBI): domain Eukaryota; kingdom Metazoa; phylum Chordata; class Mammalia; order Artiodactyla; family Delphinidae; genus Globicephala; species Globicephala melas. The sequence goes on along the minus strand of NW_027207434.1, from coordinate 200,475 downwards.
GGCCCTAATCTGGTTCCGGCACGGCACGCTGAGCCTTTGGTTATTTCCTCTTCCTGGTGGGAAATGGGAGTTAAATTTGCCCGTCCAGACACCTCCAGCTAGTCTCTCATTGGTTCTCGCTATTCCTGTTCATCTTCCGCAGAAATTGCAAACTGGGCCAAACAGGAGGTTAAAGGGACTGACTCTCCAAGTCGGGAGAGTGTTAGTAAAGCGTCTGGAATGTTGCACCCGAGTACCAGGGTACGAAAACTGAGACATATTTGAACACGTCTCCCGATCACATGGTTGATCATACTCTAGGTTCCACATGCATGTTTTAGCTGAAGGAAGAATACCTTAAACCTGGGTAGTTGAAACCCGTGGAATGGGTACCATGCAATATGACTTCAAAGGGTCTTCATTTGCTCACCGAACCTCTCCAATCCTATCACTGCTGCGTTTATGTCCCTGTACACATGCTTGATTCTCTTTCGGAGACATAGCAATCCATAGGTTTTAAGATACTTAAGAGTCAGGTACATTCTTAGGCGTTTAATATGCGGTGTTGAGTCCATTTCGTTGAGCAAGGAGTAGCTCTTGTCTATTCCATATTTGGCTTAAGGAACTTTATCTGTGCTCATTTCAATCTCTGGTTTTATGCAGCACCCCAACTCACCTTTACCCCTAAACAAGCATAAGTTGGTTTTCTAAATTTGAGACCCTGTTCTGTTCTGTAATTCAGTTCCTGTGTAGCCAAGTTTACATTCCGTGTATTACTGATATCTTATGATGTTTCTTTTTCTGTGTGACTTATTTCAGTTAGAATCATCGTACCTGAATCCACTCATTGTGCTTCTACGGGCCTGATGGCATAGATATCACTGCTGAGTGATACTGCATTGTACGTAAGTACCACAAGTTCTTTATCCATTTTTCACTTTCTGTGATATTGAACTTGTACGGTAAACGAGGTTCTTGTAAACAGAGGCGTCCCAAACATTGGGGTGGCTGTATCTTTTTGATTTTAATTTCCCTAAGCTATAGGACCATAAGTGGAAGTGCCCTAGGCTCTGTTGCTTTGTTTTTTAGATGTTTCAGGAAACACCATACACTTCTCCCGAGTGTCTGTTGGCAATTTACATCCCGCCCATCAGCATAACAAGGCTCCCAGTTCTCCATGGCCTGTCCTGCCTTTCTGGATTTTACACTTTTTTCAGATGGCCCTTTTGACCGGGGGGGGGGGGGAAGTGAGACTTCATTGTAGTGCAGATTTCCTTTGCAAGCTTGCTTGGTTGGCCAAAAAGGGCGTATGCATTTTTTCCTGAATATATTCAGGAAAAAACGCATACGCCCTTTTTGGCCAAGTGCATCATTGTGGACGTTCTGCCTCTTTTCCTATGCTTTCAATGCAATTCCAGTCTACCTCCTGAAATCGGTTTCCTGCAATTCTGCCCCGCTTTCAAGTCCTCTTGGCAGCCTTACTTCAGTATATTTTTGGACGATAGTTGTCATTTATAACTCTGCAGGTTTGTGAATTACAGTGCCCCTGAGCTCCTTTCTTCAACTCGTTTTCTTGTGAGCTGGCCGCAACACCGCAGGATGGCTTCAGGCCCTAATCTGGTTCCGGCACGGCACGCTGAGCCTTTGGTTATTTCCTCTTCCTGGTGGGAAATGAGAGTTAAATTTGCCCGTCCAGACACCTCCAGCTAGTCTCTCATTGGTTCTCGCTATTCCTGTTCATCTTCCGCAGAAATTGCAAACTGGGCCAAACAGGAGGTTAAAGGGACTGACTCTCCAAGTCGGGAGAGTGTTAGTAAAGCGTCTGGAATGTTGCACCCGAGTACCAGGGTACGAAAACTGAGACATATTTGAACACGTCTCCCGATCACATGGTTGATCATACTCTAGGTTCCACATGCATGTTTTAGCTGAAGGAAGAATACCTTAAACCTGGGTAGTTGAAACCCGTGGAATGGGTACCATGCAATATGACTTCAAAGGGTCTTCATTTGCTCACCGAACCTCTCCAATCCTATCACTGCTGCGTTTATGTCCCTGTACACATGCTTGATTCTCTTTCGGAGACATAGCAATCCATCGGTTTTAAGATACTTAAGAGTCAGGTACATTCTTAGGCGTTTAATATGCGGTGTTGAGTCCATTTCGTTGAGCAAGGAGTAGCTCTTGTCTATTCCATATTTGGCTTAAGGAACTTTATCTGTGCTCATTTCAATCTCTGGTTTTATGCAGCACCCCAACTCACCTTTACCCTTAAACAAGCATAAGTTGGTTTTCTAAATTTGAGACCCTGTTCTGTTCTGTAATTCAGTTCCTGTGTAGCCAAGTTTACATTCCGTGTATTACTGATATCTTATGATGTTTCTTTTTCTGTGTGACTTATTTCAGTTAGAATCATCGTACCTGAATCCACTCATTGTGCTGCTACGGGCCTGATGACATAGATTTCACTGCTGAGTGATACTGCATTGTACGTAAGTACCACAAGTTCTTTATCCATTTTTCACTTTCTGTGATATTGAACTTGTACGGTAAACGAGGTTCTTGTAAACAGAGGCGTCCCAAACATTGGGGTGGCTGTGTCTTTTTGATTTTAATTTCCCTAAGCTATAGGACCATAAGTGGAAGTGCCCTAGGCTCTGTTGCTTTGTTTTTTAGATGTTTCAGGAAACACCATACACTTCTCCCGAGTGTCTGTTGGCAGTTTACATCCCGCCCATCAGCATAACAAGGCTCCCAGTTCTCCATGGCCTGTCCTGCCTTTCTGGATTTTACACTTTTTTCAGATGGCCCTTTTGACCGGGGGGAAGTGAGACTTCATTGTAGTGCAGATTTCCTTTGCAAGCTTGCTTGGTTGGCCAAAAAGGGCGTATGCGTTTTTTCCTGAATATATTCAGGAAAAAACGCATACGCCCTTTTTGGCCAAGTGCATCATTGTGGACGTTCTGCCTCTTTTCCTATGCTTTCAATGCAATTCCAGTCTACCTCCTGAAATCGGTTTCCTGCAATTCTGCCCCGCTTTCAAGTCCTCTTGGCAGCCTTACTTCAGTATATTTTTGGACGATAGTTGTCATTTATAACTCTGCAGGTTTGTGAATTACAGTGCCCCTGAGCTCCTTTCTTCAACTCGTTTTCTTGTGAGCTGGCCGCAACACCGCAGGATGGCTTCAGGCCCTAATCTGGTTCCGGCACGGCACGCTGAGCCTTTGGTTATTTCCTCTTCCTGGTGGGAAATGAGAGTTAAATTTGCCCGTCCAGACACCTCCAGCTAGTCTCTCATTGGTTCTCGCTATTCCTGTTCATCTTCCGCAGAAATTGCAAACTGGGCCAAACAGGAGGTTAAAGGGACTGACTCTCCAAGTCGGGAGAGTGTTAGTAAAGCGTCTGGAATGTTGCACCCGAGTACCAGGGTACGAAAACTGAGACATATTTGAACACGTCTCCCGATCACATGGTTGATCATACTCTAGGTTCCACATGCATGTTTTAGCTGAAGGAAGAATACCTTAAACCTGGGTAGTTGAAACCCGTGGAATGGGTACCATGCAATATGACTTCAAAGGGTCTTCATTTGCTCACCGAACCTCTCCAATCCTATCACTGCTGCGTTTATGTCCCTGTACACATGCTTGATTCTCTTTCGGAGACATAGCAATCCATCGGTTTTAAGATACTTAAGAGTCAGGTACATTCTTAGGCGTTTAATATGCGGTGTTGAGTCCATTTCGTTGAGCAAGGAGTAGCTCTTGTCTATTCCATATTTGGCTTAAGGAACTTTATCTGTGCTCATTTCAATCTCTGGTTTTATGCAGCACCCCAACTCACCTTTACCCTTAAACAAGCATAAGTTGGTTTTCTAAATTTGAGACCCTGTTCTGTTCTGTAATTCAGTTCCTGTGTAGCCAAGTTTACATTCCGTGTATTACTGATATCTTATGATGTTTCTTTTTCTGTGTGACTTATTTCAGTTAGAATCATCGTACCTGAATCCACTCATTGTGCTGCTACGGGCCTGATGACATAGATTTCACTGCTGAGTGATACTGCATTGTACGTAAGTACCACAAGTTCTTTATCCATTTTTCACTTTCTGTGATATTGAACTTGTACGGTAAACGAGGTTCTTGTAAACAGAGGCGTCCCAAACATTGGGGTGGCTGTGTCTTTTTGATTTTAATTTCCCTAAGCTATAGGACCATAAGTCGAAGTGCCCTAGGCTCTGTTGCTTTGTTTTTTAGATGTTTCAGGAAACACCATACACTTCTCCCGAGTGTCTGTTGGCAGTTTACATCCCGCCCATCAGCATAACAAGGCTCCCAGTTCTCCATGGCCTGTCCTGCCTTTCTGGATTTTACACTTGTTTCAGATGGCCCTTTTGACCGGGGGGAAGTGAGACTTCATTGTAGTGCAGTTTTCCTTTGCAAGCTTGCTTGGTTGGCCAAAAAGGGCGTATGCGTTTTTTCCTGAATATATTCAGGAAAAAACGCATACGCCCTTTTTGGCCAAGTGCATCATTGTGGACGTTCTGCCTCTTTTCCTATGCTTTCAATGCAATTCCAGTCTACCTCCTGAAATCGGTTTCCTGCAATTCTGCCCCGCTTTCAAGTCCTCTTGGCAGCCTTACTTCAGTATATTTTTGGACGATAGTTGTCATTTATAACTCTGCAGGTTTGTGAATTACAGTGCCCCTGAGCTCCTTTCTTCAACTCGTTTTCTTGTGAGCTGGCCGCAACACCGCAGGATGGCTTCAGGCCCTAATCTGGTTCCGGCACGGCACGCTGAGCCTTTGGTTATTTCCTCTTCCTGGTGGGAAATGAGAGTTAAATTTGCCCGTCCAGACACCTCCAGCTAGTCTCTCATTGGTTCTCGCTATTCCTGTTCATCTTCCGCAGAAATTGCAAACTGGGCCAAACAGGAGGTTAAAGGGACTGACTCTCCAAGTCGGGAGAGTGTTAGTAAAGCGTCTGGAATGTTGCACCCGAGTACCAGGGTACGAAAACTGAGACATATTTGAACACGTCTCCCGATCACATGGTTGATCATACTCTAGGTTCCACATGCATGTTTTAGCTGAAGGAAGAATACCTTAAACCTGGGTAGTTGAAACCCGTGGAATGGGTACCATGCAATATGACTTCAAAGGGTCTTCATTTGCTCACCGAACCTCTCCAATCCTATCACTGCTGCGTTTATGTCCCTGTACACATGCTTGATTCTCTTTCGGAGACATAGCAATCCATCGGTTTTAAGATACTTAAGAGTCAGGTACATTCTTAGGCGTTTAATATGCGGTGTTGAGTCCATTTCGTTGAGCAAGGAGTAGCTCTTGTCTATTCCATATTTGGCTTAAGGAACTTTATCTGTGCTCATTTCAATCTCTGGTTTTATGCAGCACCCCAACTCACCTTTACCCTTAAACAAGCATAAGTTGGTTTTCTAAATTTGAGACCCTGTTCTGTTCTGTAATTCAGTTCCTGTGTAGCCAAGTTTACATTCCGTGTATTACTGATATCTTATGATGTTTCTTTTTCTGTGTGACTTATTTCAGTTAGAATCATCGTACCTGAATCCACTCATTGTGCTGCTACGGGCCTGATGACATAGATTTCACTGCTGAGTGATACTGCATTGTACGTAAGTACCACAAGTTCTTTATCCATTTTTCACTTTCTGTGATATTGAACTTGTACGGTAAACGAGGTTCTTGTAAACAGAGGCGTCCCAAACATTGGGGTGGCTGTGTCTTTTTGATTTTAATTTCCCTAAGCTATAGGACCATAAGTGGAAGTGCCCTAGGCTCTGTTGCTTTGTTTTTTAGATGTTTCAGGAAACACCATACACTTCTCCCGAGTGTCTGTTGGCAGTTTACATCCCGCCCATCAGCATAACAAGGCTCCCAGTTCTCCATGGCCTGTCCTGCCTTTCTGGATTTTACACTTGTTTCAGATGGCCCTTTTGACCGGGGGGAGGTGAGACTTCATTGTAGTGCAGTTTTCCTTTGCAAGCTTGCTTGGTTGGCCAAAAAGGGCGTATGCGTTTTTTCCTGAATATATTCAGGAAAAAACGCATACGCCCTTTTTGGCCAAGTGCATCATTGTGGACGTTCTGCCTCTTTTCCTATGCTTTCAATGCAATTCCAGTCTACCTCCTGAAATCGGTTTCCTGCAATTCTGCCCCGCTTTCAAGTCCTCTTGGCAGCCTTACTTCAGTATATTTTTGGACGATAGTTGTCATTTATAACTCTGCAGGTTTGTGAATTACAGTGCCCCTGAGCTCCTTTCTTCAACTCGTTTTCTTGTGAGCTGGCCGCAACACCGCAGGATGGCTTCAGGCCCTAATCTGGTTCCGGCACGGCACGCTGAGCCTTTGGTTATTTCCTCTTCCTGGTGGGAAATGAGAGTTAAATTTGCCCGTCCAGACACCTCCAGCTAGTCTCTCATTGGTTCTCGCTATTCCTGTTCATCTTCCGCAGAAATTGCAAACTGGGCCAAACAGGAGGTTAAAGGGACTGACTCTCCAAGTCGGGAGAGTGTTAGTAAAGCGTCTGGAATGTTGCACCCGAGTACCAGGGTACGAAAACTGAGACATATTTGAACACGTCTCCCGATCACATGGTTGATCATACTCTAGGTTCCACATGCATGTTTTAGCTGAAGGAAGAATACCTTAAACCTGGGTAGTTGAAACCCGTGGAATGGGTACCATGCAATATGACTTCAAAGGGTCTTCATTTGCTCACCGAACCTCTCCAATCCTATCACTGCTGCGTTTATGTCCCTGTACACATGCTTGATTCTCTTTCGGAGACAGAGCAATCCATCGGTTTTAAGATACTTAAGAGTCAGGTACATTCTTAGGCGTTTAATATGCGGTGTTGAGTCCATTTCGTTGAGCAAGGAGTAGCTCTTGTCTATTCCATATTTGGCTTAAGGAACTTTATCTGTGCTCATTTCAATCTCTGGTTTTATGCAGCACCCCAACTCACCTTTACCCTTAAACAAGCATAAGTTGGTTTTCTAAATTTGAGACCCTGTTCTGTTCTGTAATTCAGTTCCTGTGTAGCCAAGTTTACATTCCGTGTATTACTGATATCTTATGATGTTTCTTTTTCTGTGTGACTTATTTCAGTTAGAATCATCGTACCTGAATCCACTCATTGTGCTGCTACGGGCCTGATGGCATAGATTTCACTGCTGAGTGATACTGCATTGTACGTAAGTACCACAAGTTCTTTATCCATTTTTCACTTTCTGTGATATTGAACTTGTACGGTAAACGAGGTTCTTGTAAACAGAGGCGTCCCAAACATTGGGGTGGCTGTATCTTTTTGATTTTAATTTCCCTAAGCTATAGGACCATAAGTGGAAGTGCCCTAGGCTCTGTTGCTTTGTTTTTTAGATGTTTCAGGAAACACCATACACTTCTCCCGAGTGTCTGTTGGCAGTTTACATCCCGCCCATCAGCATAACAAGGCTCCCAGTTCTCCATGGCCTGTCCTGCCTTTCTGGATTTTACACTTGTTTCAGATGGCCCTTTTGACCGGGGGGAAGTGAGACTTCATTGTAGTGCAGATTTCCTTTGCAAGCTTGCTTGGTTGGCCAAAAAGGGCGTATGCGTTTTTTCCTGAATATATTCAGGAAAAAACGCATACGCCCTTTTTGGCCAAGTGCATCATTGTGGACGTTCTGCCTCTTTTCCTATGCTTTCAATGCAATTCCAGTCTACCTCCTGAAATCGGTTTCCTGCAATTCTGCCCCGCTTTCAAGTCCTCTTGGCAGCCTTACTTCAGTATATTTTTGGACGATAGTTGTCATTTATAACTCTGCAGGTTTGTGAATTACAGTGCCCCTGAGCTCCTTTCTTCAACTCGTTTTCTTGTGAGCTGGCCGCAACACCGCAGGATGGCTTCAGGCCCTAATCTGGTTCCGGCACGGCACGCTGAGCCTTTGGTTATTTCCTCTTCCTGGTGGGAAATGAGAGTTAAATTTGCCCGTCCAGACACCTCCAGCTAGTCTCTCATTGGTTCTCGCTATTCCTGTTCATCTTCCGCAGAAATTGCAAACTGGGCCAAACAGGAGGTTAAAGGGACTGACTCTCCAAGTCGGGAGAGTGTTAGTAAAGCGTCTGGAATGTTGCACCCGAGTACCAGGGTACGAAAACTGAGACATATTTGAACACGTCTCCCGATCACATGGTTGATCATACTCTAGGTTCCACATGCATGTTTTAGCTGAAGGAAGAATACCTTAAACCTGGGTAGTTGAAACCCGTGGAATGGGTACCATGCAATATGACTTCAAAGGCTCTTCATTTGCTCACCGAACCTCTCCAATCCTATCACTGCTGCGTTTATGTCCCTGTACACATGCTTGATTCTCTTTCGGAGACAGAGCAATCCATAGGTTTTAAGATACTTAAGAGTCAGGTACATTCTTAGGCGTTTAATATGCGGTGTTGAGTCCATTTCGTTGAGCAAGGAGTAGCTCTTGTCTATTCCATATTTGGCTTAAGGAACTTTATCTGTGCTCATTTCAATCTCTGGTTTTATGCAGCACCCCAACTCACCTTTACCCTTAAACAAGCATAAGTTGGTTTTCTAAATTTGAGACCCTGTTCTGTTCTGTAATTCAGTTCCTGTGTAGCCAAGTTTACATTCCGTGTATTACTGATATCTTATGATGTTTCTTTTTCTGTGTGACTTATTTCAGTTAGAATCATCGTACCTGAATCCACTCATTGTGCTGCTACGGGCCTGATGGCATAGATTTCACTGCTGAGTGATACTGCATTGTACGTAAGTACCACAAGTTCTTTATCCATTTTTCACTTTCTGTGATATTGAACTTGTACGGTAAACGAGGTTCTTGTAAACAGAGGCGTCCCAAACATTGGGGTGGCTGTATCTTTTTGATTTTAATTTCCCTAAGCTATAGGACCATAAGTGGAAGTGCCCTAGGCTCTGTTGCTTTGTTTTTTAGATGTTTCAGGAAACACCATACACTTCTCCCGAGTGTCTGTTGGCAATTTACATCCCGCCCATCAGCATAACAAGGCTCCCAGTTCTCCATGGCCTGTCCTGCCTTTCTGGATTTTACACTTTTTTCAGATGGCCCTTTTGACCGGGGGGAGGTGAGACTTCATTGTAGTGCAGGTTTCCTTTGCAAGCTTGCTTGGTTGGCCAAAAAGGGCGTATGCGTTTTTTCCTGAATATATTCAGGAAAAAACGCATACGCCCTTTTTGGCCAAGTGCATCATTGTGGACGTTCTGCCTCTTTTCCTATGCTTTCAATGCAATTCCAGTCTACCTCCTGAAATCGGTTTCCTGCAATTCTGCCCCGCTTTCAAGTCCTCTTGGCAGCCTTACTTCAGTATATTTTTGGACGATAGTTGTCATTTATAACTCTGCAGGTTTGTGAATTACAGTGCCCCTGAGCTCCTTTCTTCAACTCGTTTTCTTGTGAGCTGGCCGCAACACCGCAGGATGGCTTCAGGCCCTAATCTGGTTCCGGCACGGCACGCTGAGCCTTTGGTTATTTCCTCTTCCTGGTGGGAAATGAGAGTTAAATTTGCCCGTCCAGACACCTCCAGCTAGTCTCTCATTGGTTCTCGCTATTCCTGTTCATCTTCCGCAGAAATTGCAAACTGGGCCAAACAGGAGGTTAAAGGCGCTGACTCTCCAAGTCGGGAGAGTGTTAGTAAAGCGTCTGGAATGTTGCACCCGAGTACCAGGGTACGAAAACTGAGACATATTTGAACACGTCTCCCGATCACATGGTTGATCATACTCTAGGTTCCACATGCATGTTTTAGCTGAAGGAAGAATACCTTAAACCTGGGTAGTTGAAACCCGTGGAATGGGTACCATGCAATATGACTTCAAAGGGTCTTCATTTGCTCACCGAACCTCTCCAATCCTATCACTGCTGCGTTTATGTCCCTGTACACATGCTTGATTCTCTTTCGGAGACATAGCAATCCATACGTTTTAAGATACTTAAGAGTCAGGTACATTCTTAGGCGTTTAATATGCGGTGTTGAGTCCATTTCGTTGAGCAAGGAGTAGCTCTTGTCTATTCCATATTTGGCTTAAGGAACTTTATCTGTGCTCATTTCAATCTCTGGTTTTATGCAGCACCCCAACTCACCTTTACCCTTATACAAGCATAAGTTGGTTTTCTAAATTTGAGACCCTGTTCTGTTCTGTAATTCAGTTCCTGTGTAGCCAAGTTTACATTCCGTGTATTACTGATATCTTATGATGTTTCTTTTTCTGTGTGACTTATTTCAGTTAGAATCATCGTACCTGAATCCACTCATTGTGCTGCTACGGGCCTGATGACATAGATTTCACTGCTGAGTGATACTGCATTGTACGTAAGTACCACAAGTTCTTTATCCATTTTTCACTTTCTGTGATATTGAACTTGTACCGTAAACGAGGTTCTTGTAAACAGAGGCGTCCCAAACATTGGGGTGGCTGTGTCTTTTTGATTTTAATTTCCCTAAGCTATAGGACCATAAGTGGAAGTGCCCTAGGCTCTGTTGCTTTGTTTTTTAGATGTTTCAGGAAACACCATACACTTCTCCCGAGTGTCTGTTGGCAGTTTACATCCCGCCCATCAGCATAACAAGGCTCCCAGTTCTCCATGGCCTGTCCTGCCTTTCTGGATTTTACACTTTTTTCAGATGGCCCTTTTGACCGGGGGGAAGTGAGACTTCATTGTAGTGCAGATTTCCTTTGCAAGCTTGCTTGGTTGGCCAAAAAGGGCGTATGCGTTTTTTCCTGAATATATTCAGGAAAAAACGCATACGCCCTTTTTGGCCAAGTGCATCATTGTGGACGTTCTGCCTCTTTTCCTATGCTTTCAATGCAATTCCAGTCTACCTCCTGAAATCGGTTTCCTGCAATTCTGCCCCGCTTTCAAGTCCTCTTGGCAGCCTTACTTCAGTATATTTTTGGACGATAGTTGTCATTTATAACTCTGCAGGTTTGTGAATTACAGTGCCCCTGAGCTCCTTTCTTCAACTCGTTTTCTTGTGAGCTGGCCGCAACACCGCAGGATGGCTTCAGGCCCTAATCTGGTTCCGGCACGGCACGCTGAGCCTTTGGTTATTTCCTCTTCCTGGTGGGAAATGAGAGTTAAATTTGCCCGTCCAGACACCTCCAGCTAGTCTCTCATTGGTTCTCGCTATTCCTGTTCATCTTCCGCAGAAATTGCAAACTGGGCCAAACAGGAGGTTAAAGGGACTGACTCTCCAAGTCAGGAGAGTGTTAGTAAAGCGTCTGGAATGTTGCACCCGAGTACCAGGGTACGAAAACTGAGACATATTTGAACACGTCTCCCGATCACATGGTTGATCATACTCTAGGTTCCACATGCATGTTTTAGCTGAAGGAAGAATACCTTAAACCTGGGTAGTTGAAAGCCGTGGAATGGGTACCATGCAATATGACTTCAAAGGGTCTTCATTTGCTCACCGAACCTCTCCAATCCTATCACTGCTGCGTTTATGTCCCTGTACACATGCTTGATTCTCTTTCGGAGACATAGCAATCCATCGGTTTTAAGATACTTAAGAGTCAGGTACATTCTTAGGCGTTTAATATGCGGTGTTGAGTCCATTTCGTTGAGCAAGGAGTAGCTCTTGTGTATTCCATATTTGGCTTAAGGAACTTTATCTGTGCTCATTTCAATCTCTGGTTTTATGCAGCACCCCAACTCACCTTTACCCTTAAACAAGCATAAGTTGGTTTTCTAAATTTGAGACCCTGTTCTGTTCTGTAATTCAGTTCCTGTGTAGCCAAGTTTACATTCCGTGTATTACTGATATCTTATGATGTTTCTTTTTCTGTGTGACTTATTTCAGTTAGAATCATCGTACCTGAATCCACTCATTGTTCTGCTACGGGCCTGATGGCATAGATATCACTGCTGAGTGATACTGCATTGTACGTAAGTACCACAAGTTCTTTATCCATTTTTCACTTTCTGTGATATTGAACTTGTACGGTAAACGAGGTTCTTGTAAACAGAGGCGTCCCAAACATTGGGGTGGCTGTATCTTTTTGATTTTAATTTCCCTAAGCTATAGGACCATAAGTGGAAGTGCCCTAGGCTCTGTTGCTTTGTTTTTTAGATGTTTCAGGAAACACCATACACTTCTCCCGAGTGTCTGTTGGCAATTTACATCCCGCCCATCAGCATAACAAGGCTCCCAGTTCTCCATGGCCTGTCCTGCCTTTCTGGATTTTACACTTTTTTCAGATGGCCCTTTTGACCAGGGGGGGGGGAAGTGAGACTTCATTGTAGTGCAGATTTCCTTTGCAAGCTTGCTTGGTTGGCCAAAAAGGGCGTATGCGTTTTTTCCTGAATATATTCAGGAAAAAACGCATACGCCCTTTTTGGCCAAGTGCATCATTGTGGACGTTCTGCCTCTTTTCCTATGCTTTCAATGCAATTCCAGTCTACCTCCTGAAATCGGTTTCCTGCAATTCTGCCCCGCTTTCAAGTCCTCTTGGCAGCCTTACTTCAGTATATTTTTGGACGATAGTTGTCATTTATAACTCTGCAGGTTTGTGAATTACAGTGCCCCTGAGCTCCTTTCTTCAACTCGTTTTCTTGTGAGCTGGCCGCAACACCGCAGGATGGCTTCAGGCCCTAATCTGGTTCCGGCACGGCACGCTGAGCCTTTGGTTATTTCCTCTTCCTGGTGGGAAATGAGAGTTAAATTTGCCCGTCCAGACACCTCCAGCTAGTCTCTCATTGGTTCTCGCTATTCCTGTTCATCTTCCGCAGAAATTGCAAACTGGGCCAAACAGGAGGTTAAAGGGACTGACTCTCCAAGTCGGGAGAGTGTTAGTAAAGCGTCTGGAATGTTGCACCCGAGTACCAGGGTACGAAAACTGAGACATATTTGAACACGTCTCCCGATCACATGGTTGATCATACTCTAGGTTCCACATGCATGTTTTAGCTGAAGGAAGAATACCTTAAACCTGGGTAGTTGAAACCCGTGGAATGGGTACCATGCAATATGACTTCAAAGGGTCTTCATTTGCTCACCGAACCTCTCCAATCCTATCACTGCTGCGTTTATGTCCCTGTACACATGCTTGATTCTCTTTCGGAGACATAGCAATCCATCGGTTTTAAGATACTTAAGAGTCAGGTACATTCTTAGGCGTTTAATATGCGGTGTTGAGTCCATTTCGTTGAGCAAGGAGTAGCTCTTGTCTATTCCATATTTGGCTTAAGGAACTTTATCTGTGCTCATTTCAATCTCTGGTTTTATGCAGCACCCCAACTCACCTTTACCCTTAAACAAGCATAAGTTGGTTTTCTAAATTTGAGACCCTGTTCTGTTCTGTAATTCAGTTCCTGTGTAGCCAAGTTTACATTCCGTGTATTACTGATATCTTATGATGTTTCTTTTTCTGTGTGACTTATTTCAGTTAGAATCATCGTACCTGAATCCACTCATTGTTCTGCTACGGGCCTGATGGCATAGATATCACTGCTGAGTGATACTGCATTGTACGTAAGTACCACAAGTTCTTTATCCATTTTTCACTTTCTGTGATATTGAACTTGTACGGTAAACGAGGTTCTTGTAAACAGAGGCGTCCCAAACATTGGGGTGGCTGTATCTTTTTGATTTTAATTTCCCTAAGCTATAGGACCATAAGTGGAAGTGCCCTAGGCTCTGTTGCTTTGTTTTTTAGATGTTTCAGGAAACACCATACACTTCTCCCGAGTGTCTGTTGGCAATTTACATCCCGCCCATCAGCATAACAAGGCTCCCAGTTCTCCATGGCCTGTCCTGCCTTTCTGGATTTTACACTTTTTTCAGATGGCCCTTTTGACCGGGGGGGGGGGGGAAGTGAGACTTCATTGTAGTGCAGATTTCCTTTGCAAGCTTGCTTGGTTGGCCAAAAAGGGCGTATGCGTTTTTTCCTGAATATATTCAGGAAAAAACGCATACGCCCTTTTTGGCCAAGTGCATCATTGTGGACGTTCTGCCTCTTTTCCTATGCTTTCAATGCAATTCCAGTCTACCTCCTGAAATCGGTTTCCTGCAATTCTGCCCCGCTTTCAAGTCCTCTTGGCAGCCTTACTTCAGTATATTTTTGGACGATAGTTGTCATTTATAACTCTGCAGGTTTGTGAATTACAGTGCCCCTGAGCTCCTTTCTTCAACTCGTTTTCTTGTGAGCTGGCCGCAACACCGCAGGATGGCTTCAGGCCCTAATCTGGTTCCGGCACGGCACGCTGAGCCTTTGGTTATTTCCTCTTCCTGGTGGGAAATGAGAGTTAAATTTGCCCGTCCAGACACCTCCAGCTAGTCTCTCATTGGTTCTCGCTATTCCTGTTCATCTTCCGCAGAAATTGCAAACTGGGCCAAACAGGAGGTTAAAGGGACTGACTCTCCAAGTCGGGAGAGTGTTAGTAAAGCGTCTGGAATGTTGCACCCGAGTACCAGGGTACGAAAACTGAGACATATTTGAACACGTCTCCCGATCACATGGTTGATCATACTCTAGGTTCCACATGCATGTTTTAGCTGAAGGAAGAATACCTTAAACCTGGGTAGTTGAAACCCGTGGAATGGGTACCATGCAATATGACTTCAAAGGGTCTTCATTTGCTCACCGAACCTCTCCAATCCTATCACTGCTGCGTTTATGTCCCTGTACACATGCTTGATTCTCTTTCGGAGACATAGCAATCCATCGGTTTTAAGATACTTAAGAGTCAGGTACATTCTTAGGCGTTTAATATGCGGTGTTGAGTCCATTTCGTTGAGCAAGGAGTAGCTCTTGTCTATTCCATATTTGGCTTAAGGAACTTTATCTGTGCTCATTTCAATCTCTGGTTTTATGCAGCACCCCAACTCACCTTTACCCTTAAACAAGCATAAGTTGGTTTTCTAAATTTGAGACCCTGTTCTGTTCTGTAATTCAGTTCCTGTGTAGCCAAGTTTACATTCCGTGTATTACTGATATCTTATGATGTTTCTTTTTCTGTGTGACTTATTTCAGTTAGAATCATCGTACCTGAATCCACTCATTGTGCTGCTACGGGCCTGATGACATAGATTTCACTGCTGAGTGATACTGCATTGTACGTAAGTACCACAAGTTCTTTATCCATTTTTCACTTTCTGTGATATTGAACTTGTACGGTAAACGAGGTTCTTGTAAACAGAGGCGTCCCAAACATTGGGGTGGCTGTGTCTTTTTGATTTTAATTTCCCTAAGCTATAGGACCATAAGTGGAAGTGCCCTAGGCTCTGTTGCTTTGTTTTTTAGATGTTTCAGGAAACACCATACACTTCTCCCGAGTGTCTGTTGGCAGTTTACATCCCGCCCATCAGCATAACAAGGCTCCCAGTTCTCCATGGCCTGTCCTGCCTTTCTGGATTTTACACTTGTTTCAGATGGCCCTTTTGACCGGGGGGAAGTGAGACTTCATTGTAGTGCAGTTTTCCTTTGCAAGCTTGCTTGGTTGGCCAAAAAGGGCGTATGCGTTTTTTCCTGAATATATTCAGGAAAAAACGCATACGCCCTTTTTGGCCAAGTGCATCATTGTGGACGTTCTGCCTCTTTTCCTATGCTTTCAATGCAATTCCAGTCTACCTCCTGAAATCGGTTTCCTGCAATTCTGCCCCGCTTTCAAGTCCTCTTGGCAGCCTTACTTCAGTATATTTTTGGACGATAGTTGTCATTTATAACTCTGCAGGTTTGTGAATTACAGTGCCCCTGAGCTCCTTTCTTCAACTCGTTTTCTTGTGAGCTGGCCGCAACACCGCAGGATGGCTTCAGGCCCTAATCTGGTTCCGGCACGGCACGCTGAGCCTTTGGTTATTTCCTCTTCCTGGTGGGAAATGAGAGTTAAATTTGCCCGTCCAGACACCTCCAGCTAGTCTCTCATTGGTTCTCGCTATTCCTGTTCATCTTCCGCAGAAATTGCAAACTGGGCCAAACAGGAGGTTAAAGGGACTGACTCTCCAAGTCGGGAGAGTGTTAGTAAAGCGTCTGGAATGTTGCACCCGAGTACCAGGGTACGAAAACTGAGACATATTTGAACACGTCTCCCGATCACATGGTTGATCATACTCTAGGTTCCACATGCATGTTTTAGCTGAAGGAAGAATACCTTAAACCTGGGTAGTTGAAACCCGTGGAATGGGTACCATGCAATATGACTTCAAAGGGTCTTCATTTGCTCACCGAACCTCTCCAATCCTATCACTGCTGCGTTTATGTCCCTGTACACATGCTTGATTCTCTTTCGGAGACATAGCAATCCATAGGTTTTAAGATACTTAAGAGTCAGGTACATTCTTAGGCGTTTAATATGCGGTGTTGAGTCCATTTCGTTGAGCAAGGAGTAGCTCTTGTCTATTCCATATTTGGCTTAAGGAACTTTATCTGTGCTCATTTCAATCTCTGGTTTTATGCAGCACCCCAACTCACCTTTACCCTTAAACAAGCATAAGTTGGTTTTCTAAATTTGAGACCCTGTTCTGTTCTGTAATTCAGTTCCTGTGTAGCCAAGTTTACATTCCGTGTATTACTGATATCTTATGATGTTTCTTTCTCTGTGTGACTTATTTCAGTTAGAATCATCGTACCTGAATCCACTCATTGTGCTGCTACGGGCCTGATGGCATAGATTTCACTGCTGAGTGATACTGCATTGTACGTAAGTACCACAAGTTCTTTATCCATTTTTCACTTTCTGTAATATTGAACTTGTACGGTAAACGAGGTTCTTGTAAACAGAGGCGTCCCAAACATTGGGGTGGCTGTATCTTTTTGATTTTAATTTCCCTAAGCTATAGGACCATAAGTGGAAGTGCCCTAGGCTCTGTTGCTTTGTTTTTTAGATGTTTCAGGAAACACCATACACTTCTCCCGAGTGTCTGTTGGCAGTTTACATCCCGCCCATCAGCATAACAAGGCTCCCAGTTCTCCATGGCCTGTCCTGCCTTTCTGGATTTTACACTTTTTTCAGATGGCCCTTTTGACCGGGGGGAGGTGAGACTTCATTGTAGTGCAGATTTCCTTTGGAAGCTTGCTTGGTTGGCCAAAAAGGGCGTATGCGTTTTTTCCTGAATATATTCAGGAAAAAACGCATACGCCCTTTTTGGCCAAGTGCATCATTGTGGACGTTCTGCCTCTTTTCCTATGCTTTCAATGCAATTCCAGTCTACCTCCTGAAATCGGTTTCCTGCAATTCTGCCCCGCTTTCAAGTCCTCTTGGCAGCCTTACTTCAGTATATTTTTGGACGATAGTTGTCATTTATAACTCTGCAGGTTTGTGAATTACAGTGCCCCTGAGCTCCTTTCTTCAACTCGTTTTCTTGTGAGCTGGCCGCAACACCGCAGGATGGCTTCAGGCCCTAATCTGGTTCCGGCACGGCACGCTGAGCCTTTGGTTATTTCCTCTTCCTGGTGGGAAATGGGAGTTAAATTTGCCCGTCCAGACACCTCCAGCTAGTCTCTCATTGGTTCTCGCTATTCCTGTTCATCTTCCGCAGAAATTGCAAACTGGGCCAAACAGGAGGTTAAAGGGACTGACTCTCCAAGTCGGGAGAGTGTTAGTAAAGCGTCTGGAATGTTGCACCCGAGTACCAGGGTACGAAAACTGAGACATATTTGAACACGTCTCCCGATCACATGGTTGATCATACTCTAGGTTCCACATGCATGTTTTAGCTGAAGGAAGAATACCTTAAACCTGGGTAGTTGAAACCCGTGGAATGGGTACCATGCAATATGACTTCAAAGGGTCTTCATTTGCTCACCGAACCTCTCCAATCCTATCACTGCTGCGTTTATGTCCCTGTACACATGCTTGATTCTCTTTCGGAGACATAGCAATCCATCGGTTTTAAGATACTTAAGAGTCAGGTACATTCTTAGGCGTTTAATATGCGGTGTTGAGTCCATTTCGTTGAGCAAGGAGTAGCTCTTGTGTATTCCATATTTGGCTTAAGGAACTTTATCTGTGCTCATTTCAATCTCTGGTTTTATGCAGCACCCCAACTCACCTTTACCCTTAAACAAGCATAAGTTGGTTTTCTAAATTTGAGACCCTGTTCTGTTCTGTAATTCAGTTCCTGTGTAGCCAAGTTTACATTCCGTGTATTACTGATATCTTATGATGTTTCTTTTTCTGTGTGACTTATTTCAGTTAGAATCATCGTACCTGAATCCACTCATTGTTCTGCTACGGGCCTGATGGCATAGATATCACTGCTGAGTGATACTGCATTGTACGTAAGTACCACAAGTTCTTTATCCATTTTTCACTTTCTGTGATATTGAACTTGTACGGTAAACGAGGTTCTTGTAAACAGAGGCGTCCCAAACATTGGGGTGGCTGTATCTTTTTGATTTTAATTTCCCTAAGCTATAGGACCATAAGTGGAAGTGCCCTAGGCTCTGTTGCTTTGTTTTTTAGATGTTTCAGGAAACACCATACACTTCTCCCGAGTGTCTGTTGGCAATTTACATCCCGCCCATCAGCATAACAAGGCTCCCAGTTCTCCATGGCCTGTCCTGCCTTTCTGGATTTTACACTTTTTTCAGATGGCCCTTTTGACCGGGGGGGGGGGGGAAGTGAGACTTCATTGTAGTGCAGATTTCCTTTGCAAGCTTGCTTGGTTGGCCAAAAAGGGCGTATGCGTTTTTTCCTGAATATATTCAGGAAAAAACGCATACGCCCTTTTTGGCCAAGTGCATCATTGTGGACGTTCTGCCTCTTTTCCTATGCTTTCAATGCAATTCCAGTCTACCTCCTGAAATCGGTTTCCTGCAATTCTGCCCCGCTTTCAAGTCCTCTTGGCAGCCTTACTTCAGTATATTTTTGGACGATAGTTGTCATTTATAACTCTGCAGGTTTGTGAATTACAGTGCCCCTGAGCTCCTTTCTTCAACTCGTTTTCTTGTGAGCTGGCCGCAACACCGCAGGATGGCTTCAGGCCCTAATCTGGTTCCGGCACGGCACGCTGAGCCTTTGGTTATTTCCTCTTCCTGGTGGGAAATGAGAGTTAAATTTGCCCGTCCAGACACCTCCAGCTAGTCTCTCATTGGTTCTCGCTATTCCTGTTCATCTTCCGCAGAAATTGCAAACTGGGCCAAACAGGAGGTTAAAGGGACTGACTCTCCAAGTCGGGAGAGTGTTAGTAAAGCGTCTGGAATGTTGCACCCGAGTACCAGGGTACGAAAACTGAGACATATTTGAACACGTCTCCCGATCACATGGTTGATCATACTCTAGGTTCCACATGCATGTTTTAGCTGAAGGAAGAATACCTTAAACCTGGGTAGTTGAAACCCGTGGAATGGGTACCATGCAATATGACTTCAAAGGGTCTTCATTTGCTCACCGAACCTCTCCAATCCTATCACTGCTGCGTTTATGTCCCTGTACACATGCTTGATTCTCTTTCGGAGACATAGCAATCCATCGGTTTTAAGATACTTAAGAGTCAGGTACATTCTTAGGCGTTTAATATGCGGTGTTGAGTCCATTTCGTTGAGCAAGGAGTAGCTCTTGTCTATTCCATATTTGGCTTAAGGAACTTTATCTGTGCTCATTTCAATCTCTGGTTTTATGCAGCACCCCAACTCACCTTTACCCTTAAACAAGCATAAGTTGGTTTTCTAAATTTGAGACCCTGTTCTGTTCTGTAATTCAGTTCCTGTGTAGCCAAGTTTACATTCCGTGTATTACTGATATCTTATGATGTTTCTTTTTCTGTGTGACTTATTTCAGTTAGAATCATCGTACCTGAATCCACTCATTGTGCTGCTACGGGCCTGATGACATAGATTTCACTGCTGAGTGATACTGCATTGTACGTAAGTACCACAAGTTCTTTATCCATTTTTCACTTTCTGTGATATTGAACTTGTACGGTAAACGAGGTTCTTGTAAACAGAGGCGTCCCAAACATTGGGGTGGCTGTGTCTTTTTGATTTTAATTTCCCTAAGCTATAGGACCATAAGTGGAAGTGCCCTAGGCTCTGTTGCTTTGTTTTTTAGATGTTTCAGGAAACACCATACACTTCTCCCGAGTGTCTGTTGGCAGTTTACATCCCGCCCATCAGCATAACAAGGCTCCCAGTTCTCCATGGCCTGTCCTGCCTTTCTGGATTTTACACTTGTTTCAGATGGCCCTTTTGACCGGGGGGAAGTGAGACTTCATTGTAGTACAGTTTTCCTTTGCAAGCTTGCTTGGTTGGCCAAAAAGGGCGTATGCGTTTTTTCCTGAATATATTCAGGAAAAAACGCATACGCCCTTTTTGGCCAAGTGCATCATTGTGGACGTTCTGCCTCTTTTCCTATGCTTTCAATGCAATTCCAGTCTACCTCCTGAAATCGGTTTCCTGCAATTCTGCCCCGCTTTCAAGTCCTCTTGGCAGCCTTACTTCAGTATATTTTTGGACGATAGTTGTCATTTATAACTCTGCAGGTTTGTGAATTACAGTGCCCCTGAGCTCCTTTCTTCAACTCGTTTTCTTGTGAGCTGGCCGCAACACCGCAGGATGGCTTCAGGCCCTAATCTGGTTCCGGCACGGCACGCTGAGCCTTTGGTTATTTCCTCTTCCTGGTGGGAAATGAGAGTTAAATTTGCCCGTCCAGACACCTCCAGCTAGTCTCTCATTGGTTCTCGCTATTCCTGTTCATCTTCCGCAGAAATTGCAAACTGGGCCAAACAGGAGGTTAAAGGGACTGACTCTCCAAGTCGGGAGAGTGTTAGTAAAGCGTCTGGAATGTTGCACCCGAGTACCAGGGTACGAAAACTGAGACATATTTGAACACGTCTCCCGATCACATGGTTGATCATACTCTAGGTTCCACATGCATGTTTTAGCTGAAGGAAGAATACCTTAAACCTGGGTAGTTGAAACCCGTGGAATGGGTACCATGCAATATGACTTCAAAGGCTCTTCATTTGCTCACCGAACCTCTCCAATCCTATCACTGCTGCGTTTATGTCCCTGTACACATGCTTGATTCTCTTTCGGAGACATAGCAATCCATAGGTTTTAAGATACTTAAGAGTCAGGTACATTCTTAGGCGTTTAATATGCGGTGTTGAGTCCATTTCGTTGAGCAAGGAGTAGCTCTTGTCTATTCCATATTTGGCTTAAGGAACTTTATCTGTGCTCATTTCAATCTCTGGTTTTATGCAGCACCCCAACTCACCTTTACCCTTAAACAAGCATAAGTTGGTTTTCTAAATTTGAGACCCTGTTCTGTTCTGTAATTCAGTTCCTGTGTAGCCAAGTTTACATTCCGTGTATTACTGATATCTTATGATGTTTCTCTTTCTGTGTGACTTATTTCAGTTAGAATCATCGTACCTGAATCCACTCATTGTGCTGCTACGGGCCTGATGGCATAGATTTCACTGCTGAGTGATACTGCATTGTACGTAAGTACCACAAGTTCTTTATCCATTTTTCACTTTCTGTGATATTGAACTTGTACGGTAAACGAGGTTCTTGTAAACAGAGGCGTCCCAAACATTGGGGTGGCTGTGTCTTTTTGATTTTAATTTCCCTAAGCTATAGGACCATAAGTGGAAGTGCCCTAGGCTCTGTTGCTTTGTTTTTTAGATGTTTCAGGAAACACCATACACTTCTCCCGAGTGTCTGTTGGCAATTTACATCCCGCCCATCAGCATAACAAGGCTCCCAGTTCTCCATGGCCTGTCCTGCCTTTCTGGATTTTACACTTTTTTCAGATGGCCCTTTTGACCGGGGGGAAGTGAGACTTCATTGTAGTGCAGATTTCCTTTGCAAGCTTGCTTGGTTGGCCAAAAAGGGCGTATGCGTTTTTTCCTGAATATATTCAGGAAAAAACGCATACGCCCTTTTTGGCCAAGTGCATCATTGTGGACGTTCTGCCTCTTTTCCTATGCTTTCAATGCAATTCCAGTCTACCTCCTGAAATCGGTTTCCTGCAATTCTGCCCCGCTTTCAAGTCCTCTTGGCAGCCTTACTTCAGTATATTTTTGGACGATAGTTGTCATTTATAACTCTGCAGGTTTGTGAATTACAGTGCCCCTGAGCTCCTTTCTTCAAGTCGTTTTCTTGTGAGCTGGCCGCAACACCGCAGGATGGCTTCAGGCCCTAATCTGGTTCCGGCACGGCACGCTGAGCCTTTGGTTATTTCCTCTTCCTGGTGGGAAATGAGAGTTAAATTTGCCCGTCCAGACACCTCCAGCTAGTCTCTCATTGGTTCTCGCTATTCCTGTTCATCTTCCGCAGAAATTGCAAACTGGGCCAAACAGGAGGTTAAAGGGACTGACTCTCCAAGTCGGGAGAGTGTTAGTAAAGCGTCTGGAATGTTGCACCCGAGTACCAGGGTACGAAAACTGAGACATATTTGAACACGTCTCCCGATCACATGGTTGATCATACTCTAGGTTCCACATGCATGTTTTAGCTGAAGGAAGAATACCTTAAACCTGGGTAGTTGAAACCCGTGGAATGGGTACCATGCAATATGACTTCAAAGGCTCTTCATTTGCTCACCGAACCTCTCCAATCCTATCACTGCTGCGTTTATGTCCCTGTACACATGCTTGATTCTCTTTCGGAGACATAGCAATCCATAGGTTTTAAGATACTTAAGAGTCAGGTACATTCTTAGGCGTTTAATATGCGGTGTTGAGTCCATTTCGTTGAGCAAGGAGTAGCTCTTGTCTATTCCATATTTGGCTTAAGGAACTTTATCTGTGCTCATTTCAATCTCTGGTTTTATGCAGCACCCCAACTCACCTTTACCCTTAAACAAGCATAAGTTGGTTTTCTAAATTTGAGACCCTGTTCTGTTCTGTAATTCAGTTCCTGTGTAGCCAAGTTTACATTCCGTGTATTACTGATATCTTATGATGTTTCTTTTTCTGTGTGACTTATTTCAGTTAGAATCATCGTACCTGAATCCACTCATTGTGCTGCTACGGGCCTGATGGCATAGATTTCACTGCTGAGTGATACTGCATTGTACGTAAGTACCACAAGTTCTTTATCCATTTTTCACTTTCTGTGATATTGAACTTGTACGGTAAACGAGGTTCTTGTAAACAGAGGCGTCCCAAACATTGGGGTGGCTGTATCTTTTTGATTTTAATTTCCCTAAGCTATAGGACCATAAGTGGAAGTGCCCTAGGCTCTGTTGCTTTGTTTTTTAGATGTTTCAGGAAACACCATACACTTCTCCCGAGTGTCTGTTGGCAATTTACATCCCGCCCATCAGCATAACAAGGCTCCCAGTTCTCCATGGCCTGTCCTGCCTTTCTGGATTTTACACTTTTTTCAGATGGCCCTTTTGACTGGGGGGAAGTGAGACTTCATTGTAGTGCAGATTTCCTTTGCAAGCTTGCTTGGTTGGCCAAAAAGGGCGTATGCGTTTTTTCCTGAATATATTCAGGAAAAAACGCATACGCCCTTTTTGGCCAAGTGCATCATTGTGGACGTTCTGCCTCTTTTCCTATGCTTTCAATGCAATTCCAGTCTACCTCCTGAAATCGGTTTCCTGCAATTCTGCCCCGCTTTCAAGTCCTCTTGGCAGCCTTACTTCAGTATATTTTTGGACGATAGTTGTCATTTATAACTCTGCAGGTTTGTGAATTACAGTGCCCCTGAGCTCCTTTCTTCAACTCGTTTTCTTGTGAGCTGGCCGCAACACCGCAGGATGGCTTCAGGCCCTAATCTGGTTCCGGCACGGCACGCTGAGCCTTTGGTTATTTCCTCTTCCTGGTGGGAAATGAGAGTTAAATTTGCCCGTCCAGACACCTCCAGCTAGTCTCTCATTGGTTCTCGCTATTCCTGTTCATCTTCCGCAGAAATTGCAAACTGGGCCAAACAGGACGTTAAAGGGACTGACTCTCCAAGTCGGGAGAGTGTTAGTAAAGCGTCTGGAATGTTGCACCCGAGTACCAGGGTACGAAAACTGAGACATATTTGAACACGTCTCCCGATCACATGGTTGATCATACTCTAGGTTCCACATGCATGTTTTAGCTGAAGGAAGAATACCTTAAACCTGGGTAGTTGAAACCCGTGGAATGGGTACCATGCAATATGACTTCAAAGGCTCTTCATTTGCTCACCGAACCTCTCCAATCCTATCACTGCTGCGTTTATGTCCCTGTACACATGCTTGATTCTCTTTCGGAGACATAGCAATCCATAGGTTTTAAGATACTTAAGAGTCAGGTACATTCTTAGGCGTTTAATATGCGGTGTTGAGTCCATTTCGTTGAGCAAGGAGTAGCTCTTGTCTATTCCATATTTGGCTTAAGGAACTTTATCTGTGCTCATTTCAATCTCTGGTTTTATGCAGCACCCCAACTCACCTTTACCCTTAAACAAGCATAAGTTGGTTTTCTAAATTTGAGACCCTGTTCTGTTCTGTAATTCAGTTCCTGTGTAGCCAAGTTTACATTCCGTGTATTACTGATATCTTATGATGTTTCTCTTTCTGTGTGACTTATTTCAGTTAGAATCATCGTACCTGAATCCACTCATTGTGCTGCTACGGGCCTGATGGCATAGATTTCACTGCTGAGTGATACTGCATTGTACGTAAGTACCACAAGTTCTTTATCCATTTTTCACTTTCTGTGATATTGAACTTGTACGGTAAACGAGGTTCTTGTAAACAGAGGCGTCCCAAACATTGGGGTGGCTGTGTCTTTTTGATTTTAATTTCCCTAAGCTATAGGACCATAAGTGGAAGTGCCCTAGGCTCTGTTGCTTTGTTTTTTAGATGTTTCAGGAAACACCATACACTTCTCCCGAGTGTCTGTTGGCAATTTACATCCCGCCCATCAGCATAACAAGGCTCCCAGTTCTCCATGGCCTGTCCTGCCTTTCTGGATTTTACACTTTTTTCAGATGGCCCTTTTGACCGGGGGGAAGTGAGACTTCATTGTAGTGCAGATTTCCTTTGCAAGCTTGCTTGGTTGGCCAAAAAGGGCGCATGCGTTTTTTCCTGAATATATTCAGGAAAAAACGCATACGCCCTTTTTGGCCAAGTGCATCATTGTGGACGTTCTGCCTCTTTTCCTATGCTTTCAATGCAATTCCAGTCTACCTCCTGAAATCGGTTTCCTGCAATTCTGCCCCGCTTTCAAGTCCTCTTGGCAGCCTTACTTCAGTATATTTTTGGACGATAGTTGTCATTTATAACTCTGCAGGTTTGTGAATTACAGTGCCCCTGAGCTCCTTTCTTCAACTCGTTTTCTTGTGAGCTGGCCGCAACACCGCAGGATGGCTTCAGGCCCTAATCTGGTTCCGGCACGGCACGCTGAGCCTTTGGTTATTTCCTCTTCCTGGTGGGAAATGAGAGTTAAATTTGCCCGTCCAGACACCTCCAGCTAGTCTCTCATTGGTTCTCGCTATTCCTGTTCATCTTCCGCAGAAATTGCAAACTGGGCCAAACAGGAGGTTAAAGGGACTGACTCTCCAAGTCGGGAGAGTGTTAGTAAAGCGTCTGGAATGTTGCACCCGAGTACCAGGGTACGAAAACTGAGACATATTTGAACACGTCTCCCGATCACATGGTTGATCATACTCTAGGTTCCACATGCATGTTTTAGCTGAAGGAAGAATACCTTAAACATGGGTAGTTGAAACCTGTGGAATGGGTACAATGCAATATGACTTCAAAGGGTCTTCATTTGCTCACCGAACCTCTCCAATCCTATCACTGCTGCGTTTATGTCCCTGTACACATGCTTGATTCTCTTTCGGAGACATAGCAATCCATAGGTTTTAAGATACTTAAGAGTCAGGTACATTCTTAGGCGTTTAATATGCGGTATTGAGTCCATTTCGTTGAGCAAGGAGTAGCTCTTGTCTATTCCATATTTGGCTTAAGGAACTTTATCTGTGCTCATTTCAATCTCTGGTTTTATGCAGCACCCCAACTCACCTTTACCCTTAAACAAGCATAAGTTGGTTTTCTAAATTTGAGACCCTGTTCTGTTCTGTAATTCAGTTCCTGTGTAGCCAAGTTTACATTCCGTGTATTACTGATATCTTATGATGTTTCTTTTTCTGTGTGACTTATTTCAGTTAGAATCATCGTACCTGAATCCACTCATTGTGCTGCTACGGGCCTGATGACATAGATTTCACTGCTGAGTGATACTGCATTGTACGTAAGTACCACAAGTTCTTTATCCATTTTTCACTTTCTGTGATATTGAACTTGTACGGTAAATGAGGTTCTTGTAAACAGAGGCGTCCCAAACATTGGGGTGGCTGTGTCTTTTTGATTTTAATTTCCCTAAGCTATAGGAC
Organism: Globicephala melas; assembly: GCF_963455315.2. Classification (NCBI taxonomy): domain Eukaryota; kingdom Metazoa; phylum Chordata; class Mammalia; order Artiodactyla; family Delphinidae; genus Globicephala; species Globicephala melas. The sequence continues at coordinate 174,143 of NW_027207434.1, read as the reverse complement.
CATAAGTGGAAGTGCCCTAGGCTCTGTTGCTTTGTTTTTTAGATGTTTCAGGAAACACCATACACTTCTCCCGAGTGTCTGTTGGCAGTTTACATCCCGCCCATCAGCATAACAAGGCTCCCAGTTCTCCATGGCCTGTCCTGCCTTTCTGGATTTTACACTTTTTTCAGATGGCCCTTTTGACCGGCGGGAAGTGAGACTTCATTGTAGTGCAGATTTCCTTTGCAAGCTTGCTTGGTTGGCCAAAAAGGGCGTATGCGTTTTTTCCTGAATATATTCAGGAAAAAACGCATACGCCCTTTTTGGCCAAGTGCATCATTGTGGACGTTCTGCCTCTTTTCCTATGCTTTCAATGCAATTCCAGTCTACCTCCTGAAATCGGTTTCCTGCAATTCTGCCCCGCTTTCAAGTCCTCTTGGCAGCCTTACTTCAGTATATTTTTGGACGATAGTTGTCATTTATAACTCTGCAGGTTTGTGAATTACAGTGCCCCTGAGCTCCTTTCTTCAACTCGTTTTCTTGTGAGCTGGCCGCAACACCGCAGGATGGCTTCAGGCCCTAATCTGGTTCCGGCACGGCACGCTGAGCCTTTGGTTATTTCCTCTTCCTGGTGGGAAATGAGAGTTAAATTTGCCCGTCCAGACACCTCCAGCTAGTCTCTCATTGGTTCTCGCTATTCCTGTTCATCTTCCGCAGAAATTGCAAACTGGGCCAAACAGGAGGTTAAAGGGACTGACTCTCCAAGTCGGGAGAGTGTTAGTAAAGCGTCTGGAATGTTGCACCCGAGTACCAGGGTACGAAAACTGAGACATATTTGAACACGTCTCCCGATCACATGGTTGATCATACTCTAGGTTCCACATGCATGTTTTAGCTGAAGGAAGAATACCTTAAACCTGGGTAGTTGAAACCCGTGGAATGGGTACCATGCAATATGACTTCAAAGGGTCTTCATTTGCTCACCGAACCTCTCCAATCCTATCACTGCTGCGTTTATGTCCCTGTACACATGCTTGATTCTCTTTCGGAGACATAGCAATCCATAGGTTTTAAGATACTTAAGAGTCAGGTACATTCTTAGGCGTTTAATATGCGGTGTTGAGTCCATTTCGTTGAGCAAGGAGTAGCTCTTGTCTATTCCATATTTGGCTTAAGGAACTTTATCTGTGCTCATTTCAATCTCTGGTTTTATGCAGCACCCCAACTCACCTTTACCCTTAAACAAGCATAAGTTGGTTTTCTAAATTTGAGACCCTGTTCTGTTCTGTAATTCAGTTCCTGTGTAGCCAAGTTTACATTCCGTGTATTACTGATATCTTATGATGTTTCTTTTTCTGTGTGACTTATTTCAGTTAGAATCATCATACCTGAATCCACTCATTGTGCTGCTACGGGCCTGATGGCATAGATTTCACTGCTGAGTGATACTGCATTGTACGTAAGTACCACAAGTTCTTTATCCATTTTTCACTTTCTGTGATATTGAACTTGTACCGTAAACGAGGTTCTTGTAAACAGAGGCGTCCCAAACATTGGGGTGGCTGTGTCTTTTTGATTTTAATTTCCCTAAGCTATAGGACCATAAGTGGAAGTGCCCTAGGCTCTGTTGCTTTGTTTTTTAGATGTTTCAGGAAACACCATACACTTCTCCCGAGTGTCTGTTGGCAGTTTACATCCCGCCCATCAGCATAACAAGGCTCCCAGTTCTCCATGGCCTGTCCTGCCTTTCTGGATTTTACACTTTTTTCAGATGGCCCTTTTGACCGGGGGGAAGTGAGACTTCATTGTAGTGCAGATTTCCTTTGCAAGCTTGCTTGGTTGGCCAAAAAGGGCGTATGCGTTTTTTCCTGAATATATTCAGGAAAAAACGCATACGCCCTTTTTGGCCAAGTGCATCATTGTGGACGTTCTGCCTCTTTTCCTATGCTTTCAATGCAATTCCAGTCTACCTCCTGAAATCGGTTTCCTGCAATTCTGCCCCGCTTTCAAGTCCTCTTGGCAGCCTTACTTCAGTATATTTTTGGACGATAGTTGTCATTTATAACTCTGCAGGTTTGTGAATTACAGTGCCCCTGAGCTCCTTTCTTCAACTCGTTTTCTTGTGAGCTGGCCGCAACACCGCAGGATGGCTTCAGGCCCTAATCTGGTTCCGGCACGGCACGCTGAGCCTTTGGTTATTTCCTCTTCCTGGTGGGAAATGAGAGTTAAATTTGCCCGTCCAGACACCTCCAGCTAGTCTCTCATTGGTTCTCGCTATTCCTGTTCATCTTCCGCAGAAATTGCAAACTGGGCCAAACAGGAGGTTAAAGGGACTGACTCTCCAAGTCGGGAGAGTGTTAGTAAAGCGTCTGGAATGTTGCACCCGAGTACCAGGGTACGAAAACTGAGACATATTTGAACACGTCTCCCGATCACATGGTTGATCATACTCTAGGTTCCACATGCATGTTTTAGCTGAAGGAAGAATACCTTAAACATGGGTAGTTGAAACCTGTGGAATGGGTACAATGCAATATGACTTCAAAGGGTCTTCATTTGCTCACCGAACCTCTCCAATCCTATCACTGCTGCGTTTATGTCCCTGTACACATGCTTGATTCTCTTTCGGAGACATAGCAATCCATAGGTTTTAAGATACTTAAGAGTCAGGTACATTCTTAGGCGTTTAATATGCGGTATTGAGTCCATTTCGTTGAGCAAGGAGTAGCTCTTGTCTATTCCATATTTGGCTTAAGGAACTTTATCTGTGCTCATTTCAATCTCTGGTTTTATGCAGCACCCCAACTCACCTTTACCCTTAAACAAGCATAAGTTGGTTTTCTAAATTTGAGACCCTGTTCTGTTCTGTAATTCAGTTCCTGTGTAGCCAAGTTTACATTCCGTGTATTACTGATATCTTATGATGTTTCTTTTTCTGTGTGACTTATTTCAGTTAGAATCATCGTACCTGAATCCACTCATTGTGCTGCTACGGGCCTGATGACATAGATTTCACTGCTGAGTGATACTGCATTGTACGTAAGTACCACAAGTTCTTTATCCATTTTTCACTTTCTGTGATATTGAACTTGTACGGTAAACGAGGTTCTTGTAAACAGAGGCGTCCCAAACATTGGGGTGGCTGTGTCTTTTTGATTTTAATTTCCCTAAGCTATAGGACCATAAGTGGAAGTGCCCTAGGCTCTGTTGCTTTGTTTTTTAGATGTTTCAGGAAACACCATACACTTCTCCCGAGTGTCTGTTGGCAATTTACATCCCGCCCATCAGCATAACAAGGCTCCCAGTTCTCCATGGCCTGTCCTGCCTTTCTGGATTTTACACTTTTTTCAGATGGCCCTTTTGACCGGGGGGAAGTGAGACTTCATTGTAGTGCAGATTTCCTTTGCAAGCTTGCTTGGTTGGCCAAAAAGGGCGTATGCGTTTTTTCCTGAATATATTCAGGAAAAAACGCATACACCCTTTTTGGCCAAGTGCATCATTGTGGACGTTCTGCCTCTTTTCCTATGCTTTCAATGCAATTCCAGTCTACCTCCTGAAATCGGTTTCCTGCAATTCTGCCCCGCTTTCAAGTCCTCTTGGCAGCCTTACTTCAGTATATTTTTGGTCGATAGTTGTCATTTATAACTCTGCAGGTTTGTGAATTACAGTGCCCCTGAGCTCCTTTCTTCAACTCGTTTTCTTGTGAGCTGGCCGCAACACCGCAGGATGGCTTCAGGCCCTAATCTGGTTCCGGCACGGCACGCTGAGCCTTTGGTTATTTCCTCTTCCTGGTGGGAAATGAGAGTTAAATTTGCCCGTCCAGACACCTCCAGCTAGTCTCTCATTGGTTCTTGCTATTCCTGTTCATCTTCCGCAGAAATTGCAAACTGGGCCAAACAGGAGGTTAAAGGCGCTGACTCTCCAAGTGGGGAGAGTGTTAGTAAAGCGTCTGGAATGTTGCACCCGAGTACCAGGGTACGAAAACTGAGACATATTTGAACACGTCTCCCGATCACATGGTTGATCATACTCTAGGTTCCACATGCATGTTTTAGCTGAAGGAAGAATACCTTAAACTTGGGTAGTTGAAACCCGTGGAATGGGTACCATGCAATATGACTTCAAAGGGTCTTCATTTGCTCACCGAACCTCTCCAATCCTATCACTGCTGCGTTTATGTCCCTGTACACATGCTTGATTCTCTTTCGGAGACATAGCAATCCATAGGTTTTAAGATACTTAAGAGTCAGGTACATTCTTAGGCGTTTAATATGCGGTGTTGAGTCCATTTCGTTGAGCAAGGAGTAGCTCTTGTCTATTCCATATTTGGCTTAAGGAACTTTATCTGTGCTCATTTCAATCTCTGGTTTTATGCAGCACCCCAACTCACCTTTACCCTTAAACAAGCATAAGTTGGTTTTCTAAATTTGAGACCCTGTTCTGTTCTGTAATTCAGTTCCTGTGTAGCCAAGTTTACATTCCGTGTATTACTGATATCTTATGATGTTTCTTTTTCTGTGTGACTTATTTCAGTTAGAATCATCGTACCTGAATCCACTCATTGTGCTGCTACGGGCCTGATGGCATAGATTTCACTGCTGAGTGATACTGCATTGTACGTAAGTACCACAAGTTCTTTATCCATTTTTCACTTTCTGTAATATTGAACTTTTACGGTAAACGAGGTTCTTGTAAACAGAGGCGTCCCAAACATTGGGGTGGCTGTGTCTTTTTGATTTTAATTTCCCTAAGCTATAGGACCATAAGTGGAAGTGCCCTAGGCTCTGTTGCTTTGTTTTTTAGATGTTTCAGGAAACACCATACACTTCTCCCGAGTGTCTGTTGGCAATTTACATCCCGCCCATCAGCATAACAAGGCTCCCAGTTCTCCATGGCCTGTCCTGCCTTTCTGGATTTTACACTTTTTTCAGATGGCCCTTTTGACCGGGGGGAAGTGAGACTTCATTGTAGTGCAGATTTCCTTTGCAAGCTTGCTTGGTTGGCCAAAAAGGGCGTATGCGTTTTTTCCTGAATATATTCAGGAAAAAACGCATACGCCCTTTTTGGCCAAGTGCATCATTGTGGACGTTCTGCCTCTTTTCCTATGCTTTCAATGCAATTCCAGTCTACCTCCTGAAATCGGTTTCCTGCAATTCTGCCCCGCTTTCAAGTCCTCTTGGCAGCCTTACTTCAGTATATTTTTGGTCGATAGTTGTCATTTATAACTCTGCAGGTTTGTGAATTACAGTGCCCCTGAGCTCCTTTCTTCAACTCGTTTTCTTGTGAGCTGGCCGCAACACCGCAGGATGGCTTCAGGCCCTAATCTGGTTCCGGCACGGCACGCTGAGCCTTTGGTTATTTCCTCTTCCTGGTGGGAAATGAGAGTTAAATTTGCCCGTCCAGACACCTCCAGCTAGTCTCTCATTGGTTCTTGCTATTCCTGTTCATCTTCCGCAGAAATTGCAAACTGGGCCAAACAGGAGGTTAAAGGCGCTGACTCTCCAAGTGGGGAGAGTGTTAGTAAAGCGTCTGGAATGTTGCACCCGAGTACCAGGGTACGAAAACTGAGACATATTTGAACACGTCTCCCGATCACATGGTTGATCATACTCTAGGTTCCACATGCATGTTTTAGCTGAAGGAAGAATACCTTAAACTTGGGTAGTTGAAACCCGTGGAATGGGTACCATGCAATATGACTTCAAAGGGTCTTCATTTGCTCACCGAACCTCTCCAATCCTATCACTGCTGCGTTTATGTCCCTGTACACATGCTTGATTCTCTTTCGGAGACATAGCAATCCATAGGTTTTAAGATACTTAAGAGTCAGGTACATTCTTAGGCGTTTAATATGCGGTGTTGAGTCCATTTCGTTGAGCAAGGAGTAGCTCTTGTCTATTCCATATTTGGCTTAAGGAACTTTATCTGTGCTCATTTCAATCTCTGGTTTTATGCAGCACCCCAACTCACCTTTACCCTTAAACAAGCATAAGTTGGTTTTCTAAATTTGAGACCCTGTTCTGTTCTGTAATTCAGTTCCTGTGTAGCCAAGTTTACATTCCGTGTATTACTGATATCTTATGATGTTTCTTTTTCTGTGTGACTTATTTCAGTTAGAATCATCGTACCTGAATCCACTCATTGTGCTGCTACGGGCCTGATGGCATAGATTTCACTGCTGAGTGATACTGCATTGTACGTAAGTACCACAAGTTCTTTATCCATTTTTCACTTTCTGTGATATTGAACTTGTACCGTAAACGAGGTTCTTGTAAACAGAGGCGTCCCAAACATTGGGGTGGCTGTGTCTTTTTGATTTTAATTTCCCTAAGCTATAGGACCATAAGTGGAAGTGCCCTAGGCTCTGTTGCTTTGTTTTTTAGATGTTTCAGGAAACACCATACACTTCTCCCGAGTGTCTGTTGGCAGTTTACATCCCGCCCATCAGCATAACAAGGCTCCCAGTTCTCCATGGCCTGTCCTGCCTTTCTGGATTTTACACTTTTTTCAGATGGCCCTTTTGACTGGGGGGAAGTGAGACTTCATTGTAGTGCAGATTTCCTTTGCAAGCTTGCTTGGTTGGCCAAAAAGGGCGTATGCGTTTTTTCCTGAATATATTCAGGAAAAAACGCATACGCCCTTTTTGGCCAAGTGCATCATTGTGGACGTTCTGCCTCTTTTCCTATGCTTTCAATGCAATTCCAGTCTACCTCCTGAAATCGGTTTCCTGCAATTCTGCCCCGCTTTCAAGTCCTCTTGGCAGCCTTACTTCAGTATATTTTTGGACGATAGTTGTCATTTATAACTCTGCAGGTTTGTGAATTACAGTGCCCCTGAGCTCCTTTCTTCAACTCGTTTTCTTGTGAGCTGGCCGCAACACCGCAGGATGGCTTCAGGCCCTAATCTGGTTCCGGCACGGCACGCTGAGCCTTTGGTTATTTCCTCTTCCTGGTGGGAAATGAGAGTTAAATTTGCCCGTCCAGACACCTCCAGCTAGTCTCTCATTGGTTCTCGCTATTCCTGTTCATCTTCCGCAGAAATTGCAAACTGGGCCAAACAGGAGGTTAAAGGGACTGACTCTCCAAGTCGGGAGAGTGTTAGTAAAGCGTCTGGAATGTTGCACCCGAGTACCAGGGTACGAAAACTGAGACATATTTGAACACGTCTCCCGATCACATGGTTGATCATACTCTAGGTTCCACATGCATGTTTTAGCTGAAGGAAGAATACCTTAAACATGGGTAGTTGAAACCTGTGGAATGGGTACAATGCAATATGACTTCAAAGGGTCTTCATTTGCTCACCGAACCTCTCCAATCCTATCACTGCTGCGTTTATGTCCCTGTACACATGCTTGATTCTCTTTCGGAGACATAGCAATCCATAGGTTTTAAGATACTTAAGAGTCAGGTACATTCTTAGGCGTTTAATATGCGGTATTGAGTCCATTTCGTTGAGCAAGGAGTAGCTCTTGTCTATTCCATATTTGGCTTAAGGAACTTTATCTGTGCTCATTTCAATCTCTGGTTTTATGCAGCACCCCAACTCACCTTTACCCTTAAACAAGCATAAGTTGGTTTTCTAAATTTGAGACCCTGTTCTGTTCTGTAATTCAGTTCCTGTGTAGCCAAGTTTACATTCCGTGTATTACTGATATCTTATGATGTTTCTTTTTCTGTGTGACTTATTTCAGTTAGAATCATCGTACCTGAATCCACTCATTGTGCTGCTACGGGCCTGATGACATAGATTTCACTGCTGAGTGATACTGCATTGTACGTAAGTACCACAAGTTCTTTATCCATTTTTCACTTTCTGTGATATTGAACTTGTACGGTAAACGAGGTTCTTGTAAACAGAGGCGTCCCAAACATTGGGGTGGCTGTGTCTTTTTGATTTTAATTTCCCTAAGCTATAGGACCATAAGTGGAAGTGCCCTAGGCTCTGTTGCTTTGTTTTTTAGATGTTTCAGGAAACACCATACACTTCTCCCGAGTGTCTGTTGGCAGTTTACATCCCGCCCATCAGCATAACAAGGCTCCCAGTTCTCCATGGCCTGTCCTGCCTTTCTGGATTTTACACTTTTTTCAGATGGCCCTTTTGACCGGCGGGAAGTGAGACTTCATTGTAGTGCAGATTTCCTTTGCAAGCTTGCTTGGTTGGCCAAAAAGGGCGTATGCGTTTTTTCCTGAATATATTCAGGAAAAAACGCATACGCCCTTTTTGGCCAAGTGCATCATTGTGGACGTTCTGCCTCTTTTCCTATGCTTTCAATGCAATTCCAGTCTACCTCCTGAAATCGGTTTCCTGCAATTCTGCCCCGCTTTCAAGTCCTCTTGGCAGCCTTACTTCAGTATATTTTTGGACGATAGTTGTCATTTATAACTCTGCAGGTTTGTGAATTACAGTGCCCCTGAGCTCCTTTCTTCAACTCGTTTTCTTGTGAGCTGGCCGCAACACCGCAGGATGGCTTCAGGCCCTAATCTGGTTCCGGCACGGCACGCTGAGCCTTTGGTTATTTCCTCTTCCTGGTGGGAAATGAGAGTTAAATTTGCCCGTCCAGACACCTCCAGCTAGTCTCTCATTGGTTCTCGCTATTCATGTTCATCTTCCGCAGAAATTGCAAACTGGGCCAAACAGGAGGTTAAAGGGACTGACTCTCCAAGTCGGGAGAGTGTTAGTAAAGCGTCTGGAATGTTGCACCCGAGTACCAGGGTACGAAAACTGAGACATATTTGAACACGTCTCCCGATCACATGGTTGATCATACTCTAGGTTCCACATGCATGTTTTAGCTGAAGGAAGAATACCTTAAACCTGGGTAGTTGAAACCCGTGGAATGGGTACCATGCAATATGACTTCAAAGGGTCTTCATTTGCTCACCGAACCTCTCCAATCCTATCACTGCTGCGTTTATGTCCCTGTACACATGCTTGATTCTCTTTCGGAGACATAGCAATCCATAGGTTTTAAGATACTTAAGAGTCAGGTACATTCTTAGGCGTTTAATATGCGGTGTTGAGTCCATTTCGTTGAGCAAGGAGTAGCTCTTGTCTATTCCATATTTGGCTTAAGGAACTTTATCTGTGCTCATTTCAATCTCTGGTTTTATGCAGCACCCCAACTCACCTTTACCCTTAAACAAGCATAAGTTGGTTTTCTAAATTTGAGACCCTGTTCTGTTCTGTAATTCAGTTCCTGTGTAGCCAAGTTTACATTCCGTGTATTACTGATATCTTATGATGTTTCTTTTTCTGTGTGACTTATTTCAGTTAGAATCATCATACCTGAATCCACTCATTGTGCTGCTACGGGCCTGATGGCATAGATTTCACTGCTGAGTGATACTGCATTGTACGTAAGTACCACAAGTTCTTTATCCATTTTTCACTTTCTGTGATATTGAACTTGTACCGTAAACGAGGTTCTTGTAAACAGAGGCGTCCCAAACATTGGGGTGGCTGTGTCTTTTTGATTTTAATTTCCCTAAGCTATAGGACCATAAGTGGAAGTGCCCTAGGCTCTGTTGCTTTGTTTTTTAGATGTTTCAGGAAACACCATACACTTCTCCCGAGTGTCTGTTGGCAGTTTACATCCCGCCCATCAGCATAACAAGGCTCCCAGTTCTCCATGGCCTGTCCTGCCTTTCTGGATTTTACACTTTTTTCAGATGGCCCTTTTGACTGGGGGGAAGTGAGACTTCATTGTAGTGCAGATTTCCTTTGCAAGCTTGCTTGGTTGGCCAAAAAGGGCGTATGCGTTTTTTCCTGAATATATTCAGGAAAAAACGCATACGCCCTTTTTGGCCAAGTGCATCATTGTGGACGTTCTGCCTCTTTTCCTATGCTTTCAATGCAATTCCAGTCTACCTCCTGAAATCGGTTTCCTGCAATTCTGCCCCGCTTTCAAGTCCTCTTGGCAGCCTTACTTCAGTATATTTTTGGACGATAGTTGTCATTTATAACTCTGCAGGTTTGTGAATTACAGTGCCCCTGAGCTCCTTTCTTCAACTCGTTTTCTTGTGAGCTGGCCGCAACACCGCAGGATGGCTTCAGGCCCTAATCTGGTTCCGGCACGGCACGCTGAGCCTTTGGTTATTTCCTCTTCCTGGTGGGAAATGAGAGTTAAATTTGCCCGTCCAGACACCTCCAGCTAGTCTCTCATTGGTTCTCGCTATTCCTGTTCATCTTCCGCAGAAATTGCAAACTGGGCCAAACAGGAGGTTAAAGGGACTGACTCTCCAAGTCGGGAGAGTGTTAGTAAAGCGTCTGGAATGTTGCACCCGAGTACCAGGGTACGAAAACTGAGACATATTTGAACACGTCTCCCGATCACATGGTTGATCATACTCTAGGTTCCACATGCATGTTTTAGCTGAAGGAAGAATACCTTAAACATGGGTAGTTGAAACCTGTGGAATGGGTACAATGCAATATGACTTCAAAGGGTCTTCATTTGCTCACCGAACCTCTCCAATCCTATCACTGCTGCGTTTATGTCCCTGTACACATGCTTGATTCTCTTTCGGAGACATAGCAATCCATAGGTTTTAAGATACTTAAGAGTCAGGTACATTCTTAGGCGTTTAATATGCGGTATTGAGTCCATTTCGTTGAGCAAGGAGTAGCTCTTGTCTATTCCATATTTGGCTTAAGGAACTTTATCTGTGCTCATTTCAATCTCTGGTTTTATGCAGCACCCCAACTCACCTTTACCCTTAAACAAGCATAAGTTGGTTTTCTAAATTTGAGACCCTGTTCTGTTCTGTAATTCAGTTCCTGTGTAGCCAAGTTTACATTCCGTGTATTACTGATATCTTATGATGTTTCTTTTTCTGTGTGACTTATTTCAGTTAGAATCATCGTACCTGAATCCACTCATTGTGCTGCTACGGGCCTGATGACATAGATTTCACTGCTGAGTGATACTGCATTGTACGTAAGTACCACAAGTTCTTTATCCATTTTTCACTTTCTGTGATATTGAACTTGTACGGTAAACGAGGTTCTTGTAAACAGAGGCGTCCCAAACATTGGGGTGGCTGTGTCTTTTTGATTTTAATTTCCCTAAGCTATAGGACCATAAGTGGAAGTGCCCTAGGCTCTGTTGCTTTGTTTTTTAGATGTTTCAGGAAACACCATACACTTCTCCCGAGTGTCTGTTGGCAGTTTACATCCCGCCCATCAGCATAACAAGGCTCCCAGTTCTCCATGGCCTGTCCTGCCTTTCTGGATTTTACACTTTTTTCAGATGGCCCTTTTGACCGGGGGGAAGTGAGACTTCATTGTAGTGCAGATTTCCTTTGCAAGCTTGCTTGGTTGGCCAAAAAGGGCGTATGCGTTTTTTCCTGAATATATTCAGGAAAAAACGCATACGCCCTTTTTGGCCAAGTGCATCATTGTGGACGTTCTGCCTCTTTTCCTATGCTTTCAATGCAATTCCAGTCTACCTCCTGAAATCGGTTTCCTGCAATTCTGCCCCGCTTTCAAGTCCTCTTGGCAGCCTTACTTCAGTATATTTTTGGTCGATAGTTGTCATTTATAACTCTGCAGGTTTGTGAATTACAGTGCCCCTGAGCTCCTTTCTTCAACTCGTTTTCTTGTGAGCTGGCCGCAACACCACAGGATGGCTTCAGGCCCTAATCTGGTTCCGGCACGGCACGCTGAGCCTTTGGTTATTTCCTCTTCCTGGTGGGAAATGAGAGTTAAATTTGCCCGTCCAGACACCTCCAGCTAGTCTCTCATTGGTTCTTGCTATTCCTGTTCATCTTCCGCAGAAATTGCAAACTGGGCCAAACAGGAGGTTAAAGGCGCTGACTCTCCAAGTGGGGAGAGTGTTAGTAAAGCGTCTGGAATGTTGCACCCGAGTACCAGGGTACGAAAACTGAGACATATTTGAACACGTCTCCCGATCACATGGTTGATCATACTCTAGGTTCCACATGCATGTTTTAGCTGAAGGAAGAATACCTTAAACTTGGGTAGTTGAAACCCGTGGAATGGGTACCATGCAATATGACTTCAAAGGGTCTTCATTTGCTCACCGAACCTCTCCAATCCTATCACTGCTGCGTTTATGTCCCTGTACACATGCTTGATTCTCTTTCGGAGACATAGCAATCCATAGGTTTTAAGATACTTAAGAGTCAGGTACATTCTTAGGCGTTTAATATGCGGTGTTGAGTCCATTTCGTTGAGCAAGGAGTAGCTCTTGTCTATTCCATATTTGGCTTAAGGAACTTTATCTGTGCTCATTTCAATCTCTGGTTTTATGCAGCACCCCAACTCACCTTTACCCTTAAACAAGCATAAGTTGGTTTTCTAAATTTGAGACCCTGTTCTGTTCTGTAATTCAGTTCCTGTGTAGCCAAGTTTACATTCCGTGTATTACTGATATCTTATGATGTTTCTTTTTCTGTGTGACTTATTTCAGTTAGAATCATCGTACCTGAATCCACTCATTGTGCTGCTACGGGCCTGATGGCATAGATTTCACTGCTGAGTGATACTGCATTGTACGTAAGTACCACAAGTTCTTTATCCATTTTTCACTTTCTGTGATATTGAACTTGTACCGTAAACGAGGTTCTTGTAAACAGAGGCGTCCCAAACATTGGGGTGGCTGTGTCTTTTTGATTTTAATTTCCCTAAGCTATAGGACCATAAGTGGAAGTGCCCTAGGCTCTGTTGCTTTGTTTTTTAGATGTTTCAGGAAACACCATACACTTCTCCCGAGTGTCTGTTGGCAGTTTACATCCCGCCCATCAGCATAACAAGGCTCCCAGTTCTCCATGGCCTGTCCTGCCTTTCTGGATTTTACACTTTTTTCAGATGGCCCTTTTGACTGGGGGGAAGTGAGACTTCATTGTAGTGCAGATTTCCTTTGCAAGCTTGCTTGGTTGGCCAAAAAGGGCGTATGCGTTTTTTCCTGAATATATTCAGGAAAAAACGCATACGCCCTTTTTGGCCAAGTGCATCATTGTGGACGTTCTGCCTCTTTTCCTATGCTTTCAATGCAATTCCAGTCTACCTCCTGAAATCGGTTTCCTGCAATTCTGCCCCGCTTTCAAGTCCTCTTGGCAGCCTTACTTCAGTATATTTTTGGACGATAGTTGTCATTTATAACTCTGCAGGTTTGTGAATTACAGTGCCCCTGAGCTCCTTTCTTCAACTCGTTTTCTTGTGAGCTGGCCGCAACACCGCAGGATGGCTTCAGGCCCTAATCTGGTTCCGGCACGGCACGCTGAGCCTTTGGTTATTTCCTCTTCCTGGTGGGAAATGAGAGTTAAATTTGCCCGTCCAGACACCTCCAGCTAGTCTCTCATTGGTTCTCGCTATTCCTGTTCATCTTCCGCAGAAATTGCAAACTGGGCCAAACAGGAGGTTAAAGGGACTGACTCTCCAAGTCGGGAGAGTGTTAGTAAAGCGTCTGGAATGTTGCACCCGAGTACCAGGGTACGAAAACTGAGACATATTTGAACACGTCTCCCGATCACATGGTTGATCATACTCTAGGTTCCACATGCATGTTTTAGCTGAAGGAAGAATACCTTAAACCTGGGTAGTTGAAACCCGTGGAATGGGTACCATGCAATATGACTTCAAAGGGTCTTCATTTGCTCACCGAACCTCTCCAATCCTATCACTGCTGCGTTTATGTCCCTGTACACATGCTTGATTCTCTTTCGGAGACATAGCAATCCATAGGTTTTAAGATACTTAAGAGTCAGGTACATTCTTAGGCGTTTAATATGCGGTGTTGAGTCCATTTCGTTGAGCAAGGAGTAGCTCTTGTCTATTCCATATTTGGCTTAAGGAACTTTATCTGTGCTCATTTCAATCTCTGGTTTTATGCAGCACCCCAACTCACCTTTACCCTTAAACAAGCATAAGTTGGTTTTCTAAATTTGAGACCCTGTTCTGTTCTGTAATTCAGTTCCTGTGTAGCCAAGTTTACATTCCGTGTATTACTGATATCTTATGATGTTTCTTTTTCTGTGTGACTTATTTCAGTTAGAATCATCGTACCTGAATCCACTCATTGTGCTGCTACGGGCCTGATGGCATAGATTTCACTGCTGAGTGATACTGCATTGTACGTAAGTACCACAAGTTCTTTATCCATTTTTCACTTTCTGTGATATTGAACTTGTACCGTAAACGAGGTTCTTGTAAACAGAGGCGTCCCAAACATTGGGGTGGCTGTGTCTTTTTGATTTTAATTTCCCTAAGCTATAGGACCATAAGTGGAAGTGCCCTAGGCTCTGTTGCTTTGTTTTTTAGATGTTTCAGGAAACACCATACACTTCTCCCGAGTGTCTGTTGGCAGTTTACATCCCGCCCATCAGCATAACAAGGCTCCCAGTTCTCCATGGCCTGTCCTGCCTTTCTGGATTTTACACTTTTTTCAGATGGCCCTTTTGACTGGGGGGAAGTGAGACTTCATTGTAGTGCAGATTTCCTTTGCAAGCTTGCTTGGTTGGCCAAAAAGGGCGTATGCGTTTTTTCCTGAATATATTCAGGAAAAAACGCATACGCCCTTTTTGGCCAAGTGCATCATTGTGGACGTTCTGCCTCTTTTCCTATGCTTTCAATGCAATTCCAGTCTACCTCCTGAAATCGGTTTCCTGCAATTCTGCCCCGCTTTCAAGTCCTCTTGGCAGCCTTACTTCAGTATATTTTTGGACGATAGTTGTCATTTATAACTCTGCAGGTTTGTGAATTACAGTGCCCCTGAGCTCCTTTCTTCAACTCGTTTTCTTGTGAGCTGGCCGCAACACCGCAGGATGGCTTCAGGCCCTAATCTGGTTCCGGCACGGCACGCTGAGCCTTTGGTTATTTCCTCTTCCTGGTGGGAAATGAGAGTTAAATTTGCCCGTCCAGACACCTCCAGCTAGTCTCTCATTGGTTCTCGCTATTCCTGTTCATCTTCCGCAGAAATTGCAAACTGGGCCAAACAGGAGGTTAAAGGGACTGACTCTCCAAGTCGGGAGAGTGTTAGTAAAGCGTCTGGAATGTTGCACCCGAGTACCAGGGTACGAAAACTGAGACATATTTGAACACGTCTCCCGATCACATGGTTGATCATACTCTAGGTTCCACATGCATGTTTTAGCTGAAGGAAGAATACCTTAAACCTGGGTAGTTGAAACCCGTGGAATGGGTACCATGCAATATGACTTCAAAGGGTCTTCATTTGCTCACCGAACCTCTCCAATCCTATCACTGCTGCGTTTATGTCCCTGTACACATGCTTGATTCTCTTTCGGAGACATAGCAATCCATAGGTTTTAAGATACTTAAGAGTCAGGTACATTCTTAGGCGTTTAATATGCGGTGTTGAGTCCATTTCGTTGAGCAAGGAGTAGCTCTTGTCTATTCCATATTTGGCTTAAGGAACTTTATCTGTGCTCATTTCAATCTCTGGTTTTATGCAGCACCCCAACTCACCTTTACCCTTAAACAAGCATAAGTTGGTTTTCTAAATTTGAGACCCTGTTCTGTTCTGTAATTCAGTTCCTGTGTAGCCAAGTTTACATTCCGTGTATTACTGATATCTTATGATGTTTCTTTTTCTGTGTGACTTATTTCAGTTAGAATCATTGTACCTGAATCCACTCATTGTGCTGCTACGGGCCTGATGGCATAGATTTCACTGCTGAGTGATACTGCATTGTACGTAAGTACCACAAGTTCTTTATCCATTTTTCACTTTCTGTGATATTGAACTTGTACGGTAAACGAGGTTCTTGTAAACAGAGGCGTCCCAAACATTGGGGTGGCTGTATCTTTTTGATTTTAATTTCCCTAAGCTATAGGACCATAAGTGGAAGTGCCCTAGGCTCTGTTGCTTTGTTTTTTAGATGTTTCAGGAAACACCATACACTTCTCCCGAGTGTCTGTTGGCAATTTACATCCCGCCCATCAGCATAACAAGGCTCCCAGTTCTCCATGGCCTGTCCTGCCTTTCTGGATTTTACACTTTTTTCAGATGGCCCTTTTGACTGGGGGGAAGTGAGACTTCATTGTAGTGCAGATTTCCTTTGCAAGCTTGCTTGGTTGGCCAAAAAGGGCGTATGCGTTTTTTCCTGAATATATTCAGGAAAAAACGCATACGCCCTTTTTGGCCAAGTGCATCATTGTGGACGTTCTGCCTCTTTTCCTATGCTTTCAATGCAATTCCAGTCTACCTCCTGAAATCGGTTTCCTGCAATTCTGCCCCGCTTTCAAGTCCTCTTGGCAGCCTTACTTCAGTATATTTTTGGACGATAGTTGTCATTTATAACTCTGCATGTTTGTGAATTACAGTGCCCCTGAGCTCCTTTCTTCAACTCGTTTTCTTGTGAGCTGGCCGCAACACCGCAGGATGGCTTCAGGCCCTAATCTGGTTCCGGCACGGCACGCTGAGCCTTTGGTTATTTCCTCTTCCTGGTGGGAAATGAGAGTTAAATTTGCCCGTCCAGACACCTCCAGCTAGTCTCTCATTGGTTCTCGCTATTCCTGTTCATCTTCCGCAGAAATTGCAAACTGGGCCAAACAGGAGGTTAAAGGGACTGACTCTCCAAGTCGGGAGAGTGTTAGTAAAGCGTCTGGAATGTTGCACCCGAGTACCAGGGTACGAAAACTGAGACATATTTGAACACGTCTCCCGATCACATGGTTGATCATACTCTAGGTTCCACATGCATGTTTTAGCTGAAGGAAGAATACCTTAAACATGGGTAGTTGAAACCTGTGGAATGGGTACAATGCAATATGACTTCAAAGGGTCTTCATTTGCTCACCGAACCTCTCCAATCCTATCACTGCTGCGTTTATGTCCCTGTACACATGCTTGATTCTCTTTCGGAGACATAGCAATCCATAGGTTTTAAGATACTTAAGAGTCAGGTACATTCTTAGGCGTTTAATATGGGGTGTTGAGTCCATTTCGTTGAGCAAGGAGTAGCTCTTGTCTATTCCATATTTGGCTTAAGGAACTTTATCTGTGCTCATTTCAATCTCTGGTTTTATGCAGCACCCCAACTCACCTTTACCCTTAAACAAGCATAAGTTGGTTTTCTAAATTTGAGACCCTGTTCTGTTCTGTAATTCAGTTCCTGTGTAGCCAAGTTTACATTCCGTGTATTACTGATATCTTATGATGTTTCTTTTTCTGTGTGACTTATTTCAGTTAGAATCATCGTACCTGAATCCACTCATTGTGCTGCTACGGGCCTGATGACATAGATTTCACTGCTGAGTGATACTGCATTGTACGTAAGTACCACAAGTTCTTTATCCATTTTTCACTTTCTGTGATATTGAACTTGTACGGTAAACGAGGTTCTTGTAAACAGAGGCGTCCCAAACATTGGGGTGGCTGTGTCTTTTTGATTTTAATTTCCCTAAGCTATAGGACCATAAGTGGAAGTGCCCTAGGCTCTGTTGCTTTGTTTTTTAGATGTTTCAGGAAACACCATACACTTCTCCCGAGTGTCTGTTGGCAGTTTACATCCCGCCCATCAGCATAACAAGGCTCCCAGTTCTCCATGGCCTGTCCTGCCTTTCTGGATTTTACACTTTTTTCAGATGGCCCTTTTGACCGGGGGGAAGTGAGACTTCATTGTAGTGCAGATTTCCTTTGCAAGCTTGCTTGGTTGGCCAAAAAGGGCGTATGCGTTTTTTCCTGAATATATTCAGGAAAAAACGCATACGCCCTTTTTGGCCAAGTGCATCATTGTGGACGTTCTGCCTCTTTTCCTATGCTTTCAATGCAATTCCAGTCTACCTCCTGAAATCGGTTTCCTGCAATTCTGCCCCGCTTTCAAGTCCTCTTGGCAGCCTTACTTCAGTATATTTTTGGACGATAGTTGTCATTTATAACTCTGCAGGTTTGTGAATTACAGTGCCCCTGAGCTCCTTTCTTCAACTCGTTTTCTTGTGAGCTGGCCGCAACACCGCAGGATGGCTTCAGGCCCTAATCTGGTTCCGGCACGGCACGCTGAGCCTTTGGTTATTTCCTCTTCCTGGTGGGAAATGAGAGTTAAATTTGCCCGTCCAGACACCTCCAGCTAGTCTCTCATTGGTTCTCGCTATTCCTGTTCATCTTCCGCAGAAATTGCAAACTGGGCCAAACAGGAGGTTAAAGGGACTGACTCTCCAAGTCGGGAGAGTGTTAGTAAAGCGTCTGGAATGTTGCACCCGAGTACCAGGGTACGAAAACTGAGACATATTTGAACACGTCTCCCGATCACATGGTTGATCATACTCTAGGTTCCACATGCATGTTTTAGCTGAAGGAAGAATACCTTAAACATGGGTAGTTGAAACCTGTGGAATGGGTACAATGCAATATGACTTCAAAGGGTCTTCATTTGCTCACCGAACCTCTCCAATCCTATCACTGCTGCGTTTATGTCCCTGTACACATGCTTGATTCTCTTTCGGAGACATAGCAATCCATAGGTTTTAAGATACTTAAGAGTCAGGTACATTCTTAGGCGTTTAATATGCGGTATTGAGTCCATTTCGTTGAGCAAGGAGTAGCTCTTGTCTATTCCATATTTGGCTTAAGGAACTTTATCTGTGCTCATTTCAATCTCTGGTTTTATGCAGCACCCCAACTCACCTTTACCCTTAAACAAGCATAAGTTGGTTTTCTAAATTTGAGACCCTGTTCTGTTCTGTAATTCAGTTCCTGTGTAGCCAAGTTTACATTCCGTGTATTACTGATATCTTATGATGTTTCTTTTTCTGTGTGACTTATTTCAGTTAGAATCATCGTACCTGAATCCACTCATTGTGCTGCTACGGGCCTGATGACATAGATTTCACTGCTGAGTGATACTGCATTGTACGTAAGTACCACAAGTTCTTTATCCATTTTTCACTTTCTGTGATATTGAACTTGTACGGTAAACGAGGTTCTTGTAAACAGAGGCGTCCCAAACATTGGGGTGGCTGTGTCTTTTTGATTTTAATTTCCCTAAGCTATAGGACCATAAGTGGAAGTGCCCTAGGCTCTGTTGCTTTGTTTTTTAGATGTTTCAGGAAACACCATACACTTCTCCCGAGTGTCTGTTGGCAGTTTACATCCCGCCCATCAGCATAACAAGGCTCCCAGTTCTCCATGGCCTGTCCTGCCTTTCTGGATTTTACACTTTTTTCAGATGGCCCTTTTGACCGGGGGGAAGTGAGACTTCATTGTAGTGCAGATTTCCTTTGCAAGCTTGCTTGGTTGGCCAAAAAGGGCGTATGCGCTTTTTCCTGAATATATTCAGGAAAAAACGCATACGCCCTTTTTGGCCAAGTGCATCATTGTGGACGTTCTGCCTCTTTTCCTATGCTTTCAATGCAATTCCAGTCTACCTCCTGAAATCGGTTTCCTGCAATTCTGCCCCGCTTTCAAGTCCTCTTGGCAGCCTTACTTCAGTATATTTTTGGACGATAGTTGTCATTTATAACTCTGCAGGTTTGTGAATTACAGTGACCCTGAGCTCCTTTCTTCAACTCGTTTTCTTGTGAGCTGGCCGCAACACCGCAGGATGGCTTCAGGCCCTAATCTGGTTCCGGCACGGCACGCTGAGCCTTTGGTTATTTCCTCTTCCTGGTGGGAAATGAGAGTTAAATTTGCCCGTCCAGACACCTCCAGCTAGTCTCTCATTGGTTCTCGCTATTCCTGTTCATCTTCCGCAGAAATTGCAAACTGGGCCAAACAGGAGGTTAAAGGGACTGACTCTCCAAGTCGGGAGAGTGTTAGTAAAGCGTCTGGAATGTTGCACCCGAGTACCAGGGTACGAAAACTGAGACATATTTGAACACGTCTCCCGATCACATGGTTGATCATACTCTAGGTTCCACATGCATGTTTTAGCTGAAGGAAGAATACCTTAAACCTGGGTAGTTGAAACCCGTGGAATGGGTACCATGCAATATGACTTCAAAGGGTCTTCATTTGCTCACCGAACCTCTCCAATCCTATCACTGCTGCGTTTATGTCCCTGTACACATGCTTGATTCTCTTTCGGAGACATAGCAATCCATAGGTTTTAAGATACTTAAGAGTCAGGTACATTCTTAGGCGTTTAATATGCGGTGTTGAGTCCATTTCGTTGAGCAAGGAGTAGCTCTTGTCTATTCCATATTTGGCTTAAGGAACTTTATCTGTGCTCATTTCAATCTCTGGTTTTATGCAGCACCCCAACTCACCTTTACCCTTAAACAAGCATAAGTTGGTTTTCTAAATTTGAGACCCTGTTCTGTTCTGTAATACAGTTCCTGTGTAGCCAAGTTTACATTCCGTGTATTACTGATATCTTATGATGTTTCTTTTTCTGTGTGACTTATTTCAGTTAGAATCATCGTACCTGAATCCACTCATTGTGCTGCTACGGGCCTGATGGCATAGATTTCACTGCTGAGTGATACTGCATTGTACGTAAGTACCACAAGTTCTTTATCCATTTTTCACTTTCTGTGATATTGAACTTGTACGGTAAACGAGGTTCTTGTAAACAGAGGCGTCCCAAACATTGGGGTGGCTGTGTCTTTTTGATTTTAATTTCCCTAAGCTATAGGACCATAAGTGGAAGTGCCCTAGGCTCTGTTGCTTTGTTTTTTAGATGTTTCAGGAAACACCATACACTTCTCCCGAGTGTCTGTTGGCAGTTTACATCCCGCCCATCAGCATAACAAGGCTCCCAGTTCTCCATGGCCTGTCCTGCCTTTCTGGATTTTACACTTTTTTCAGATGGCCCTTTTGACCGGGGGGAAGTGAGACTTCATTGTAGTGCAGATTTCCTTTGCAAGCTTGCTTGGTTGGCCAAAAAGGGCGTATGCGTTTTTTCCTGAATATATTCAGGAAAAAACGCATACGCCCTTTTTGGCCAAGTGCATCATTGTGGACGTTCTGCCTCTTTTCCTATGCTTTCAATGCAATTCCAGTCTACCTCCAGAAATCGGTTTCCTGCAATTCTGCCCCGCTTTCAAGTCCTCTTGGCAGCCTTACTTCAGTATATTTTTGGACGATAGTTGTCATTTATAACTCTGCAGGTTTGTGAATTACAGTGCCCCTGAGCTCCTTTCTTCAACTCGTTTTCTTGTGAGCTGGCCGCAACACCGCAGGATGGCTTCAGGCCCTAATCTGGTTCCGGCACGGCACGCTGAGCCTTTGGTTATTTCCTCTTCCTGGTGGGAAATGAGAGTTAAATTTGCCCGTCCAGACACCTCCAGCTAGTCTCTCATTGGTTCTCGCTATTCCTGTTCATCTTCCGCAGAAATTGCAAACTGGGCCAAACAGGAGGTTAAAGGGACTGACTCTCCAAGTCGGGAGAGTGTTAGTAAAGCGTCTGGAATGTTGCACCCGAGTACCAGGGTACGAAAACTGAGACATATTTGAACACGTCTCCCGATCACATGGTTGATCATACTCTAGGTTCCACATGCATGTTTTAGCTGAAGGAAGAATACCTTAAACCTGGGTAGTTGAAACCCGTGGAATGGGTACCATGCAATATGACTTCAAAGGGTCTTCATTTGCTCACCGAACCTCTCCAATCCTATCACTGCTGCGTTTATGTCCCTGTACACATGCTTGATTCTCTTTCGGAGACATAGCAATCCATAGGTTTTAAGATACTTAAGAGTCAGGTACATTCTTAGGCGTTTAATATGCGGTGTTGAGTCCATTTCGTTGAGCAAGGAGTAGCTCTTGTCTATTCCATATTTGGCTTAAGGAACTTTATCTGTGCTCATTTCAATCTCTGGTTTTATGCAGCACCCCAACTCACCTTTACCCTTAAACAAGCATAAGTTGGTTTTCTAAATTTGAGACCCTGTTCTGTTCTGTAATACAGTTCCTGTGTAGCCAAGTTTACATTCCGTGTATTACTGATATCTTATGATGTTTCTTTTTCTGTGTGACTTATTTCAGTTAGAATCATCGTACCTGAATCCACTCATTGTGCTGCTACGGGCCTGATGGCATAGATTTCACTGCTGAGTGATACTGCATTGTACGTAAGTACCACAAGTTCTTTATCCATTTTTCACTTTCTGTGATATTGAACTTGTACGGTAAACGAGGTTCTTGTAAACAGAGGCGTCCCAAACATTGGGGTGGCTGTATCTTTTTGATTTTAATTTCCCTAAGCTATAGGACCATAAGTGGAAGTGCCCTAGGCTCTGTTGCTTTGTTTTTTAGATGTTTCAGGAAACACCATACACTTCTCCCGAGTGTCTGTTGGCAATTTACATCCCGCCCATCAGCATAACAAGGCTCCCAGTTCTCCATGGCCTGTCCTGCCTTTCTGGATTTTACACTTTTTTCAGATGGCCCTTTTGACCGGGGGGAAGTGAGACTTCATTGTAGTGCAGATTTCCTTTGCAAGCTTGCTTGGTTGGCCAAAAAGGGCGTATGCGTTTTTTCCTGAATATATTCAGGAAAAAACGCATACGCCCTTTTTGGCCAAGTGCATCATTGTGGACGTTCTGCCTCTTTTCCTATGCTTTCAATGCAATTCCAGTCTACCTCCTGAAATCGGTTTCCTGCAATTCTGCCCCGCTTTCAAGTCCTCTTGGCAGCCTTACTTCAGTATATTTTTGGACGATAGTTGTCATTTATAACTCTGCAGGTTTGTGAATTACAGTGCCCCTGAGCTCCTTTCTTCAACTCGTTTTCTTGTGAGCTGGCCGCAACACCGCAGGATGGCTTCAGGCCCTAATCTGGTTCCGGCACGGCACGCTGAGCCTTTGGTTATTTCCTCTTCCTGGTGGGAAATGAGAGTTAAATTTGCCCGTCCAGACACCTCCAGCTAGTCTCTCATTGGTTCTCGCTATTCCTGTTCATCTTCCGCAGAAATTGCAAACTGGGCCAAACAGGAGGTTAAAGGGACTGACTCTCCAAGTCGGGAGAGTGTTAGTAAAGCGTCTGGAATGTTGCACCCGAGTACCAGGGTACGAAAACTGAGACATATTTGAACACGTCTCCCGATCACATGGTTGATCATACTCTAGGTTCCACATGCATGTTTTAGCTGAAGGAAGAATACCTTAAACCTGGGTAGTTGAAACCCGTGGAATGGGTACCATGCAATATGACTTCAAAGGCTCTTCATTTGCTCACCGAACCTCTCCAATCCTATCACTGCTGCGTTTATGTCCCTGTACACATGCTTGATTCTCTTTCGGAGACATAGCAATCCATAGGTTTTAAGATACTTAAGAGTCAGGTACATTCTTAGGCGTTTAATATGCGGTGTTGAGTCCATTTCGTTGAGCAAGGAGTAGCTCTTGTCTATTCCATATTTGGCTTAAGGAACTTTATCTGTGCTCATTTCAATCTCTGGTTTTATGCAGCACCCCAACTCACCTTTACCCTTAAACAAGCATAAGTTGGTTTTCTAAATTTGAGACCCTGTTCTGTTCTGTAATTCAGTTCCTGTGTAGCCAAGTTTACATTCCGTGTATTACTGATATCTTATGATGTTTCTCTTTCTGTGTGACTTATTTCAGTTAGAATCATCGTACCTGAATCCACTCATTGTGCTGCTACGGGCCTGATGGCATAGATTTCACTGCTGAGTGATACTGCATTGTACGTAAGTACCACAAGTTCTTTATCCATTTTTCACTTTCTGTGATATTGAACTTGTACGGTAAACGAGGTTCTTGTAAACAGAGGCGTCCCAAACATTGGGGTGGCTGTGTCTTTTTGATTTTAATTTCCCTAAGCTATAGGACCATAAGTGGAAGTGCCCTAGGCTCTGTTGCTTTGTTTTTTAGATGTTTCAGGAAACACCATACACTTCTCCCGAGTGTCTGTTGGCAATTTACATCCCGCCCATCAGCATAACAAGGCTCCCAGTTCTCCATGGCCTGTCCTGCCTTTCTGGATTTTACACTTTTTTCAGATGGCCCTTTTGACCGGGGGGAAGTGAGACTTCATTGTAGTGCAGATTTCCTTTGCAAGCTTGCTTGGTTGGCCAAAAAGGGCGTATGCGTTTTTTCCTGAATATATTCAGGAAAAAACGCATACGCCCTTTTTGGCCAAGTGCATCATTGTGGACGTTCTGCCTCTTTTCCTATGCTTTCAATGCAATTCCAGTCTACCTCCTGAAATCGGTTTCCTGCAATTCTGCCCCGCTTTCAAGTCCTCTTGGCAGCCTTACTTCAGTATATTTTTGGACGATAGTTGTCATTTATAACTCTGCAGGTTTGTGAATTACAGTGCCCCTGAGCTCCTTTCTTCAACTCGTTTTCTTGTGAGCTGGCCGCAACACCGCAGGATGGCTTCAGGCCCTAATCTGGTTCCGGCACGGCACGCTGAGCCTTTGGTTATTTCCTCTTCCTGGTGGGAAATGAGAGTTAAATTTGCCCGTCCAGACACCTCCAGCTAGTCTCTCATTGGTTCTCGCTATTCCTGTTCATCTTCCGCAGAAATTGCAAACTGGGCCAAACAGGAGGTTAAAGGGACTGACTCTCCAAGTCGGGAGAGTGTTAGTAAAGCGTCTGGAATGTTGCACCCGAGTACCAGGGTACGAAAACTGAGACATATTTGAACACGTCTCCCGATCACATGGTTGATCATACTCTAGGTTCCACATGCATGTTTTAGCTGAAGGAAGAATACCTTAAACCTGGGTAGTTGAAACCCGTGGAATGGGTACCATGCAATATGACTTCAAAGGCTCTTCATTTGCTCACCGAACCTCTCCAATCCTATCACTGCTGCGTTTATGTCCCTGTACACATGCTTGATTCTCTTTCGGAGACATAGCAATCCATAGGTTTTAAGATACTTAAGAGTCAGGTACATTCTTAGGCGTTTAATATGCGGTGTTGAGTCCATTTCGTTGAGCAAGGAGTAGCTCTTGTCTATTCCATATTTGGCTTAAGGAACTTTATCTGTGCTCATTTCAATCTCTGGTTTTATGCAGCACCCCAACTCACCTTTACCCTTAAACAAGCATAAGTTGGTTTTCTAAATTTGAGACCCTGTTCTGTTCTGTAATTCAGTTCCTGTGTAGCCAAGTTTACATTCCGTGTATTACTGATATCTTATGATGTTTCTTTTTCTGTGTGACTTATTTCAGTTAGAATCATCGTACCTGAATCCACTCATTGTGCTGCTACGGGCCTGATGGCATAGATTTCACTGCTGAGTGATACTGCATTGTACGTAAGTACCACAAGTTCTTTATCCATTTTTCACTTTCTGTGATATTGAACTTGTACGGTAAACGAGGTTCTTGTAAACAGAGGCGTCCCAAACATTGGGGTGGCTGTATCTTTTTGATTTTAATTTCCCTAAGCTATAGGACCATAAGTGGAAGTGCCCTAGGCTCTGTTGCTTTGTTTTTTAGATGTTTCAGGAAACACCATACACTTCTCCCGAGTGTCTGTTGGCAATTTACATCCCGCCCATCAGCATAACAAGGCTCCCAGTTCTCCATGGCCTGTCCTGCCTTTCTGGATTTTACACTTTTTTCAGATGGCCCTTTTGACCGGGGGGAAGTGAGACTTCATTGTAGTGCAGATTTCCTTTGCAAGCTTGCTTGGTTGGCCAAAAAGGGCGTATGCGTTTTTTCCTGAATATATTCAGGAAAAAACGCATACGCCCTTTTTGGCCAAGTGCATCATTGTGGACGTTCTGCCTCTTTTCCTATGCTTTCAATGCAATTCCAGTCTACCTCCTGAAATCGGTTTCCTGCAATTCTGCCCCGCTTTCAAGTCCTCTTGGCAGCCTTACTTCAGTATATTTTTGGACGATAGTTGTCATTTATAACTCTGCAGGTTTGTGAATTACAGTGCCCCTGAGCTCCTTTCTTCAACTCGTTTTCTTGTGAGCTGGCCGCAACACCGCAGGATGGCTTCAGGCCCTAATCTGGTTCCGGCACGGCACGCTGAGCCTTTGGTTATTTCCTCTTCCTGGTGGGAAATGAGAGTTAAATTTGCCCGTCCAGACACCTCCAGCTAGTCTCTCATTGGTTGTCGCTATTCCTGTTCATCTTCCGCAGAAATTGCAAACTGGGCCAAACAGGAGGTTAAAGGGACTGACTCTCCAAGTCGGGAGAGTGTTAGTAAAGCGTCTGGAATGTTGCACCCGAGTACCAGGGTACGAAAACTGAGACATATTTGAACACGTCTCCCGATCACATGGTTGATCATACTCTAGGTTCCACATGCATGTTTTAGCTGAAGGAAGAATACCTTAAACCTGGGTAGTTGAAACCCGTGGAATGGGTACCATGCAATATGACTTCAAAGGCTCTTCATTTGCTCACCGAACCTCTCCAATCCTATCACTGCTGCGTTTATGTCCCTGTACACATGCTTGATTCTCTTTCGGAGACATAGCAATCCATAGGTTTTAAGATACTTAAGAGTCAGGTACATTCTTAGGCGTTTAATATGCGGTGTTGAGTCCATTTCGTTGAGCAAGGAGTAGCTCTTGTCTATTCCATATTTGGCTTAAGGAACTTTATCTGTGCTCATTTCAATCTCTGGTTTTATGCAGCACCCCAACTCACCTTTACCCTTAAACAAGCATAAGTTGGTTTTCTAAATTTGAGACCCTGTTCTGTTCTGTAATTCAGTTCCTGTGTAGCCAAGTTTACATTCCGTGTATTACTGATATCTTATGATGTTTCTCTTTCTGTGTGACTTATTTCAGTTAGAATCATCGTACCTGAATCCACTCATTGTGCTGCTACGGGCCTGATGGCATAGATTTCACTGCTGAGTGATACTGCATTGTACGTAAGTACCACAAGTTCTTTATCCATTTTTCACTTTCTGTGATATTGAACTTGTACGGTAAACGAGGTTCTTGTAAACAGAGGCGTCCCAAACATTGGGGTGGCTGTGTCTTTTTGATTTTAATTTCCCTAAGCTATAGGACCATAAGTGGAAGTGCCCTAGGCTCTGTTGCTTTGTTTTTTAGATGTTTCAGGAAACACCATACACTTCTCCCGAGTGTCTGTTGGCAATTTACATCCCGCCCATCAGCATAACAAGGCTCCCAGTTCTCCATGGCCTGTCCTGCCTTTCTGGATTTTACACTTTTTTCAGATGGCCCTTTTGACCGGGGGGAAGTGAGACTTCATTGTAGTGCAGATTTCCTTTGCAAGCTTGCTTGGTTGGCCAAAAAGGGCGTATGCGTTTTTTCCTGAAAATATTCAGGAAAAAACGCATACACCCTTTTTGGCCAAGTGCATCATTGTGGACGTTCTGCCTCTTTTCCTATGCTTTCAATGCAATTCCAGTCTACCTCCTGAAATCGGTTTCCTGCAATTCTGCCCCGCTTTCAAGTCCTCTTGGCAGCCTTACTTCAGTATATTTTTGGACGATAGTTGTCATTTATAACTCTGCAGGTTTGTGAATTACAGTGCCCCTGAGCTCCTTTCTTCAACTCGTTTTCTTGTGAGCTGGCCGCAACACCGCAGGATGGCTTCAGGCCCTAATCTGGTTCCGGCACGGCACGCTGAGCCTTTGGTTATTTCCTCTTCCTGGTGGGAAATGAGAGTTAAATTTGCCCGTCCAGACACCTCCAGCTAGTCTCTCATTGGTTCTCGCTATTCCTGTTCATCTTCCGCAGAAATTGCAAACTGGGCCAAACAGGAGGTTAAAGGCGCTGACTCTCCAAGTGGGGAGAGTGTTAGTAAAGCATCTGGAATGTTGCACCCGAGTACCAGGGTACGAAAACTGAGACATATTTGAACACGTCTCCCGATCACATGGTTGATCATACTCTAGGTTCCACATGCATGTTTTAGCTGAAGGAAGAATACCTTAAACCTGGGTAGTTGAAACCCGTGGAATGGGTACCATGCAATATGACTTCAAAGGGTCTTCATTTGCTCACCGAACCTCTCCAATCCTATCACTGCTGCGTTTATGTCCCTGTACACATGCTTGATTCTCTTTCGGAGACATAGCAATCCATAGGTTTTAAGATACTTAAGAGTCAGGTACATTCTTAGGCGTTTAATATGCGGTGTTGAGTCCATTTCGTTGAGCAAGGAGTAGCTCTTGTCTATTCCATATTTGGCTTAAGGAACTTTATCTGTGCTCATTTCAATCTCTGGTTTTATGCAGCACCCCAACTCACCTTTACCCTTAAACAAGCATAAGTTGGTTTTCTAAATTTGAGACCCTGTTCTGTTCTGTAATTCAGTTCCTGTGTAGCCAAGTTTACATTCCGTGTATTACTGATATCTTATGATGTTTCTTTTTCTGTGTGACTTATTTCAGTTAGAATCATCGTACCTGAATCCACTCATTGTGCTGCTACGGGCCTGATGACATAGATTTCACTGCTGAGTGATACTGCATTGTACGTAAGTACCACAAGTTCTTTATCCATTTTTCACTTTCTGTGATATTGAACTTGTACGGTAAACGAGGTTCTTGTAAACAGAGGCGTCCCAAACATTGGGGTGGCTGTGTCTTTTTGATTTTAATTTCCCTAAGCTATAGGACCATAAGTGGAAGTGCCCTAGGCTCTGTTGCTTTGTTTTTTAGATGTTTCAGGAAACACCATACACTTCTCCCGAGTGTCTGTTGGCAATTTACATCCCGCCCATCAGCATAACAAGGCTCCCAGTTCTCCATGGCCTGTCCTGCCTTTCTGGATTTTACACTTTTTTCAGATGGCCCTTTTGACCGGGGGGAAGTGAGACTTCATTGTAGTGCAGATTTCCTTTGCAAGCTTGCTTGGTTGGCCAAAAAGGGCGTATGCGTTTTTTCCTGAATATATTCAGGAAAAAACGCATACGCCCTTTTTGGCCAAGTGCATCATTGTGGACGTTCTGCCTCTTTTCCTATGCTTTCAATGCAATTCCAGTCTACCTCCTGAAATCGGTTTCCTGCAATTCTGCCCCGCTTTCAAGTCCTCTTGGCAGCCTTACTTCAGTATATTTTTGGACGATAGTTGTCATTTATAACTCTGCAGGTTTGTGAATTACAGTGCCCCTGAGCTCCTTTCTTCAACTCGTTTTCTTGTGAGCTGGCCGCAACACCGCAGGATGGCTTCAGGCCCTAATCTGGTTCCGGCACGGCACGCTGAGCCTTTGGTTATTTCCTCTTCCTGGTGGGAAATGAGAGTTAAATTTGCCCGTCCAGACACCTCCAGCTAGTCTCTCATTGGTTCTCGCTATTCCTGTTCATCTTCCGCAGAAATTGCAAACTGGGCCAAACAGGACGTTAAAGGGACTGACTCTCCAAGTCGGGAGAGTGTTAGTAAAGCGTCTGGAATGTTGCACCCGAGTACCAGGGTATGAAAACTGAGACATATTTGAACACGTCTCCCGATCACATGGTTGATCATACTCTAGGTTCCACATGCATGTTTTAGCTGAAGGAAGAATACCTTAAACCTGGGTAGTTGAAACCCGTGGAATGGGTACCATGCAATATGACTTCAAAGGGTCTTCATTTGCTCACCGAACCTCTCCAATCCTATCACTGCTGCGTTTATGTCCCTGTACACATGCTTGATTCTCTTTCGGAGACATAGCAATCCATAGGTTTTAAGATACTTAAGAGTCAGGTACATTCTTAGGCGTTTAATATGCGGTGTTGAGTCCATTTCGTTGAGCAAGGAGTAGCTCTTGTCTATTCCATATTTGGCTTAAGGAACTTTATCTGTGCTCATTTCAATCTCTGGTTTTATGCAGCACCCCAACTCACCTTTACCCTTAAACAAGCATAAGTTGGTTTTCTAAATTTGAGACCCTGTTCTGTTCTGTAATTCAGTTTCTGTGTAGCCAAGTTTACATTCCGTGTATTACTGATATCTTATGATGTTTCTTTTTCTGTGTGACTTATTTCAGTTAGAATCATCGTACCTGAATCCACTCATTGTGCTGCTACGGGCCTGATGGCATAGATTTCACTGCTGAGTGATACTGCATTGTACGTAAGTACCACAAGTTCTTTATCCATTTTTCACTTTCTGTGATATTGAACTTGTACGGTAAACGAGGTTCTTGTAAACAGAGGCGTCCCAAACATTGGGGTGGCTGTTTCTTTTTAATTTTAATTTCCCTAAGCTATAGGACCATAAGTGGAAGTGCCCTAGGCTCTGTTGCTTTGTTTTTTAGATGTTTCAGGAAACACCATACACTTCTCCCCAGTGTCTGTTGGCAATTTACATCCCGCCCATCAGCATAACAAGGCTCCCAGTTCTCCATGGCCTGTCCTGCCTTTCTGGATTTTACACTTTTTTCAGATGGCCCTTTTGACCGGGGGGAAGTGAGACTTCATTGTAGTGCAGATTTCCTTTGCAAGCTTGCTTGGTTGGCCAAAAAGGGCGTATGCGTTTTTTCCTGAATATATTCAGGAAAAAACGCATACGCCCTTTTTGGCCAAGTGCATCATTGTGGACGTTCTGCCTCTTTTCCTATGCTTTCAATGCAATTCCAGTCTACCTCCTGAAATCGGTTTCCTGCAATTCTGCCCCGCTTTCAAGTCCTCTTGGCAGCCTTACTTCAGTATATTTTTGGACGATAGTTGTCATTTATAACTCTGCAGGTTTGTGAATTACAGTGCCCCTGAGCTCCTTTCTTCAACTCGTTTTCTTGTGAGCTGGCCGCAACACCGCAGGATGGCTTCAGGCCCTAATCTGGTTCCGACACGGCACGCTGAGCCTTTGGTTATTTCCTCTTCCTGGTGGGAAATGAGAGTTAAATTTGCCCGTCCAGACACCTCCAGCTAGTCTCTCATTGGTTCTCGCTATTCCTGTTCATCTTCCGCAGAAATTGCAAACTGGGCCAAACAGGACGTTAAAGGGACTGACTCTCCAAGTCGGGAGAGTGTTAGTAAAGCGTCTGGAATGTTGCACCCGAGTACCAGGGTATGAAAACTGAGACATATTTGAACACGTCTCCCGATCACATGGTTGATCATACTCTAGGTTCCACATGCATGTTTTAGCTGAAGGAAGAATACCTTAAACCTGGGTAGTTGAAACCCGTGGAATGGGTACCATGCAATATGACTTCAAAGGATCTTCATTTGCTCACCGAACCTCTCCAATCCTATCACTGCTGCGTTTATGTCCCTGTACACATGCTTGATTCTCTTTCGGAGACATAGCAATCCATAGGTTTTAAGATACTTAAGAGTCAGGTACATTCTTAGGCGTTTAATATGGGGTGTTGAGTCCATTTCGTTGAGCAAGGAGTAGCTCTTGTCTATTCCATATTTGGCTTAAGGAACTTTATCTGTGCTCATTTCAATCTCTGGTTTTATGCAGCACCCCAACTCACCTTTACCCTTAAACAAGCATAAGTTGGTTTTCTAAATTTGAGACCCTGTTCTGTTCTGTAATTCAGTTCCTGTGTAGCCAAGTTTACATTCCGTGTATTACTGATATCTTATGATGTTTCTTTTTCTGTGTGACTTATTTCAGTTAGAATCATCGTACCTGAATCCACTCATTGTGCTGCTACGGGCCTGATGACATAGATTTCACTGCTGAGTGATACTGCATTGTACGTAAGTACCACAAGTTCTTTATCCATTTTTCACTTTCTGTGATATTGAACTTGTACGGTAAACGAGGTTCTTGTAAACAGAGGCGTCCCAAACATTGGGGTGGCTGTATCTTTTTGATTTTAATTTCCCTAAGCTATAGGACCATAAGTGGAAGTGCCCTAGGCTCTGTTGCTTTGTTTTTTAGATGTTTCAGGAAACACCATACACTTCTCCCGAGTGTCTGTTGGCAATTTACATCCCGCCCATCAGCATAACAAGGCTCCCAGTTCTCCATGGCCTGTCCTGCCTTTCTGGATTTTACACTTTTTTCAGATGGCCCTTTTGACCGGGGGGAAGTGAGACTTCATTGTAGTGCAGATTTCCTTTGCAAGCTTGCTTGGTTGGCCAAAAAGGGCGTATGCGTTTTTTCCTGAATATATTCAGGAAAAACGCATACGCCCTTTTTGGCCAAGTGCATCATTGTGGACGTTCTGCCTCTTTTCCTATGCTTTCAATGCAATTCCAGTCTACCTCCTGAAATCGGTTTCCTGCAATTCTGCCCCGCTTTCAAGTCCTCTTGGCAGCCTTACTTCAGTATATTATTGGACAATAGTTGTCATTTATAACTCTGCAGGTTTGTGAATTACAGTGCCCCTGAGCTCCTTTCTTCAACTCGCTTTCTTGTGAGCTGGCCGCAACACCGCAGGATGGCTTCAGGCCCTAATCTGGTTCCGGCACGGCACGCTGAGCCTTTGGTTATTTCCTCTTCCTGGTGGGAAATGAGAGTTAAATTTGCCCGTCCAGACACCTCCAGCTAGTCTCTCATTGGTTCTCGCTATTCCTGTTCATCTTCCGCAGAAATTGCAAACTGGGCCAAACAGGAGGTTAAAGGGACTGACTCTCCAAGTCGGGAGAGTGTTAGTAAAGCGTCTGGAATGTTGCACCCGAGTACCAGGGTACGAAAACTGAGACATATTTGAACACGTCTCCCGATCACATGGTTGATCATACTCTAGGTTCCACATGCATGTTTTAGCTGAAGGAAGAATACCTTAAACCTGGGTAGTTGAAACCCGTGGAATGGGTACCATGCAATATGACTTCAAAGGGTCTTCATTTGCTCACCGAACCTCTCCAGTCCTATCACTGCTGCGTTTATGTCCCTGTACACATGCTTGATTCTCTTTCGGAGACATAGCAATCCATAGGTTTTAAGATACTTAAGAGTCAGGTACATTCTTAGGCGTTTAATATGCGGTGTTGAGTCCATTTCGTTGAGAAAGGAGTAGCTCTTGTCTATTCCATATTTGGCTTAAGGAACTTTATCTGTGCTCATTTCAATCTCTGGTTTTATGCAGCACCCCGACTCACCTTTACCCTAAAACAAGCATAAGTTGGTTTTCTAAATTTGAGACCCTGTTCTGTTCTGTAATTCAGTTCCTGTGTAGCCAAGTTGACATTCCGTGTATTACTGATATCTTATGATGTTTCTTTTTCTGTGTGACTTATTTCAGTTAGAATCATCGTACCTGAATCCACTCATTGTGCTGCTACGGGCCTGATGGCATAGATTTCACTGCTGAGTGATACTGCATTGTACGTAAGTACCACAAGTTCTTTATCCATTTTTCACTTTCTGTGATATTGAACTTGTACGGTAAACGAGGTTCTTGTAAACAGAGGCGTCCCAAACATTGGGGTGGCTGTATCTTTTTGATTTTAATTTCCCTAAGCTATAGGACCATAAGTGGAAGTGCCCTAGGCTCTGTTGCTTTGTTTTTTAGATGTTTCAGGAAACACCATACACTTCTCCCGAGTGTCTGTTGGCAATTTACATCCCGCCCATCAGCATAACAAGGCTCCCAGTTCTCCATGGCCTGTCCTGCCTTTCTGGATTTTACACTTTTTTCAGATGGCCCTTTTGACCGGGGGGAAGTGAGACTTCATTGTAGTGCAGATTTCCTTTGCAAGCTTGCTTGGTTGGCCAAAAAGGGCGTATGCGTTTTTTCCTGAATATATTCAGGAAAAAACGCATACACCCTTTTTGGCCAAGTGCATCATTGTGGACGTTCTGCCTCTTTTCCTATGCTTTCAATGCAATTCCAGTCTACCTCCTGAAATCGGTTTCCTGCAATTCTGCCCCGCTTTCAAGTCCTCTTGGCAGCCTTACTTCAGTATATTTTTGGACGATAGTTGTCATTTATAACTCTGCAGGTTTGTGAATTACAGTGCCCCTGAGCTCCTTTCTTCAACTCGTTTTCTTGTGAGCTGGCCGCAACACCGCAGGATGGCTTCAGGCCCTAATCTGGTTCCGGCACGGCACGCTGAGCCTTTGGTTATTTCCTCTTCCTGGTGGGAAATGAGAGTTAAATTTGCCCGTCCAGACACCTCCAGCTAGTCTCTCATTGGTTCTCGCTATTCCTGTTCATCTTCCGCAGAAATTGCAAACTGGGCCAAACAGGAGGTTAAAGGCGCTGACTCTCCAAGTGGGGAGAGTGTTAGTAAAGCATCTGGAATGTTGCACCCGAGTACCAGGGTACGAAAACTGAGACATATTTGAACACGTCTCCCGATCACATGGTTGATCATACTCTAGGTTCCACATGCATGTTTTAGCTGAAGGAAGAATACCTTAAACCTGGGTAGTTGAAACCCGTGGAATGGGTACCATGCAATATGACTTCAAAGGGTCTTCATTTGCTCACCGAACCTCTCCAATCCTATCACTGCTGCGTTTATGTCCCTGTACACATGCTTGATTCTCTTTCGGAGACATAGCAATCCATAGGTTTTAAGATACTTAAGAGTCAGGTACATTCTTAGGCGTTTAATATGCGGTGTTGAGTCCATTTCGTTGAGCAAGGAGTAGCTCTTGTCTATTCCATATTTGGCTTAAGGAACTTTATCTGTGCTCATTTCAATCTCTGGTTTTATGCAGCACCCCAACTCACCTTTACCCTTAAACAAGCATAAGTTGGTTTTCTAAATTTGAGACCCTGTTCTGTTCTGTAATTCAGTTTCTGTGTAGCCAAGTTTACATTCCGTGTATTACTGATATCTTATGATGTTTCTTTTTCTGTGTGACTTATTTCAGTTAGAATCATCGTACCTGAATCCACTCATTGTGCTGCTACGGGCCTGATGGCATAGATTTCACTGCTGAGTGATACTGCATTGTACGTAAGTACCACAAGTTCTTTATCCATTTTTCACTTTCTGTGATATTGAACTTGTACGGTAAACGAGGTTCTTGTAAACAGAGGCGTCCCAAACATTGGGGTGGCTGTGTCTTTTTGATTTTAATTTCCCTAAGCTATAGGACCATAAGTGGAAGTGCCCTAGGCTCTGTTGCTTTGTTTTTTAGATGTTTCAGGAAACACCATACACTTCTCCCGAGTGTCTGTTGGCAATTTACATCCCGCCCATCAGCATAACAAGGCTCCCAGTTCTCCATGGCCTGTCCTGCCTTTCTGGATTTTACACTTTTTTCAGATGGCCCTTTTGACCGGGGGGAAGTGAGACTTCATTGTAGTGCAGATTTCCTTTGCAAGCTTGCTTGGTTGGCCAAAAAGGGCGTATGCGTTTTTTCCTGAATATATTCAGGAAAAAACGCATACGCCCTTTTTGGCCAAGTGCATCATTGTGGACGTTCTGCCTCTTTTCCTATGCTTTCAATGCAATTCCAGTCTACCTCCTGAAATCGGTTTCCTGCAATTCTGCCCCGCTTTCAAGTCCTCTTGGCAGCCTTACTTCAGTATATTTTTGGACGATAGTTGTCATTTATAACTCTGCAGGTTTGTGAATTACAGTGCCCCTGAGCTCCTTTCTTCAACTCGTTTTCTTGTGAGCTGGCCGCAACACCGCAGGATGGTTTCAGGCCCTAATCTGGTTCCGACACGGCACGCTGAGCCTTTGGTTATTTCCTCTTCCTGGTGGGAAATGAGAGTTAAATTTGCCCGTCCAGACACCTCCCGCTAGTCTCTCATTGGTTCTCGCTATTCCTGTTCATCTTCCGCAGAAATTGCAAACTGGGCCAAACAGGAGGTTAAAGGCGCTGACTCTCCAAGTCGGGAGAGTGTTAGCAAAGCGTCTGGAATGTTGCACCCGAGTACCAGGGTACGAAAACTGAGACATATTTGAACACGTCTCCCGATCACATGGTTGATCATACTCTAGGTTCCACATGCATGTTTTAGCTGAAGGAAGAATACCTTAAGCCTGGGTAGTTGAAACCCGTGGAATGGGTACCATGCAATATGACTTCAAAGGGTCTTCATTTGCTCACCGAACCTCTCCAATCCTATCACTGCTGCGTTTATGTCCCTGTACACATGCTTGATTCTCTTTCGGAGACATAGCAATCCATAGGTTTTAAGATACTTAAGAGTCAGGTACATTCTTAGGCGTTTAATATGCGGTGTTGAGTCCATTTCGTTGAGCAAGGAGTAGCTCTTGTCTATTCCATATTTGGCTTAAGGAACTTTATCTGTGCTCATTTCAATCTCTGGTTTTATGCAGCACCCCAACTCACCTTTACCCTTAAACAAGCATAAGTTGGTTTTCTAAATTTGAGACCCTGTTCTGTTCTGTAATTCAGTTCCTGTGTAGCCAAGTTTACATTCCGTGTATTACTGATATCTTATGATGTTTCTTTTTCTGTGTGACTTATTTCAGTTAGAATCATCGTACCTGAATCCACTCATTGTGCTGCTACGGGCCTGATGACATAGATTTCACTGCTGAGTGATACTGCATTGTACGTAAGTACCACAAGTTCTTTATCCATTTTTCACTTTCTGTGATATTGAACTTGTACGGTAAACGAGGTTCTTGTAAACAGAGGCGTCCCAAACATTGGGGTGGCTGTGTCTTTTTGATTTTAATTTCCCTAAGCTATAGGACCATAAGTGGAAGTGCCCTAGGCTCTGTTGCTTTGTTTTTTAGATGTTTCAGGAAACACCATACACTTCTCCCGAGTGTCTGTTGGCAATTTACATCCCGCCCATCAGCATAACAAGGCTCCCAGTTCTCCATGGCCTGTCCTGCCTTTCTGGATTTTACACTTTTTTCAGATGGCCCTTTTGACCGGGGGGAAGTGAGACTTCATTGTAGTGCAGATTTCCTTTGCAAGCTTGCTTGGTTGGCCAAAAAGGGCGTATGCGTTTTTTCCTGAATATATTCAGGAAAAAACGCATACACCCTTTTTGGCCAAGTGCATCATTGTGGACGTTCTGCCTCTTTTCCTATGCTTTCAATGCAATTCCAGTCTACCCCCTGAAATCGGTTTCCTGCAATTCTGCCCCGCTTTCAAGTCCTCTTGGCAGCCTTACTTCAGTATATTTTTGGACGATAGTTGTCATTTATAACTCTGCAGGTTTGTGAATTACAGTGCCCCTGAGCTCCTTTCTTCAACTCGTTTTCTTGTGAGCTGGCCGCAACACCGCAGGATGGCTTCAGGCCCTAATCTGGTTCCGGCACGGCACGCTGAGCCTTTGGTTATTTCCTCTTCCTGGTGGGAAATGAGAGTTAAATTTGCCCGTCCAGACACCTCCAGCTAGTCTCTCATTGGTTCTCGCTATTCCTGTTCATCTTCCGCAGAAATTGCAAACTGGGCCAAACAGGAGGTTAAAGGGACTGACTCTCCAAGTCGGGAGAGTGTTAGTAAAGCGTCTGGAATGTTGCACCCGAGTACCAGGGTACGAAAACTGAGACATATTTGAACACGTCTCCCGATCACATGGTTGATCATACTCTAGGTTCCACATGCATGTTTTAGCTGAAGGAAGAATACCTTAAACCTGGGTAGTTGAAACCCGTGGAATGGGTACCATGCAATATGACTTCAAAGGGTCTTCATTTGCTCACCGAACCTCTCCAATCCTATCACTGCTGCGTTTATGTCCCTGTACACATGCTTGATTCTCTTTCGGAGACATAGCAATCCATAGGTTTTAAGATACTTAAGAGTCAGGTACATTCTTAGGCGTTTAATATGCGGTGTTGAGTCCATTTCGTTGAGCAAGGAGTAGCTCTTGTCTATTCCATATTTGGCTTAAGGAACTTTATCTGTGCTCATTTCAATCTCTGGTTTTATGCAGCACCCCAACTCACCTTTACCCTTAAACAAGCATAAGTTGGTTTTCTAAATTTGAGACCCTGTTCTGTTCTGTAATTCAGTTTCTGTGTAGCCAAGTTTACATTCCGTGTATTACTGATATCTTATGATGTTTCTTTTTCTGTGTGACTTATTTCAGTTAGAATCATCGTACCTGAATCCACTCATTGTGCTGCTACGGGCCTGATGGCATAGATTTCACTGCTGAGTGATACTGCATTGTACGTAAGTACCACAAGTTCTTTATCCATTTTTCACTTTCTGTGATATTGAACTTGTACGGTAAACGAGGTTCTTGTAAACAGAGGCGTCCCAAACATTGGGGTGGCTGTGTCTTTTTGATTTTAATTTCCCTAAGCTATAGGACCATAAGTGGAAGTGCCCTAGGCTCTGTTGCTTTGTTTTTTAGATGTTTCAGGAAACACCATACACTTCTCCCGAGTGTCTGTTGGCAATTTACATCCCGCCCATCAGCATAACAAGGCTCCCAGTTCTCCATGGCCTGTCCTGCCTTTCTGGATTTTACACTTTTTTCAGATGGCCCTTTTGACCGGGGGGAAGTGAGACTTCATTGTAGTGCAGATTTCCTTTGCAAGCTTGCTTGGTTGGCCAAAAAGGGCGTATGCGTTTTTTCCTGAATATATTCAGGAAAAAACGCATACGCCCTTTTTGGCCAAGTGCATCATTGTGGACGTTCTGCCTCTTTTCCTATGCTTTCAATGCAATTCCAGTCTACCTCCTGAAATCGGTTTCCTGCAATTCTGCCCCGCTTTCAAGTCCTCTTGGCAGCCTTACTTCAGTATATTTTTGGACGATAGTTGTCATTTATAACTCTGCAGGTTTGTGAATTACAGTGCCCCTGAGCTCCTTTCTTCAACTCGTTTTCTTGTGAGCTGGCCGCAACACCGCAGGATGGCTTCAGGCCCTAATCTGGTTCCGGCACGGCACGCTGAGCCTTTGGTTATTTCCTCTTCCTGGTGGGAAATGAGAGTTAAATTTGCCCGTCCAGACACCTCCAGCTAGTCTCTCATTGGTTCTCGCTATTCCTGTTCATCTTCCGCAGAAATTGCAAACTGGGCCAAACAGGAGGTTAAAGGGACTGACTCTCCAAGTCGGGAGAGTGTTAGTAAAGCGTCTGGAATGTTGCACCCGAGTACCAGGGTACGAAAACTGAGACATATTTGAACACGTCTCCCGATCACATGGTTGATCATACTCTAGGTTCCACATGCATGTTTTAGCTGAAGGAAGAATACCTTAAACCTGGGTAGTTGAAACCCGTGGAATGGGTACCATGCAATATGACTTCAAAGGGTCTTCATTTGCTCACCGAACCTCTCCAATCCTATCACTGCTGCGTTTATGTCCCTGTACACATGCTTGATTCTCTTTCGGAGACATAGCAATCCATACGTTTTAAGATACTTAAGAGTCAGGTACATTCTTAGGCGTTTAATATGCGGTGTTGAGTCCATTTCGTTGAGAAAGGAGTAGCTCTTGTCTATTCCATATTTGGCTTAAGGAACTTTATCTGTGCTCATTTCAATCTCTGGTTTTATGCAGCACCCCAACTCACCTTTACCCTTAAACAAGCATAAGTTGGTTTTCTAAATTTGAGACCCTGTTCTGTTCTGTAATTCAGTTCCTGTGTAGCCAAGTTTACATTCCGTGTATTACTGATATCTTATGATGTTTCTTTTTCTGTGTGACTTATTTCAGTTAGAATCATCGTACCTGAATCCACTCATTGTGCTGCTACGGGCCTGATGGCATAGATTTCACTGCTGAGTGATACTGCATTGTACGTAAGTACCACAAGTTCTTTATCCATTTTTCACTTTCTGTGATATTGAACTTGTACGGTAAACGAGGTTCTTGTAAACAGAGGCGTCCCAAACATTGGGGTGGCTGTATCTTTTTGATTTTAATTTCCCTAAGCTATAGGACCATAAGTGGAAGTGCCCTAGGCTCTGTTGCTTTGTTTTTTAGATGTTTCAGGAAACACCATACACTTCTCCCGAGTGTCTGTTGGCAATTTACATCCCGCCCATCAGCATAACAAGGCTCCCAGTTCTCCATGGCCTGTCCTGCCTTTCTGGATTTTACACTTTTTTCAGATGGCCCTTTTGACCGGGGGGAAGTGAGACTTCATTGTAGTGCAGATTTCCTTTGCAAGCTTGCTTGGTTGGCCAAAAAGGGCGTATGCGTTTTTTCCTGAATATATTCAGGAAAAAACGCATACACCCTTTTTGGCCAAGTGCATCATTGTGGACGTTCTGCCTCTTTTCCTATGCTTTCAATGCAATTCCAGTCTACCTCCTGAAATCGGTTTCCTGCAATTCTGCCCCGCTTTCAAGTCCTCTTGGCAGCCTTACTTCAGTATATTTTTGGACGATAGCTGTCATTTATAACTCTGCAGGTTTGTGAATTACAGTGCCCCTGAGCTCCTTTCTTCAACTCGCTTTCTTGTGAGCTGGCCGCAACACCGCAGGATGGCTTCAGGCCCTAATCTGGTTCCGGCACGGCACGCTGAGCCTTTGGTTATATCCTCTTCCTGGTGGGAAATGAGAGTTAAATTTGCCCGTCCAGACACCTCCAGCTAGTCTCTCATTGGTTCTCGCTATTCCTGTTCATCTTCCGCAGAAATTGCAAACTGGGCCAAACAGGAGGTTAAAGGGACTGACTCTCCAAGTCGGGAGAGTGTTAGTAAAGCGTCTGGAATGTTGCACCCGAGTACCAGGGTACGAAAACTGAGACATATTTGAACACGTCTCCCGATCACATGGTTGATCATACTCTAGGTTCCACATGCATGTTTTAGCTGAAGGAAGAATACCTTAAACCTGGGTAGTTGAAACCCGTGGAATGGGTACCATGCAATATGACTTCAAAGGGTCTTCATTTGCTCACCGAACCTCTCCAATCCTATCACTGCTGCGTTTATGTCCCTGTACACATGCTTGATTCTCTTTCGGAGACATAGCAATCCATACGTTTTAAGATACTTAAGAGTCAGGTACATTCTTAGGCGTTTAATATGCGGTGTTGAGTCCATTTCGTTGAGAAAGGAGTAGCTCTTGTCTATTCCATATTTGGCTTAAGGAACTTTATCTGTGCTCATTTCAATCTCTGGTTTTATGCAGCACCCCGACTCACCTTTACCCTTAAACAAGCATAAGTTGGTTTTCTAAATTAGAGACCCTGTTCTGTTCTGTAATTCAGTTCCTGTGTAGCCAAGTTTACATTCCGTGTATTACAGATATCTTATGATGTTTCTTTTTCTGTGTGACTTATTTCAGTTAGAATCATCGTACCTGAATCCACTCATTGTGCTGCTACGGGCCTGATGGCATAGATTTCACTGCTGAGTGATACTGCATTGTACGTAAGTACCACAAGTTCTTTATCCATTTTTCACTTTCTGTGATATTGAACTTGTACGGTAAACGAGGTTCTTGTAAACAGAGGCGTCCCAAACATTGGGGTGGCTGTATCTTTTTGATTTTAATTTCCCT
This sequence comes from Globicephala melas, assembly GCF_963455315.2. Lineage (NCBI taxonomy): Eukaryota > Metazoa > Chordata > Mammalia > Artiodactyla > Delphinidae > Globicephala > Globicephala melas. Next base: position 133,076 of record NW_027207434.1, on the reverse strand, counting down.
AAGCTATAGGACCATAAGTGGAAGTGCCCTAGGCTCTGTTGCTTTGTTTTTTAGATGTTTCAGGAAACACCATACACTTCTCCCGAGTGTCTGTTGGCAATTTACATCCCGCCCATCAGCATAACAAGGCTCCCAGTTCTCCATGGCCTGTCCTGCCTTTCTGGATTTTACACTTTTTTCAGACGGCCCTTTTGACCGGGGGGAAGTGAGACTTCATTGTAGTGCAGATTTCCTTTGCAAGCTTGCTTGGTTGGCCAAAAAGGGCGTATGCGTTTTTTCCTGAATATATTCAGGAAAAAACGCATACGCCCTTTTTGGCCAAGTGCATCATTGTGGACGTTCTGCCTCTTTTCCTATGCTTTCAATGCAATTCCAGTCTACCTCCTGAAATCGGTTTCCTGCAATTCTGCCCCGCTTTCAAGTCCTCTTGGCAGCCTTACTTCAGTATATTTTTGGACGATAGTTGTCATTTATAACTCTGCAGGTTTGTGAATTACAGTGCCCCTGAGCTCCTTTCTTCAACTCGTTTTCTTGTGAGCTGGCCGCAACACCGCAGGATGGCTTCAGGCCCTAATCTGGTTCCGGCACGGCACGCTGAGCCTTTGGTTATTTCCTCTTCCTGGTGGGAAATGAGAGTTAAATTTGCCCGTCCAGACACCTCCAGCTAGTCTCTCATTGGTTCTCGCTATTCCTGTTCATCTTCCGCAGAAATTGCAAACTGGGCCAAACAGGAGGTTAAAGGGACTGACTCTCCAAGTCGGGAGAGTGTTAGTAAAGCGTCTGGAATGTTGCACCCGAGTACCAGGGTACGAAAACTGAGACATATTTGAACACGTCTCCCGATCACATGGTTGATCATACTCTAGGTTCCACATGCATGTTTTAGCTGAAGGAAGAATACCTTAAACCTGGGTAGTTGAAACCCGTGGAATGGGTACCATGCAATATGACTTCAAAGGGTCTTCATTTGCTCACCGAACCTCTCCAATCCTATCACTGCTGCGTTTATGTCCCTGTACACATGCTTGATTCTCTTTCGGAGACATAGCAATCCATAGGTTTTAAGATACTTAAGAGTCAGGTACATTCTTAGGCGTTTAATATGCGGTGTTGAGTCCATTTCGTTGAGCAAGGAGTAGCTCTTGTCTATTCCATATTTGGCTTAAGGAACTTTATCTGTGCTCATTTCAATCTCTGGTTTTATGCAGCACCCCAACTCACCTTTACCCTTAAACAAGCATAAGTTGGTTTTCTAAATTTGAGACCCTGTTCTGTTCTGTAATTCAGTTTCTGTGTAGCCAAGTTTACATTCCGTGTATTACTGATATCTTATGATGTTTCTTTTTCTGTGTGACTTATTTCAGTTAGAATCATCGTACCTGAATCCACTCATTGTGCTGCTACGGGCCTGATGGCATAGATTTCACTGCTGAGTGATACTGCATTGTACGTAAGTACCACAAGTTCTTTATCCATTTTTCACTTTCTGTGATATTGAACTTGTACGGTAAACGAGGTTCTTGTAAACAGAGGCGTCCCAAACATTGGGGTGGCTGTGTCTTTTTGATTTTAATTTCCCTAAGCTATAGGACCATAAGTGGAAGTGCCCTAGGCTCTGTTGCTTTGTTTTTTAGATGTTTCAGGAAACACCATACACTTCTCCCGAGTGTCTGTTGGCAATTTACATCCCGCCCATCAGCATAACAAGGCTCCCAGTTCTCCATGGCCTGTCCTGCCTTTCTGGATTTTACACTTTTTTCAGATGGCCCTTTTGACCGGGGGGAAGTGAGACTTCATTGTAGTGCAGATTTCCTTTGCAAGCTTGCTTGGTTGGCCAAAAAGGGCGTATGCGTTTTTTCCTGAATATATTCAGGAAAAAACGCATACGCCCTTTTTGGCCAAGTGCATCATTGTGGACGTTCTGCCTCTTTTCCTATGCTTTCAATGCAATTCCAGTCTACCTCCTGAAATCGGTTTCCTGCAATTCTGCCCCGCTTTCAAGTCCTCTTGGCAGCCTTACTTCAGTATATTTTTGGACGATAGTTGTCATTTATAACTCTGCAGGTTTGTGAATTACAGTGCCCCTGAGCTCCTTTCTTCAACTCGTTTTCTTGTGAGCTGGCCGCAACACCGCAGGATGGCTTCAGGCCCTAATCTGGTTCCGGCACGGCACGCTGAGCCTTTGGTTATTTCCTCTTCCTGGTGGGAAATGAGAGTTAAATTTGCCCGTCCAGACACCTCCAGCTAGTCTCTCATTGGTTCTCGCTATTCCTGTTCATCTTCCGCAGAAATTGCAAACTGGGCCAAACAGGAGGTTAAAGGGACTGACTCTCCAAGTCGGGAGAGTGTTAGTAAAGCGTCTGGAATGTTGCACCCGAGTACCAGGGTACGAAAACTGAGACATATTTGAACACGTCTCCCGATCACATGGTTGATCATACTCTAGGTTCCACATGCATGTTTTAGCTGAAGGAAGAATACCTTAAACCTGGGTAGTTGAAACCCGTGGAATGGGTACCATGCAATATGACTTCAAAGGATCTTCATTTGCTCACCGAACCTCTCCAATCCTATCACTGCTGCGTTTATGTCCCTGTACACATGCTTGATTCTCTTTCGGAGACATAGCAATCCATAGGTTTTAAGATACTTAAGAGTCAGGTACATTCTTAGGCGTTTAATATGGGGTGTTGAGTCCATTTCGTTGAGCAAGGAGTAGCTCTTGTCTATTCCATATTTGGCTTAAGGAACTTTATCTGTGCTCATTTCAATCTCTGGTTTTATGCAGCACCCCAACTCACCTTTACCCTTAAACAAGCATAAGTTGGTTTTCTAAATTTGAGACCCTGTTCTGTTCTGTAATTCAGTTCCTGTGTAGCCAAGTTTACATTCCGTGTATTACTGATATCTTATGATGTTTCTTTTTCTGTGTGACTTATTTCAGTTAGAATCATCGTACCTGAATCCACTCATTGTGCTGCTACGGGCCTGATGACATAGATTTCACTGCTGAGTGATACTGCATTGTACGTAAGTACCACAAGTTCTTTATCCATTTTTCACTTTCTGTGATATTGAACTTGTACGGTAAACGAGGTTCTTGTAAACAGAGGCGTCCCAAACTTTGGGGTGGCTGTGTCTTTTTGATTTTAATTTCCCTAAGCTATAGGACCATAAGTGGAAGTGCCCTAGGCTCTGTTGCTTTGTTTTTTAGATGTTTCAGGAAACACCATACACTTCTCCCGAGTGTCTGTTGGCAATTTACATCCCGCCCATCAGCATAACAAGGCTCCCAGTTCTCCATGGCCTGTCCTGCCTTTCTGGATTTTACACTTTTTTCAGATGGCCCTTTTGACCGGGGGGAAGTGAGACTTCATTGTAGTGCAGATTTCCTTTGCAAGCTTGCTTGGTTGGCCAAAAAGGGCGTATGCGTTTTTTCCTGAATATATTCAGGAAAAACGCATACGCCCTTTTTGGCCAAGTGCATCATTGTGGACGTTCTGCCTCTTTTCCTATGCTTTCAATGCAATTCCAGTCTACCTCCTGAAATCGGTTTCCTGCAATTCTGCCCCGCTTTCAAGTCCTCTTGGCAGCCTTACTTCAGTATATTATTGGACAATAGTTGTCATTTATAACTCTGCAGGTTTGTGAATTACAGTGCCCCTGAGCTCCTTTCTTCAACTCGCTTTCTTGTGAGCTGGCCGCAACACCGCAGGATGGCTTCAGGCCCTAATCTGGTTCCGGCACGGCACGCTGAGCCTTTGGTTATTTCCTCTTCCTGGTGGGAAATGAGAGTTAAATTTGCCCGTCCAGACACCTCCAGCTAGTCTCTCATTGGTTCTCGCTATTCCTGTTCATCTTCCGCAGAAATTGCAAACTGGGCCAAACAGGACGTTAAAGGGACTGACTCTCCAAGTCGGGAGAGTGTTAGTAAAGCGTCTGGAATGTTGCACCCGAGTACCAGGGTATGAAAACTGAGACATATTTGAACACGTCTCCCGATCACATGGTTGATCATACTCTAGGTTCCACATGCATGTTTTAGCTGAAGGAAGAATACCTTAAACCTGGGTAGTTGAAACCCGTGGAATGGGTACCATGCAATATGACTTCAAAGGATCTTCATTTGCTCACCGAACCTCTCCAATCCTATCACTGCTGCGTTTATGTCCCTGTACACATGCTTGATTCTCTTTCGGAGACATAGCAATCCATAGGTTTTAAGATACTTAAGAGTCAGGTACATTCTTAGGCGTTTAATATGGGGTGTTGAGTCCATTTCGTTGAGCAAGGAGTAGCTCTTGTCTATTCCATATTTGGCTTAAGGAACTTTATCTGTGCTCATTTCAATCTCTGGTTTTATGCAGCACCCCAACTCACCTTTACCCTTAAACAAGCATAAGTTGGTTTTCTAAATTTGAGACCCTGTTCTGTTCTGTAATTCAGTTCCTGTGTAGCCAAGTTTACATTCCGTGTATTACTGATATCTTATGATGTTTCTTTTTCTGTGTGACTTATTTCAGTTAGAATCATCGTACCTGAATCCACTCATTGTGCTGCTACGGGCCTGATGACATAGATTTCACTGCTGAGTGATACTGCATTGTACGTAAGTACCACAAGTTCTTTATCCATTTTTCACTTTCTGTGATATTGAACTTGTACGGTAAACGAGGTTCTTGTAAACAGAGGCGTCCCAAACATTGGGGTGGCTGTATCTTTTTGATTTTAATTTCCCTAAGCTATAGGACCATAAGTGGAAGTGCCCTAGGCTCTGTTGCTTTGTTTTTTAGATGTTTCAGGAAACACCATACACTTCTCCCGAGTGTCTGTTGGCAATTTACATCCCGCCCATCAGCATAACAAGGCTCCCAGTTCTCCATGGCCTGTCCTGCCTTTCTGGATTTTACACTTTTTTCAGATGGCCCTTTTGACCGGGGGGAAGTGAGACTTCATTGTAGTGCAGATTTCCTTTGCAAGCTTGCTTGGTTGGCCAAAAAGGGCGTATGCGTTTTTTCCTGAATATATTCAGGAAAAACGCATACGCCCTTTTTGGCCAAGTGCATCATTGTGGACGTTCTGCCTCTTTTCCTATGCTTTCAATGCAATTCCAGTCTACCTCCTGAAATCGGTTTCCTGCAATTCTGCCCCGCTTTCAAGTCCTCTTGGCAGCCTTACTTCAGTATATTATTGGACAATAGTTGTCATTTATAACTCTGCAGGTTTGTGAATTACAGTGCCCCTGAGCTCCTTTCTTCAACTCGCTTTCTTGTGAGCTGGCCGCAACACCGCAGGATGGCTTCAGGCCCTAATCTGGTTCCGGCACGGCACGCTGAGCCTTTGGTTATTTCCTCTTCCTGGTGGGAAATGAGAGTTAAATTTGCCCGTCCAGACACCTCCAGCTAGTCTCTCATTGGTTCTCGCTATTCCTGTTCATCTTCCGCAGAAATTGCAAACTGGGCCAAACAGGAGGTTAAAGGGACTGACTCTCCAAGTCGGGAGAGTGTTAGTAAAGCGTCTGGAATGTTGCACCCGAGTACCAGGGTACGAAAACTGAGACATATTTGAACACGTCTCCCGATCACATGGTTGATCATACTCTAGGTTCCACATGCATGTTTTAGCTGAAGGAAGAATACCTTAAACCTGGGTAGTTGAAACCCGTGGAATGGGTACCATGCAATATGACTTCAAAGGGTCTTCATTTGCTCACCGAACCTCTCCAGTCCTATCACTGCTGCGTTTATGTCCCTGTACACATGCTTGATTCTCTTTCGGAGACATAGCAATCCATAGGTTTTAAGATACTTAAGAGTCAGGTACATTCTTAGGCGTTTAATATGCGGTGTTGAGTCCATTTCGTTGAGAAAGGAGTAGCTCTTGTCTATTCCATATTTGGCTTAAGGAACTTTATCTGTGCTCATTTCAATCTCTGGTTTTATGCAGCACCCCGACTCACCTTTACCCTTAAACAAGCATAAGTTGGTTTTCTAAATTTGAGACCCTGTTCTGTTCTGTAATTCAGTTCCTGTGTAGCCAAGTTGACATTCCGTGTATTACTGATATCTTATGATGTTTCTTTTTCTGTGTGACTTATTTCAGTTAGAATCATCGTACCTGAATCCACTCATTGTGCTGCTACGGGCCTGATGGCATAGATTTCACTGCTGAGTGATACTGCATTGTACGTAAGTACCACAAGTTCTTTATCCATTTTTCACTTTCTGTGATATTGAACTTGTACGGTAAACGAGGTTCTTGTAAACAGAGGCGTCCCAAACATTGGGGTGGCTGTATCTTTTTGATTTTAATTTCCCTAAGCTATAGGACCATAAGTGGAAGTGCCCTAGGCTCTGTTGCTTTGTTTTTTAGATGTTTCAGGAAACACCATACACTTCTCCCGAGTGTCTGTTGGCAATTTACATCCCGCCCATCAGCATAACAAGGCTCCCAGTTCTCCATGGCCTGTCCTGCCTTTCTGGATTTTACACTTTTTTCAGATGGCCCTTTTGACCGGGGGGAAGTGAGACTTCATTGTAGTGCAGATTTCCTTTGCAAGCTTGCTTGGTTGGCCAAAAAGGGCGTATGCGTTTTTTCCTGAATATATTCAGGAAAAAACGCATACACCCTTTTTGGCCAAGTGCATCATTGTGGACGTTCTGCCTCTTTTCCTATGCTTTCAATGCAATTCCAGTCTACCTCCTGAAATCGGTTTCCTGCAATTCTGCCCCGCTTTCAAGTCCTCTTGGCAGCCTTACTTCAGTATATTTTTGGACGATAGTTGTCATTTATAACTCTGCAGGTTTGTGAATTACAGTGCCCCTGAGCTCCTTTCTTCAACTCGTTTTCTTGTGAGCTGGCCGCAACACCGCAGGATGGCTTCAGGCCCTAATCTGGTTCCGGCACGGCACGCTGAGCCTTTGGTTATTTCCTCTTCCTGGTGGGAAATGAGAGTTAAATTTGCCCGTCCAGACACCTCCAGCTAGTCTCTCATTGGTTCTCGCTATTCCTGTTCATCTTCCGCAGAAATTGCAAACTGGGCCAAACAGGAGGTTAAAGGGACTGACTCTCCAAGTCGGGAGAGTGTTAGTAAAGCATCTGGAATGTTGCACCCGAGTACCAGGGTACGAAAACTGAGACATATTTGAACACGTCTCCCGATCACATGGTTGATCATACTCTAGGTTCCACATGCATGTTTTAGCTGAAGGAAGAATACCTTAAACCTGGGTAGTTGAAACCCGTGGAATGGGTACCATGCAATATGACTTCAAAGGGTCTTCATTTGCTCACCGAACCTCTCCAATCCTATCACTGCTGCGTTTATGTCCCTGTACACATGCTTGATTCTCTTTCGGAGACATAGCAATCCATAGGTTTTAAGATACTTAAGAGTCAGGTACATTCTTAGGCGTTTAATATGCGGTGTTGAGTCCATTTCGTTGAGCAAGGAGTAGCTCTTGTCTATTCCATATTTGGCTTAAGGAACTTTATCTGTGCTCATTTCAATCTCTGGTTTTATGCAGCACCCCAACTCACCTTTACCCTTAAACAAGCATAAGTTGGTTTTCTAAATTTGAGACCCTGTTCTGTTCTGTAATTCAGTTTCTGTGTAGCCAAGTTTACATTCCGTGTATTACTGATATCTTATGATGTTTCTTTTTCTGTGTGACTTATTTCAGTTAGAATCATCGTACCTGAATCCACTCATTGTGCTGCTACGGGCCTGATGGCATAGATTTCACTGCTGAGTGATACTGCATTGTACGTAAGTACCACAAGTTCTTTATCCATTTTTCACTTTCTGTGATATTGAACTTGTACGGTAAACGAGGTTCTTGTAAACAGAGGCGTCCCAAACATTGGGGTGGCTGTGTCTTTTTGATTTTAATTTCCCTAAGCTATAGGACCATAAGTGGAAGTGCCCTAGGCTCTGTTGCTTTGTTTTTTAGATGTTTCAGGAAACACCATACACTTCTCCCGAGTGTCTGTTGGCAATTTACATCCCGCCCATCAGCATAACAAGGCTCCCAGTTCTCCATGGCCTGTCCTGCCTTTCTGGATTTTACACTTTTTTCAGATGGCCCTTTTGACCGGGGGGAAGTGAGACTTCATTGTAGTGCAGATTTCCTTTGCAAGCTTGCTTGGTTGGCCAAAAAGGGCGTATGCGTTTTTTCCTGAATATATTCAGGAAAAAACGCATACGCCCTTTTTGGCCAAGTGCATCATTGTGGATGTTCTGCCTCTTTTCCTATGCTTTCAATGCAATTCCAGTCTACCTCCTGAAATCGGTTTCCTGCAATTCTGCCCCGCTTTCAAGTCCTCTTGGCAGCCTTACTTCAGTATATTTTTGGACGATAGTTGTCATTTATAACTCTGCAGGTTTGTGAATTACAGTGCCCCTGAGCTCCTTTCTTCAACTCGTTTTCTTGTGAGCTGGCCGCAACACCGCAGGATGGCTTCAGGCCCTAATCTGGTTCCGACACGGCACGCTGAGCCTTTGGTTATTTCCTCTTCCTGGTGGGAAATGAGAGTTAAATTTGCCCGTCCAGACACCTCCCGCTAGTCTCTCATTGGTTCTCGCTATTCCTGTTCATCTTCCGCAGAAATTGCAAACTGGGCCAAACAGGAGGTTAAAGGCGCTGACTCTCCAAGTCGGGAGAGTGTTAGCAAAGCGTCTGGAATGTTGCACCCGAGTACCAGGGTACGAAAACTGAGACATATTTGAACACGTCTCCCGATCACATGGTTGATCATACTCTAGGTTCCACATGCATGTTTTAGCTAAAGGAAGAATACCTTAAGCCTGGGTAGTTGAAACCCGTGGAATGGGTACCATGCAATATGACTTCAAAGGGTCTTCATTTGCTCACCGAACCTCTCCAATCCTATCACTGCTGCGTTTATGTCCCTGTACACATGCTTGATTCTCTTTCGGAGACATAGCAATCCATAGGTTTTAAGATACTTAAGAGTCAGGTACATTCTTAGGCGTTTAATATGGGGTGTTGAGTCCATTTCGTTGAGCAAGGAGTAGCTCTTGTCTATTCCATATTTGGCTTAAGGAACTTTATCTGTGCTCATTTCAATCTCTGGTTTTATGCAGCACCCCAACTCACCTTTACCCTTAAACAAGCATAAGTTGGTTTTCTAAATTTGAGACACTGTTCTATTCTGTAATTCAGTTCCTGTGTAGCCAAGTTGACATTCCGTGTATTACTGATATCTTATGATGTTTCTTTTTCTGTGTGACTTATTTCAGTTAGAATCATCGTACCTGAATCCACTCATTGTGCTGCTACGGGCCTGATGGCATAGATTTCACTGCTGAGTGATACTGCATTGTACGTAAGTACCACAAGTTCTTTATCCATTTTTCACTTTCTGTGATATTGAACTTGTACGGTAAACGAGGTTCTTGTAAACAGAGGCGTCCCAAACATTGGGGTGGCTGTATCTTTTTGATTTTAATTTCCCTAAGCTATAGGACCATAAGTGGAAGTGCCCTAGGCTCTGTTGCTTTGTTTTTTAGATGTTTCAGGAAACACCATACACTTCTCCCGAGTGTCTGTTGGCAATTTACATCCCGCCCATCAGCATAACAAGGCTCCCAGTTCTCCATGGCCTGTCCTGCCTTTCTGGATTTTACACTTTTTTCAGACGGCCCTTTTGACCGGGGGGAAGTGAGACTTCATTGTAGTGCAGATTTCCTTTGCAAGCTTGCTTGGTTGGCCAAAAAGGGCGTATGCGTTTTTTCCTGAATATATTCAGGAAAAAACGCATACGCCCTTTTTGGCCAAGTGCATCATTGTGGACGTTCTGCCTCTTTTCCTATGCTTTCAATGCAATTCCAGTCTACCTCCTGAAATCGGTTTCCTGCAATTCTGCCCCGCTTTCAAGTCCTCTTGGCAGCCTTACTTCAGTATATTTTTGGACGATAGTTGTCATTTATAACTCTGCAGGTTTGTGAATTACAGTGCCCCTGAGCTCCTTTCTTCAACTCGTTTTCTTGTGAGCTGGCCGCAACACCGCAGGATGGCTTCAGGCCCTAATCTGGTTCCGGCACGGCACGCTGAGCCTTTGGTTATTTCCTCTTCCTGGTGGGAAATGAGAGTTAAATTTGCCCGTCCAGACACCTCCAGCTAGTCTCTCATTGGTTCTCGCTATTCCTGTTCATCTTCCGCAGAAATTGCAAACTGGGCCAAACAGGAGGTTAAAGGGACTGACTCTCCAAGTCGGGAGAGTGTTAGTAAAGCGTCTGGAATGTTGCACCCGAGTACCAGGGTACGAAAACTGAGACATATTTGAACACGTCTCCCGATCACATGGTTGATCATACTCTAGGTTCCACATGCATGTTTTAGCTGAAGGAAGAATACCTTAAACCTGGGTAGTTGAAACCCGTGGAATGGGTACCATGCAATATGACTTCAAAGGGTCTTCATTTGCTCACCGAACCTCTCCAATCCTATCACTGCTGCGTTTATGTCCCTGTACACATGCTTGATTCTCTTTCGGAGACATAGCAATCCATACGTTTTAAGATACTTAAGAGTCAGGTACATTCTTAGGCGTTTAATATGCGGTGTTGAGTCCATTTCGTTGAGCAAGGAGTAGCTCTTGTCTATTCCATATTTGGCTTAAGGAACTTTATCTGTGCTCATTTCAATCTCTGGTTTTATGCAGCACCCCAACTCACCTTTACCCTTAAACAAGCATAAGTTGGTTTTCTAAATTTGAGACCCTGTTCTGTTCTGTAATTCAGTTCCTGTGTAGCCAAGTTTACATTCCGTGTATTACTGATATCTTATGATGTTTCTTTTTCTGTGTGACTTATTTCAGTTAGAATCATCGTACCTGAATCCACTCATTGTGCTGCTACGGGCCTGATGGCATAGATTTCACTGCTGAGTGATACTGCATTGTACGTAAGTACCACAAGTTCTTTATCCATTTTTCACTTTCTGTGATATTGAACTTGTACGGTAAACGAGGTTCTTGTAAACAGAGGCGTCCCAAACATTGGGGTGGCTGTGTCTTTTTGATTTTAATTTCCCTAAGCTATAGGACCATAAGTGGAAGTGCCCTAGGCTCTGTTGCTTTGTTTTTTAGATGTTTCAGGAAACACCATACACTTCTCCCGAGTGTCTGTTGGCAATTTACATCCCGCCCATCAGCATAACAAGGCTCCCAGTTCTCCATGGCCTGTCCTGCCTTTCTGGATTTTACACTTTTTTCAGATGGCCCTTTTGACCGGGGGGAAGTGAGACTTCATTGTAGTGCAGATTTCCTTTGCAAGCTTGCTTGGTTGGCCAAAAAGGGCGTATGCGTTTTTTCCTGAATATATTCAGGAAAAAACGCATACGCCCTTTTTGGCCAAGTGCATCATTGTGGACGTTCTGCCTCTTTTCCTATGCTTTCAATGCAATTCCAGTCTACCTCCTGAAATCGGTTTCCTGCAATTCTGCCCCGCTTTCAAGTCCTCTTGGCAGCCTTACTTCAGTATATTTTTGGACGATAGTTGTCATTTATAACTCTGCAGGTTTGTGAATTACAGTGCCCCTGAGCTCCTTTCTTCAACTCGTTTTCTTGTGAGCTGGCTGCAACACCGCAGGATGGCTTCAGGCCCTAATCTGGTTCCGGCACGGCACGCTGAGCCTTTGGTTATTTCCTCTTCCTGGTGGGAAATGAGAGTTAAATTTGCCCGTCCAGACACCTCCAGCTAGTCTCTCATTGGTTCTCGCTATTCCTGTTCATCTTCCGCAGAAATTGCAAACTGGGCCAAACAGGAAGTTAAAGGCGCTGACTCTCCAAGTGGGGAGAGTGTTAGCAAAGCGTCTGGAATGTTGCACCCGAGTACCAGGGTACGAAAACTGAGACATATTTGAACACGTCTCCCGATCACATGGTTGATCATACTCTAGGTTCCACATGCATGTTTTAGCTGAAGGAAGAATACCTTAAACCTGGGTAGTTGAAACCCGTGGAATGGGTACCATGCAATATGACTTCAAAGGGTCTTCATTTGCTCACCGAACCTCTCCAATCCTATCACTGCTGCGTTTATGTCCCTGTACACATGCTTGATTCTCTTTCGGAGACATAGCAATCCATACGTTTTAAGATACTTAAGAGTCAGGTACATTCTTAGGCGTTTAATATGCGGTGTTGAGTCCATTTCGTTGAGAAAGGAGTAGCTCTTGTCTATTCCATATTTGGCTTAAGGAACTTTATCTGTGCTCATTTCAATCTCTGGTTTTATGCAGCACCCCAACTCACCTTTACCCTTAAACAAGCATAAGTTGGTTTTCTAAATTTGAGACCCTGTTCTGTTCTGTAATTCAGTTCCTGTGTAGCCAAGTTTACATTCCGTGTATTACTGATATCTTATGATGTTTCTTTTTCTGTGTGACTTATTTCAGTTAGAATCATCGTACCTGAATCCACTCATTGTGCTGCTACGGGCCTGATGGCATAGATTTCACTGCTGAGTGATACTGCATTGTACGTAAGTACCACAAGTTCTTTATCCATTTTTCACTTTCTGTGATATTGAACTTGTACGGTAAACGAGGTTCTTGTAAACAGAGGCGTCCCAAACATTGGGGTGGCTGTGTCTTTTTGATTTTAATTTCCCTAAGCTATAGGACCATAAGTGGAAGTGCCCTAGGCTCTGTTGCTTTGTTTTTTAGATGTTTCAGGAAACACCATACACTTCTCCCGAGTGTCTGTTGGCAATTTACATCCCGCCCATCAGCATAACAAGGCTCCCAGTTCTCCATGGCCTGTCCTGCCTTTCTGGATTTTACACTTTTTTCAGATGGCCCTTTTGACCGGGGGGAAGTGAGACTTCATTGTAGTGCAGATTTCCTTTGCAAGCTTGCTTGGTTGGCCAAAAAGGGCGTATGCGTTTTTTCCTGAATATATTCAGGAAAAAACGCATACGCCCTTTTTGGCCAAGTGCATCATTGTGGACGTTCTGCCTCTTTTCCTATGCTTTCAATGCAATTCCAGTCTACCTCCTGAAATCGGTTTCCTGCAATTCTGCCCCGCTTTCAAGTCCTCTTGGCAGCCTTACTTCAGTATATTTTTGGACGATAGTTGTCATTTATAACTCTGCAGGTTTGTGAATTACAGTGCCCCTGAGCTCCTTTCTTCAACTCGTTTTCTTGTGAGCTGGCTGCAACACCGCAGGATGGCTTCAGGCCCTAATCTGGTTCCGGCACGGCACGCTGAGCCTTTGGTTATTTCCTCTTCCTGGTGGGAAATGAGAGTTAAATTTGCCCGTCCAGACACCTCCAGCTAGTCTCTCATTGGTTCTCGCTATTCCTGTTCATCTTCCGCAGAAATTGCAAACTGGGCCAAACAGGAAGTTAAAGACGCTGACTCTCCAAGTGGGGAGAGTGTTAGCAAAGCGTCTGGAATGTTGCACCCGAGTACCAGGGTACGAAAACTGAGACATATTTGAACACGTCTCCCGATCACATGGTTGATCATACACTAGGTTCCACATGCATGTTTTAGCTGAAGGAAGAATACCTTAAGCCTGGGTAGTTGAAACCCGTGGAATGGGTACCATGCAATATGACTTCAAAGGGTCTTCATTTGCTCACCGAACCTCTCCAATCCTATCACTGCTGCGTTTATGTCCCTGTACACATGCTTGATTCTCTTTCGGAGACATAGCAATCCATAGGTTTTAAGATACTTAAGAGTCAGGTACATTCTTAGGCGTTTAATATGGGGTGTTGAGTCCATTTCGTTGAGCAAGGAGTAGCTCTTGTCTATTCCATATTTGGCTTAAGGAACTTTATCTGTGCTCATTTCAATCTCTGGTTTTATGCAGCACCCCAACTCACCTTTACCCTTAAACAAGCATAAGTTGGTTTTCTAAATTTGAGACCCTGTTCTGTTCTGTAATTCAGTTTCTGTGTAGCCAAGTTTACATTCCGTGTATTACTGATATCTTATGATGTTTCTTTTTCTGTGTGACTTATTTCAGTTAGAATCATCGTACCTGAATCCACTCATTGTGCTGCTACGGGCCTGATGACATAGATTTCACTGCTGAGTGATACTGCATTGTACGTAAGTACCACAAGTTCTTTATCCATTTTTCACTTTCTGTGATATTGAACTTGTACGGTAAACGAGGTTCTTGTAAACAGAGGCGTCCCAAACATTGGGGTGGCTGTGTCTTTTTGATTTTAATTTCCCTAAGCTATAGGACCATAAGTGGAAGTGCCCTAGGCTCTGTTGCTTTGTTTTTTAGATGTTTCAGGAAACACCATACACTTCTCCCGAGTGTCTGTTGGCAATTTACATCCCGCCCATCAGCATAACAAGGCTCCCAGTTCTCCATGGCCTGTCCTGCCTTTCTGGATTTTACACTTTTTTCAGATGGCCCTTTTGACCGGGGGGAAGTGAGACTTCATTGTAGTGCAGATTTCCTTTGCAAGCTTGCTTGGTTGGCCAAAAAGGGCGTATGCGTTTTTTCCTGAATATATTCAGGAAAAAACGCATACACCCTTTTTGGCCAAGTGCATCATTGTGGACGTTCTGCCTCTTTTCCTATGCTTTCAATGCAATTCCAGTCTACCCCCTGAAATCGGTTTCCTGCAATTCTGCCCCGCTTTCAAGTCCTCTTGGCAGCCTTACTTCAGTATATTTTTGGACGATAGTTGTCATTTATAACTCTGCAGGTTTGTGAATTACAGTGCCCCTGAGCTCCTTTCTTCAACTCGTTTTCTTGTGAGCTGGCCGCAACACCGCAGGATGGCTTCAGGCCCTAATCTGGTTCCGGCACGGCACGCTGAGCCTTTGGTTATTTCCTCTTCCTGGTGGGAAATGAGAGTTAAATTTGCCCGTCCAGACACCTCCAGCTAGTCTCTCATTGGTTCTCGCTATTCCTGTTCATCTTCCGCAGAAATTGCAAACTGGGCCAAACAGGACGTTAAAGGGACTGACTCTCCAAGTCGGGAGAGTGTTAGTAAAGCGTCTGGAATGTTGCACCCGAGTACCAGGGTAGGAAAACTGAGACATATTTGAACACGTCTCCCGATCACATGGTTGATCATACTCTAGGTTCCACATGCATGTTTTAGCTGAAGGAAGAATACCTTAAACCTGGGTAGTTGAAACCCGTGGAATGGGTACCATGCAATATGACTTCAAAGGATCTTCATTTGCTCACCGAACCTCTCCAATCCTATCACTGCTGCGTTTATGTCCCTGTACACATGCTTGATTCTCTTTCGGAGACATAGCAATCCATAGGTTTTAAGATAATTAAGAGTCAGGTACATTCTTAGGCGTTTAATATGGGGTGTTGAGTCCATTTCGTTGAGCAAGGAGTAGCTCTTGTCTATTCCATATTTGGCTTAAGGAACTTTATCTGTGCTCATTTCAATCTCTGGTTTTATGCAGCACCCCAACTCACCTTTACCCTTAAACAAGCATAAGTTGGTTTTCTAAATTTGAGACCCTGTTCTGTTCTGTAATTCAGTTCCTGTGTAGCCAAGTTTACATTCCGTGTATTACTGATATCTTATGATGTTTCTTTTTCTGTGTGACTTATTTCAGTTAGAATCATCGTACCTGAATCCACTCATTGTGCTGCTACGGGCCTGATGACATAGATTTCACTGCTGAGTGATACTGCATTGTACGTAAGTACCACAAGTTCTTTATCCATTTTTCACTTTCTGTGATATTGAACTTGTACGGTAAACGAGGTTCTTGTAAACAGAGGCGTCCCAAACATTGGGGTGGCTGTATCTTTTTGATTTTAATTTCCCTAAGCTATAGGACCATAAGTGGAAGTGCCCTAGGCTCTGTTGCTTTGTTTTTTAGATGTTTCAGGAAACACCATACACTTCTCCCGAGTGTCTGTTGGCAATTTACATCCCGCCCATCAGCATAACAAGGCTCCCAGTTCTCCATGGCCTGTCCTGCCTTTCTGGATTTTACACTTTTTTCAGATGGCCCTTTTGACCGGGGGGAAGTGAGACTTCATTGTAGTGCAGATTTCCTTTGCAAGCTTGCTTGGTTGGCCAAAAAGGGCGTATGCGTTTTTTCCTGAATATATTCAGGAAAAACGCATACGCCCTTTTTGGCCAAGTGCATCATTGTGGACGTTCTGCCTCTTTTCCTATGCTTTCAATGCAATTCCAGTCTACCTCCTGAAATCGGTTTCCTGCAATTCTGCCCCGCTTTCAAGTCCTCTTGGCAGCCTTACTTCAGTATATTATTGGACAATAGTTGTCATTTATAACTCTGCAGGTTTGTGAATTACAGTGCCCCTGAGCTCCTTTCTTCAACTCGCTTTCTTGTGAGCTGGCCGCAACACCGCAGGATGGCTTCAGGCCCTAATCTGGTTCCGGCACGGCACGCTGAGCCTTTGGTTATTTCCTCTTCCTGGTGGGAAATGAGAGTTAAATTTGCCCGTCCAGACACCTCCAGCTAGTCTCTCATTGGTTCTCGCTATTCCTGTTCATCTTCCGCAGAAATTGCAAACTGGGCCAAACAGGAGGTTAAAGGGACTGACTCTCCAAGTCGGGAGAGTGTTAGTAAAGCGTCTGGAATGTTGCACCCGAGTACCAGGGTACGAAAACTGAGACATATTTGAACACGTCTCCCGATCACATGGTTGATCATACTCTAGGTTCCACATGCATGTTTTAGCTGAAGGAAGAATACCTTAAACCTGGGTAGTTGAAACCCGTGGAATGGGTACCATGCAATATGACTTCAAAGGGTCTTCATTTGCTCACCGAACCTCTCCAATCCTATCACTGCTGCGTTTATGTCCCTGTACACATGCTTGATTCTCTTTCGGAGACATAGCAATCCATACGTTTTAAGATACTTAAGAGTCAGGTACATTCTTAGGCGTTTAATATGCGGTGTTGAGTCCATTTCGTTGAGAAAGGAGTAGCTCTTGTCTATTCCATATTTGGCTTAAGGAACTTTATCTGTGCTCATTTCAATCTCTGGTTTTATGCAGCACCCCAACTCACCTTTACCCTTAAACAAGCATAAGTTGGTTTTCTAAATTTGAGACCCTGTTCTGTTCTGTAATTCAGTTCCTGTGTAGCCAAGTTTACATTCCGTGTATTACTGATATCTTATGATGTTTCTTTTTCTGTGTGACTTATTTCAGTTAGAATCATCGTACCTGAATCCACTCATTGTGCTGCTACGGGCCTGATGGCATAGATTTCACTGCTGAGTGATACTGCATTGTACGTAAGTACCACAAGTTCTTTATCCATTTTTCACTTTCTGTGATATTGAACTTGTACGGTAAACGAGGTTCTTGTAAACAGAGGCGTCCCAAACATTGGGGTGGCTGTATCTTTTTGATTTTAATTTCCCTAAGCTATAGGACCATAAGTGGAAGTGCCCTAGGCTCTGTTGCTTTGTTTTTTAGATGTTTCAGGAAACACCATACACTTCTCCCGAGTGTCTGTTGGCAATTTACATCCCGCCCATCAGCATAACAAGGCTCCCAGTTCTCCATGGCCTGTCCTGCCTTTCTGGATTTTACACTTTTTTCAGATGGCCCTTTTGACCGGGGGGAAGTGAGACTTCATTGTAGTGCAGATTTCCTTTGCAAGCTTGCTTGGTTGGCCAAAAAGGGCGTATGCGTTTTTTCCTGAATATATTCAGGAAAAAACGCATACGCCCTTTTTGGCCAAGTGCATCATTGTGGACGTTCTGCCTCTTTTCCTATGCTTTCAATGCAATTCCAGTCTACCTCCTGAAATCGGTTTCCTGCAATTCTGCCCCGCTTTCAAGTCCTCTTGGCAGCCTTACTTCAGTATATTTTTGGACGATAGCTGTCATTTATAACTCTGCAGGTTTGTGAATTACAGTGCCCCTGAGCTCCTTTCTTCAACTCGCTTTCTTGTGAGCTGGCCGCAACACCGCAGGATGGCTTCAGGCCCTAATCTGGTTCCGGCACGGCACGCTGAGCCTTTGGTTATTTCCTCTTCCTGGTGGGAAATGAGAGTTAAATTTGCCCGTCCAGACACCTCCAGCTAGTCTCTCATTGGTTCTCGCTATTCCTGTTCATCTTCCGCAGAAATTGCAAACTGGGCCAAACAGGAGGTTAAAGGGACTGACTCTCCAAGTCGGGAGAGTGTTAGTAAAGCGTCTGGAATGTTGCACCCGAGTACCAGGGTACGAAAACTGAGACATATTTGAACACGTCTCCCGATCACATGGTTGATCATACTCTAGGTTCCACATGCATGTTTTAGCTGAAGGAAGAATACCTTAAACCTGGGTAGTTGAAACCCGTGGAATGGGTACCATGCAATATGACTTCAAAGGGTCTTCATTTGCTCACCGAACCTCTCCAATCCTATCACTGCTGCGTTTATGTCCCTGTACACATGCTTGATTCTCTTTCGGAGACATAGCAATCCATACGTTTTAAGATACTTAAGAGTCAGGTACATTCTTAGGCGTTTAATATGCGGTGTTGAGTCCATTTCGTTGAGAAAGGAGTAGCTCTTGTCTATTCCATATTTGGCTTAAGGAACTTTATCTGTGCTCATTTCAATCTCTGGTTTTATGCAGCACCCCGACTCACCTTTACCCTTAAACAAGCATAAGTTGGTTTTCTAAATTTGAGACCCTGTTCTGTTCTGTAATTCAGTTCCTGTGTAGCCAAGTTTATATTCCGTGTATTACAGATATCTTATGATGTTTCTTTTTCTGTGTGACTTATTTCAGTTAGAATCATCGTACCTGAATCCACTCATTGTGCTGCTACGGGCCTGATGGCATAGATTTCACTGCTGAGTGATACTGCATTGTACGTAAGTACCACAAGTTCTTTATCCATTTTTCACTTTCTGTGATATTGAACTTGTACGGTAAACGAGGTTCTTGTAAACAGAGGCGTCCCAAACATTGGGGTGGCTGTGTCTTTTTGATTTTAATTTCCCTAAGCTATAGGACCATAAGTGGAAGTGCCCTAGGCTCTGTTGCTTTGTTTTTTAGATGTTTCAGGAAACACCATACACTTCTCCCGAGTGTCTGTTGGCAATTTACATCCCGCCCATCAGCATAACAAGGCTCCCAGTTCTCCATGGCCTGTCCTGCCTTTCTGGATTTTACACTTTTTTCAGACGGCCCTTTTGACCGGGGGGAAGTGAGACTTCATTGTAGTGCAGATTTCCTTTGCAAGCTTGCTTGGTTGGCCAAAAAGGGCGTATGCGTTTTTTCCTGAATATATTCAGGAAAAAACGCATACGCCCTTTTTGGCCAAGTGCATCATTGTGGACGTTCTGCCTCTTTTCCTATGCTTTCAATGCAATTCCAGTCTACCTCCTGAAATCGGTTTCCTGCAATTCTGCCCCGCTTTCAAGTCCTCTTGGCAGCCTTACTTCAGTATATTTTTGGACGATAGTTGTCATTTATAACTCTGCAGGTTTGTGAATTACAGTGCCCCTGAGCTCCTTTCTTCAACTCGTTTTCTTGTGAGCTGGCCGCAACACCGCAGGATGGCTTCAGGCCCTAATCTGGTTCCGGCACGGCACGCTGAGCCTTTGGTTATTTCCTCTTCCTGGTGGGAAATGAGAGTTAAATTTGCCCGTCCAGACACCTCCAGCTAGTCTCTCATTGGTTCTCGCTATTCCTGTTCATCTTCCGCAGAAATTGCAAACTGGGCCAAACAGGAGGTTAAAGGGACTGACTCTCCAAGTCGGGAGAGTGTTAGTAAAGCGTCTGGAATGTTGCACCCGAGTACCAGGGTACGAAAACTGAGACATATTTGAACACGTCTCCCGATCACATGGTTGATCATACTCTAGGTTCCACATGCATGTTTTAGCTGAAGGAAGAATACCTTAAACCTGGGTAGTTGAAACCCGTGGAATGGGTACCATGCAATATGACTTCAAAGGGTCTTCATTTGCTCACCGAACCTCTCCAATCCTATCACTGCTGCGTTTATGTCCCTGTACACATGCTTGATTCTCTTTCGGAGACATAGCAATCCATACGTTTTAAGATACTTAAGAGTCAGGTACATTCTTAGGCGTTTAATATGCGGTGTTGAGTCCATTTCGTTGAGAAAGGAGTAGCTCTTGTCTATTCCATATTTGGCTTAAGGAACTTTATCTGTGCTCATTTCAATCTCTGGTTTTATGCAGCACCCCAACTCACCTTTACCCTTAAACAAGCATAAGTTGGTTTTCTAAATTTGAGACCCTGTTCTGTTCTGTAATTCAGTTCCTGTGTAGCCAAGTTTACATTCCGTGTATTACTGATATCTTATGATGTTTCTTTTTCTGTGTGACTTATTTCAGTTAGAATCATCGTACCTGAATCCACTCATTGTGCTGCTACGGGCCTGATGGCATAGATTTCACTGCTGAGTGATACTGCATTGTACGTAAGTACCACAAGTTCTTTATCCATTTTTCACTTTCTGTGATATTGAACTTGTACGGTAAACGAGGTTCTTGTAAACAGAGGCGTCCCAAACATTGGGGTGGCTGTGTCTTTTTGATTTTAATTTCCCTAAGCTATAGGACCATAAGTGGAAGTGCCCTAGGCTCTGTTGCTTTGTTTTTTAGATGTTTCAGGAAACACCATACACTTCTCCCGAGTGTCTGTTGGCAATTTACATCCCGCCCATCAGCATAACAAGGCTCCCAGTTCTCCATGGCCTGTCCTGCCTTTCTGGATTTTACACTTTTTTCAGATGGCCCTTTTGACCGGGGGGAAGTGAGACTTCATTGTAGTGCAGATTTCCTTTGCAAGCTTGCTTGGTTGGCCAAAAAGGGCGTATGCGTTTTTTCCTGAATATATTCAGGAAAAAACGCATACGCCCTTTTTGGCCAAGTGCATCATTGTGGACGTTCTGCCTCTTTTCCTATGCTTTCAATGCAATTCCAGTCTACCTCCTGAAATCGGTTTCCTGCAATTCTGCCCCGCTTTCAAGTCCTCTTGGCAGCCTTACTTCAGTATATTTTTGGACGATAGTTGTCATTTATAACTCTGCAGGTTTGTGAATTACAGTGCCCCTGAGCTCCTTTCTTCAACTCGTTTTCTTGTGAGCTGGCCGCAACACCGCAGGATGGCTTCAGGCCCTAATCTGGTTCCGACACGGCACGCTGAGCCTTTGGTTATTTCCTCTTCCTGGTGGGAAATGAGAGTTAAATTTGCCCGTCCAGACACCTCCCGCTAGTCTCTCATTGGTTCTCGCTATTCCTGTTCATCTTCCGCAGAAATTGCAAACTGGGCCAAACAGGAGGTTAAAGGCGCTGACTCTCCAAGTCGGGAGAGTGTTAGCAAAGCGTCTGGAATGTTGCACCCGAGTACCAGGGTACGAAAACTGAGACATATTTGAACACGTCTCCCGATCACATGGTTGATCATACTCTAGGTTCCACATGCATGTTTTAGCTGAAGGAAGAATACCTTAAGCCTGGGTAGTTGAAACCCGTGGAATGGGTACCATGCAATATGACTTCAAAGGGTCTTCATTTGCTCACCGAACCTCTCCAATCCTATCACTGCTGCGTTTATGTCCCTGTACACATGCTTGATTCTCTTTCGGAGACATAGCAATCCATAGGTTTTAAGATACTTAAGAGTCAGGTACATTCTTAGGCGTTTAATATGGGGTGTTGAGTCCATTTCGTTGAGCAAGGAGTAGCTCTTGTCTATTCCATATTTGGCTTAAGGAACTTTATCTGTGCTCATTTCAATCTCTGGTTTTATGCAGCACCCCAACTCACCTTTACCCTTAAACAAGCATAAGTTGGTTTTCTAAATTTGAGACCCTGTTCTGTTCTGTAATTCAGTTTCTGTGTAGCCAAGTTTACATTCCGTGTATTACTGATATCTTATGATGTTTCTTTTTCTGTGTGACTTATTTCAGTTAGAATCATCGTACCTGAATCCACTCATTGTGCTGCTACGGGCCTGATGACATAGATTTCACTGCTGAGTGATACTGCATTGTACGTAAGTACCACAAGTTCTTTATCCATTTTTCACTTTCTGTGATATTGAACTTGTACGGTAAACGAGGTTCTTGTAAACAGAGGCGTCCCAAACATTGGGGTGGCTGTGTCTTTTTGATTTTAATTTCCCTAAGCTATAGGACCATAAGTGGAAGTGCCCTAGGCTCTGTTGCTTTGTTTTTTAGATGTTTCAGGAAACACCATACACTTCTCCCGAGTGTCTGTTGGCAATTTACATCCCGCCCATCAGCATAACAAGGCTCCCAGTTCTCCATGGCCTGTCCTGCCTTTCTGGATTTTACACTTTTTTCAGATGGCCCTTTTGACCGGGGGGAAGTGAGACTTCATTGTAGTGCAGATTTCCTTTGCAAGCTTGCTTGGTTGGCCAAAAAGGGCGTATGCGTTTTTTCCTGAATATATTCAGGAAAAAACGCATACACCCTTTTTGGCCAAGTGCATCATTGTGGACGTTCTGCCTCTTTTCCTATGCTTTCAATGCAATTCCAGTCTACCCCCTGAAATCGGTTTCCTGCAATTCTGCCCCGCTTTCAAGTCCTCTTGGCAGCCTTACTTCAGTATATTTTTGGACGATAGTTGTCATTTATAACTCTGCAGGTTTGTGAATTACAGTGCCCCTGAGCTCCTTTCTTCAACTCGTTTTCTTGTGAGCTGGCCGCAACACCGCAGGATGGCTTCAGGCCCTAATCTGGTTCCGGCACGGCACGCTGAGCCTTTGGTTATTTCCTCTTCCTGGTGGGAAATGAGAGTTAAATTTGCCCGTCCAGACACCTCCAGCTAGTCTCTCATTGGTTCTCGCTATTCCTGTTCATCTTCCGCAGAAATTGCAAACTGGGCCAAACAGGAGGTTAAAGGGACTGACTCTCCAAGTCGGGAGAGTGTTAGTAAAGCGTCTGGAATGTTGCACCCGAGTACCAGGGTACGAAAACTGAGACATATTTGAACACGTCTCCCGATCACATGGTTGATCATACTCTAGGTTCCACATGCATGTTTTAGCTGAAGGAAGAATACCTTAAACCTGGGTAGTTGAAACCCGTGGAATGGGTACCATGCAATATGACTTCAAAGGGTCTTCATTTGCTCACCGAACCTCTCCAATCCTATCACTGCTGCGTTTATGTCCCTGTACACATGCTTGATTCTCTTTCGGAGACATAGCAATCCATAGGTTTTAAGATACTTAAGAGTCAGGTACATTCTTAGGCGTTTAATATGCGGTGTTGAGTCCATTTCGTTGAGCAAGGAGTAGCTCTTGTCTATTCCATATTTGGCTTAAGGAACTTTATCTGTGCTCATTTCAATCTCTGGTTTTATGCAGCACCCCAACTCACCTTTACCCTTAAACAAGCATAAGTTGGTTTTCTAAATTTGAGACCCTGTTCTGTTCTGTAATTCAGTTCCTGTGTAGCCAAGTTTACATTCCGTGTATTACTGATATCTTATGATGTTTCTTTTTCTGTGTGACTTATTTCAGTTAGAATCATCGTACCTGAATCCACTCATTGTGCTGCTACGGGCCTGATGACATAGATTTCACTGCTGAGTGATACTGCATTGTACGTAAGTACCACAAGTTCTTTATCCATTTTTCACTTTCTGTGATATTGAACTTGTACGGTAAACGAGGTTCTTGTAAACAGAGGCGTCCCAAACATTGGGGTGGCTGTGTCTTTTTGATTTTAATTTCCCTAAGCTATAGGACCATAAGTGGAAGTGCCCTAGGCTCTGTTGCTTTGTTTTTTAGATGTTTCAGGAAACACCATACACTTCTCCCGAGTGTCTGTTGGCAGTTTACATCCCGCCCATCAGCATAACAAGGCTCCCAGTTCTCCATGGCCTGTCCTGCCTTTCTGGATTTTACACTTTTTTCAGATGGCCCTTTTGACCGGGGGGAAGTGAGACTTCATTGTAGTGCAGATTTCCTTTGCAAGCTTGCTTGGTTGGCCAAAAAGGGCGTATGCGTTTTTTCCTGAATATATTCAGGAAAAAACGCATACGCCCTTTTTGGCCAAGTGCATCATTGTGGACGTTCTGCCTCTTTTCCTATGCTTTCAATGCAATTCCAGTCTACCTCCTGAAATCGGTTTCCTGCAATTCTGCCCCGCTTTCAAGTCCTCTTGGCAGCCTTACTTCAGTATATGTTTGGACGATAGTTGTCATTTATAACTCTGCAGGTTTGTGAATTACAGTGCCCCTGAGCTCCTTTCTTCAACTCGTTTTCTTGTGAGCTGGCCGCAACACCGCAGGATGGCTTCAGGCCCTAATCTGGTTCCGGCACGGCACGCTGAGCCTTTGGTTATTTCCTCTTCCTGGTGGGAAATGAGAGTTAAATTTGCCCGTCCAGACACCTCCAGCTAGTCTCTCATTGGTTCTCGCTATTCCTGTTCATCTTCCGCAGAAATTGCAAACTGGGCCAAACAGGAGGTTAAAGGGACTGACTCTCCAAGTCGGGAGAGTGTTAGTAAAGCGTCTGGAATGTTGCACCCGAGTACCAGGGTACGAAAACTGAGACATATTTGAACACGTCTCCCGATCACATGGTTGATCATACTCTAGGTTCCACATGCATGTTTTAGCTGAAGGAAGAATACCTTAAACCTGGGTAGTTGAAACCCGTGGAATGGGTACCATGCAATATGACTTCAAAGGGTCTTCATTTGCTCACTGAACCTCTCCAATCCTATCACTGCTGCGTTTATGTCCCTGTACACATGCTTGATTCTCTTTCGGAGACATAGCAATCCATAGGTTTTAAGATACTTAAGAGTCAGGTACATTCTTAGGCGTTTAATATGCGGTGTTGAGTCCATTTCGTTGAGCAAGGAGTAGCTCTTGTCTATTCCATATTTGGCTTAAGGAACTTTATCTGTGCTCATTTCAATCTCTGGTTTTATGCAGCACCCCAACTCACCTTTACCCTTAAACAAGCATAAGTTGGTTTTCTAAATTTGAGACCCTGTTCTGTTCTGTAATTCAGTTCCTGTGTAGCCAAGTTGACATTCCGTGTATTACTGATATCGTATGATGTTTCTTTTTCTGTGTGACTTATTTCAGTTAGAATCATCGTACCTGAATCCACTCATTGTGCTGCTACGGGCCTGATGACATAGATTTCACTGCTGAGTGATACTGCATTGTACGTAAGTACCACAAGTTCTTTATCCATTTTTCACTTTCTGTGATATTGAACTTGTACGGTAAACGAGGTTCTTGTAAACAGAGGCGTCCCAAACATTGGGGTGGCTGTGTCTTTTTGATTTTAATTTCCCTAAGCTATAGGACCATAAGTGGAAGTGCCCTAGGCTCTGTTGCTTTGTTTTTTAGATGTTTCAGGAAACACCATACACTTCTCCCGAGTGTCTGTTGGCAATTTACATCCCGCCCATCAGCATAACAAGGCTCCCAGTTCTCCATGGCCTGTCCTGCCTTTCTGGATTTTACACTTTTTTCAGATGGCCCTTTTGACCGGGGGGAAGTGAGACTTCATTGTAGTGCAGATTTCCTTTGCAAGCTTGCTTGGTTGGCCAAAAAGGGCGTATGCGTTTTTTCCTGAATATATTTATATATATATCCTGAATATATTTCCTGAATATATTCAGGAAAAAACGCATACGCCCTTTTTGGCCAAGTGCATCATTGTGGACGTTCTGCCTCTTTTCCTATGCTTTCAATGCAATTCCAGTCTACCTCCTGAAATCGGTTTCCTGCAATTCTGCCCCGCTTTCAAGTCCTCTTGGCAGCCTTAGTTCAGTATATTTTTGGACGATAGTTGTCATTTATAACTCTGCAGGTTTGTGAATTACAGTGCCCCTGAGCTCCTTTCTTCAACTCGTTTTCTTGTGAGCTGGCCGCAACACCGCAGGATGGCTTCAGGCCCTAATCTGGTTCCGGCACGGCACGCTGAGCCTTTGGTTATTTCCTCTTCCTGGTGGGAAATGAGAGTTAAATTTGCCCGTCCAGACACCTCCAGCTAGTCTCTCATTGGTTCTCGCTATTCCTGTTCATCTTCCGCAGAAATTGCAAACTGGGCCAAACAGGAGGTTAAAGGCGCTGACTCTCCAAGTGGGGAGAGTGTTAGTAAAGCGTCTGGAATGTTGCACCCGAGTACCAGGGTACGAAAACTGAGACATATTTGAACACGTCTCCCGATCACATGGTTGATCATACTCTAGGTTCCACATGCATGTTTTAGCTGAAGGAAGAATACCTTAAACCTGGGTAGTTGAAACCCGTGGAATGGGTACCATGCAATATGACTTCAAAGGGTCTTCATTTGCTCACCGAACCTCTCCAATCCTATCACTGCTGCGTTTATGTCCCTGTACACATGCTTGATTCTCTTTCAGAGACATAGCAATCCATAGGTTTTAAGATACTTAAGAGTCAGGTACATTCTTAGGCGTTTAATATGCGGTGTTGAGTCCATTTCGTTGAGCAAGGAGTAGCTCTTGTCTATTCCATATTTGGCTTAAGGAACTTTATCTGTGCTCATTTCAATCTCTGGTTTTACGCAGCACCCCAGCTCACCTTTACCCTTAAACAAGCATAAGTTGGTTTTCTAAATTTGAGACCCTGTTCTGTTCTGTAATTCAGTTCCTGTGTAGCCAAGTTTACATTCCGTGTATTACTGATATCTTATGATGTTTCTTTTTCTGTGTGACTTATTTCAGTTAGAATCATCGTACCTGAATCCACTCATTGTGCTGCTACGGGCCTGATGGCATAGATTTCACTGCTGAGTGATACTGCATTGTACGTAAGTACCACAAGTTCTTTATCCATTTTTCACTTTCTGTGATATTGAACTTGTACGGTAAACGAGGTTCTTGTAAACAGAGGCGTCCCAAACATTGGGGTGGCTGTGTCT
The DNA here is from genome assembly GCF_963455315.2 of Globicephala melas. Classification (NCBI taxonomy): domain Eukaryota; kingdom Metazoa; phylum Chordata; class Mammalia; order Artiodactyla; family Delphinidae; genus Globicephala; species Globicephala melas. The sequence goes on along the minus strand of NW_027207434.1, from coordinate 106,202 downwards.
TTTTGATTTTAATTTCCCTAAGCTATAGGACCATAAGTGGAAGTGGCCTAGGCTCTGTTGCTTTGTTTTTTAGATGTTTCAGGAAACACCATACACTTCTCCCGAGTGTTTGTTGGCAGTTTACATCCCGCCCATCAGCATAACAAGGCTCCCAGTTCTCCATGGCCTGTCCTGCCTTTCTGGATTTTACACTTTTTTCAGATGGCCCTTTTGACCGGGGGGAAGTGAGACTTCATTGTAGTGCAGATTTCCTTTGCAAGCTTGCTTGGTTGGCCAAAAAGGGCGTATGCGTTTTTTCCTGAATATATTCAGGAAAAAACGCATACGCCCTTTTTGGCCAAGTGCATCATTGTGGACGTTCTGCCTCTTTTCCTATGCTTTCAATGCAATTCCAGTCTACCTCCTGAAATCGGTTTCCTGCAATTCTGCCCCGCTTTCAAGTCCTCTTGGCAGCCTTACTTCAGTATATTTTTGGACGATAGTTGTCATTTATAACTCTGCAGGTTTGTGAATTACAGTGCCCCTGAGCTCCTTTCTTCAACTCGTTTTCTTGTGAGCTGGCCGCAACACCGCAGGATGGCTTCAGGCCCTAATCTGGTTCCGGCACGGCACGCTGAGCCTTTGGTTATTTCCTCTTCCTGGTGGGAAATGAGAGTTAAATTTGCCCGTCCAGACACCTCCAGCTAGTCTCTCATTGGTTCTCGCTATTCCTGTTCATCTTCCGCAGAAATTGCAAACTGGGCCAAACAGGAGGTTAAAGGGACTGACTCTCCAAGTCGGGAGAGTGTTAGTAAAGCGTCTGGAATGTTGCACCCGAGTACCAGGGTACGAAAACTGAGACATATTTGAACACGTCTCCCGATCACATGGTTGATCATACTCTAGGTTCCACATGCATGTTTTAGCTGAAGGAAGAATACCTTAAACCTGGGTAGTTGAAACCCGTGGAATGGGTACCATGCAATATGACTTCAAAGGGTCTTCATTTGCTCACCGAACCTCTCCAATCCTATCACTGCTGCGTTTATGTCCCTGTACACATGCTTGATTCTCTTTCGGAGACATAGCAATCCATAGGTTTTAAGATACTTAAGAGTCAGGTACATTCTTAGGCGTTTAATATGCGGTGTTGAGTCCATTTCGTTGAGCAAGGAGTAGCTCTTGTCTATTCCATATTTGGCTTAAGGAACTTTATCTGTGCTCATTTCAATCTCTGGTTTTATGCAGCACCCCAACTCACCTTTACCCTTAAACAAGCATAAGTTGGTTTTCTAAATTTGAGACCCTGTTCTGTTCTGTAATTCAGTTCCTCTGTAGCCAAGTTTACATTCCGTGTATTACTGATATCTTATGATGTTTCTTTTTCTGTGTGACTTATTTCAGTTAGAATCATCGTACCTGAATCCACTCATTGTGCTGCTACGGGCCTGATGACATAGATTTCACTGCTGAGTGATACTGCATTGTACGTAAGTACCACAAGTTCTTTATCCATTTTTCACTTTCTGTGATATTGAACTTGTACGGTAAACGAGGTTCTTGTAAACAGAGGCGTCCCAAACTTTGGGGTGGCTGTGTCTTTTTGATTTTAATTTCCCTAAGCTATAGGACCATAAGTGGAAGTGCCCTAGGCTCTGTTGCTTTGTTTTTTAGATGTTTCAGGAAACACCATACACTTCTCCCGAGTGTCTGTTGGCAGTTTACATCCCACCCATCAGCATAACAAGGCTCCCAGTTCTCCATGGCCTGTCCTGCCTTTCTGGATTTTACACTTTTTTCAGATGGCCCTTTTGACCGGGGGGAAGTGAGACTTCATTGTAGTGCAGATTTCCTTTGCAAGCTTGCTTGGTTGGCCAAAAAGGGCGTATGCGTTTTTTCCTGAATATATTCAGGAAAAAACGCATACGCCCTTTTTGGCCAAGTGCATCATTGTGGACGTTCTGCCTCTTTTCCTATGCTTTCAATGCAATTCCAGTCTACCTCCTGAAATCGGTTTCCTGCAATTCTGCCCCGCTTTCAAGTCCTCTTGGCAGCCTTACTTCAGTATATTTTTGGACGATAGTTGTCATTTATAACTCTGCAGGTTTGTGAATTACAGTGCCCCTGAGCTCCTTTCTTCAACTCGTTTTCTTGTGAGCTGGCCGCAACACCGCAGGATGGCTTCAGGCCCTAATCTGGTTCCGGCACGGCACGCTGAGCCTTTGGTTATTTCCTCTTCCTGGTGGGAAATGAGAGTTAAATTTGCCCGTCCAGACACCTCCAGCTAGTCTCTCATTGGTTCTCGCTATTCCTGTTCATCTTCCGCAGAAATTGCAAACTGGGCCAAACAGGAGGTTAAAGGGACTGACTCTCCAAGTCGGGAGAGTGTTAGTAAAGCGTCTGGAATGTTGCACCCGAGTACCAGGGTACGAAAACTGAGACATATTTGAACACGTCTCCCGATCACATGGTTGATCATACTCTAGGTTCCACATGCATGTTTTAGCTGAAGGAAGAATACCTTAAACCTGGGTAGTTGAAACCCGTGGAATGGGTACCATGCAATATGACTTCAAAGGGTCTTCATTTGCTCACCGAACCTCTCCAATCCTATCACTGCTGCGTTTATGTCCCTGTACACATGCTTGATTCTCTTTCGGAGACATAGCAATCCATAGGTTTTAAGATACTTAAGAGTCAGGTACATTCTTAGGCGTTTAATATGCGGTGTTGAGTCCATTTCGTTGAGCAAGGAGTAGCTCTTGTCTATTCCATATTTGGCTTAAGGAACTTTATCTGTGCTCATTTCAATCTCTGGTTTTATGCAGCACCCCAACTCACCTTTACCCTTAAACAAGCATAAGTTGGTTTTCTAAATTTGAGACCCTGTTCTGTTCTGTAATTCAGTTCCTGTGTAGCCAAGTTTACATTCCGTGTATTACTGATATCTTATGATGTTTCTTTTTCTGTGTGACTTATTTCAGTTAGAATCATCGTACCTGAATCCACTCATTGTGCTGCTACGGGCCTGATGACATAGATTTCACTGCTGAGTGATACTGCATTGTACGTAAGTACCACAAGTTCTTTATCCATTTTTCACTTTCTGTGATATTGAACTTGTACGGTAAACGAGGTTCTTGTAAACAGAGGCGTCCCAAACATTGGGGTGGCTGTGTCTTTTTGATTTTAATTTCCCTAAGCTATAGGACCATAAGTGGAAGTGCCCTAGGCTCTGTTGCTTTGTTTTTTAGATGTTTCAGGAAACACCATACACTTCTCCCGAGTGTCTGTTGGCAGTTTACATCCCGCCCATCAGCATAACAAGGCTCCCAGTTCTCCATGGCCTGTCCTGCCTTTCTGGATTTTACACTTTTTTCAGATGGCCCTTTTGACCGGGGGGAAGTGAGACTTCATTGTAGTGCAGATTTCCTTTGCAAGCTTGCTTGGTTGGCCAAAAAGGGCGTATGCGTTTTTTCCTGAATATATTCAGGAAAAAACGCATACGCCCTTTTTGGCCAAGTGCATCATTGTGGACGTTCTGCCTCTTTTCCTATGCTTTCAATGCAATTCCAGTCTACCTCCTGAAATCGGTTTCCTGCAATTCTGCCCCGCTTTCAAGTCCTCTTGGCAGCCTTACTTCAGTATATTTTTGGACGATAGTTGTCATTTATAACTCTGCAGGTTTGTGAATTACAGTGCCCCTGAGCTCCTTTCTTCAACTCGTTTTCATGTGAGCTGGCCGCAACACCGCAGGATGGCTTCAGGCCCTAATCTGGTTCCGGCACGGCACGCTGAGCCTTTGGTTATTTCCTCTTCCTGGTGGGAAATGAGAGTTAAATTTGCCCGTCCAGACACCTCCAGCTAGTCTCTCATTGGTTCTCGCTATTCCTGTTCATCTTCCGCAGAAATTGCAAACTGGGCCAAACAGGAGGTTAAAGGGACTGACTCTCCAAGTCGGGAGAGTGTTAGTAAAGCGTCTGGAATGTTGCACCCGAGTACCAGGGTACGAAAACTGAGACATATTTGAACACGTCTCCCGATCACATGGTTGATCATACTCTAGGTTCCACATGCATGTTTTAGCTGAAGGAAGAATACCTTAAACCTGGGTAGTTGAAACCCGTGGAATGGGTACCATGCAATATGACTTCAAAGGCTCTTCATTTGCTCACCGAACCTCTCCAATCCTATCACTGCTGCGTTTATGTCCCTGTACACATGCTTGATTCTCTTTCGGAGACATAGCAATCCATAGGTTTTAAGATACTTAAGAGTCAGGTACATTCTTAGGCGTTTAATATGCGGTGTTGAGTCCATTTCGTTGAGCAAGGAGTAGCTCTTGTCTATTCCATATTTGGCTTAAGGAACTTTATCTGTGCTCATTTCAATCTCTGGTTTTATGCAGCACCCCAACTCACCTTTACCCTTAAACAAGCATAAGTTGGTTTTCTAAATTTGAGACCCTGTTCTGTTCTGTAATTCAGTTCCTGTGTAGCCAAGTTGACATTCCGTGTATTACTGATATCGTATGATGTTTCTTTTTCTGTGTGACTTATTTCAGTTAGAATCATCGTACCTGAATCCACTCATTGTGCTGCTACGGGCCTGATGACATAGATTTCACTGCTGAGTGATACTGCATTGTACGTAAGTACCACAAGTTCTTTATCCATTTTTCACTTTCTGTGATATTGAACTTGTACGGTAAACGAGGTTCTTGTAAACAGAGGCGTCCCAAACATTGGGGTGGCTGTATCTTTTTTATTTTAATTTCCCTAAGCTATAGGACCATAAGTGGAAGTGCCCTAGGCTCTGTTGCTTTGTTTTTTAGATGTTTCAGGAAACACCATACACTTCTCCCGAGTGTCTGTTGGCAATTTACATCCCGCCCATCAGCATAACAAGGCTCCCAGTTCTCCATGGCCTGTCCTGCCTTTCTGGATTTTACACTTTTTTCAGATGGCCCTTTTGACCGGGGGGAAGTGAGACTTCATTGTAGTGCAGATTTCCTTTGCAAGCTTGCTTGGTTGGCCAAAAAGGGCGTATGCGTTTTTTCCTGAATATATTCAGGAAAAATCGCATACGCCCTTTTTGGCCAAGTGCATCATTGTGGACGTTCTGCCTCTTTTCCTATGCTTTCAATGCAATTCCAGTCTACCTCCTGAAATCGGTTTCCTGCAATTCTGCCCCGCTTTCAAGTCCTCTTGGCAGCCTTACTTCAGTATATTTTTGGACGATAGTTGTCATTTATAACTCTGCAGGTTTGTGAATTACAGTGCCCCTGAGCTCCTTTCTTCAACTCGTTTTCTTGTGAGCTGGCCGCAACACCGCAGGATGGCTTCAGGCCCTAATCTGGTTCCGGCACGGCACGCTGAGCCTTTGGTTATTTCCTCTTCCTGTTGGGAAATGAGAGTTAAATTTGCCCATCCAGACACCTCCAGCTAGTCTCTCATTGGTTCTCGCTATTCCTGTTCATCTTCCGCAGAAATTGCAAACTGGGCCAAACAGGAGGTTAAAGGGACTGACTCTCCAAGTCGGGAGAGTGTTAGTAAAGCGTCTGGAATGTTGCACCCGAGTACCAGGGTACGAAAACTGAGACATATTTGAACACGTCTCCCGATCACATGGTTGATCATACTCTAGGTTCCACATGCATGTTTTAGCTGAAGGAAGAATACCTTAAACCTGGGTAGTTGAAACCCGTGGAATGGGTACCATGCAATATGACTTCAAAGGGTCTTCATTTGCTCACCGAACCTCTCCAATCCTATCACTGCTGCGTTTATGTCCCTGTACACATGCTTGATTCTCTTTCGGAGACATAGCAATCCATAGGTTTTAAGATACTTAAGAGTCAGGTACATTCTTAGGCGTTTAATATGCGGTGTTGAGTCCATTTCGTTGAGCAAGGAGTAGCTCTTGTGTATTCCATATTTGGCTTAAGGAACTTTATCTGTGCTCATTTCAATCTCTGGTTTTATGCAGCACCCCAACTCACCTTTACCCTTAAACAAGCATAAGTTGGTTTTCTAAATTTGAGACCCTGTTCTGTTCTGTAATTCAGTTCCTGTGTAGCCAAGTTGACATTCCGTGTATTACTGATATCGTATGATGTTTCTTTTTCTGTGTGACTTATTTCAGTTAGAATCATCGTACCTGAATCCACTCATTGTGCTGCTACGGGCCTGATGACATAGATTTCACTGCTGAGTGATACTGCATTGTACGTAAGTACCACAAGTTCTTTATCCATTTTTCACTTTCTGTGATATTGAACTTGTACGGTAAACGAGGTTCTTGTAAACAGAGGCGTCCCAAACATTGGGGTGGCTGTGTCTTTTTGATTTTAATTTCCCTAAGCTATAGGACCATAAGTGGAAGTGCCCTAGGCTCTGTTGCTTTGTTTTTTAGATGTTTCAGGAAACACCATACACTTCTCCCGAGTGTCTGTTGGCAGTTTACATCCCGCCCATCAGCATAACAAGGCTCCCAGTTCTCCATGGCCTGTCCTGCCTTTCTGGATTTTACACTTTTTTCAGATGGCCCTTTTGACCGGGGGGAAGTGAGACTTCATTGTAGTGCAGATTTCCTTTGCAAGCTTGCTTGGTTGGCCAAAAAGGGCGTATGCGTTTTTTCCTGAATATATTTATATATATATCCTGAATATATTTCCTGAATATATTCAGGAAAAAACGCATACGCCCTTTTTGGCCAAGTGCATCATTGTGGACGTTCTGCCTCTTTTCCTATGCTTTCAATGCAATTCCAGTCTACCTCCTGAAATCGGTTTCCTGCAATTCTGCCCCGCTTTCAAGTCCTCTTGGCAGCCTTACTTCAGTATATTTTTGGACGATAGTTGTCATTTATAACTCTGCAGGTTTGTGAATTACAGTGCCCCTGAGCTCCTTTCTTCAACTCGTTTTCTTGTGAGCTGGCCGCAACACCGCAGGATGGCTTCAGGCCCTAATCTGGTTCCGGCACGGCACGCTGAGCCTTTGGTTATTTCCTCTTCCTGGTGGGAAATGAGAGTTAAATTTGCCCGTCCAGACACCTCCAGCTAGTCTCTCATTGGTTCTCGCTATTCCTGTTCATCTTCCGCAGAAATTGCAAACTGGGCCAAACAGGAGGTTAAAGGGACTGACTCTCCAAGTCGGGAGAGTGTTAGTAAAGCGTCTGGAATGTTGCACCCGAGTACCAGGGTACGAAAACTGAGACATATTTGAACACGTCTCCCGATCACATGGTTGATCATACTCTAGGTTCCACATGCATGTTTTAGCTGAAGGAAGAATACCTTAAACCTGGGTAGTTGAAACCCGTGGAATGGGTACCATGCAATATGACTTCAAAGGGTCTTCATTTGCTCACCGAACCTCTCCAATCCTATCACTGCTGCGTTTATGTCCCTGTACACATGCTTGATTCTCTTTCGGAGACATAGCAATCCATAGGTTTTAAGATACTTAAGAGTCAGGTACATTCTTAGGCGTTTAATATGCGGTGTTGAGTCCATTTCGTTGAGCAAGGAGTAGCTCTTGTCTATTCCATATTTGGCTTAAGGAACTTTATCTGTGCTCATTTCAATCTCTGGTTTTATGCAGCACCCCAACTCACCTTTACCCTTAAACAAGCATAAGTTGGTTTTCTAAATTTGAGACCCTGTTCTGTTCTGTAATTCAGTTCCTGTGTAGCCAAGTTTACATTCCGTGTATTACTGATATCTTATGATGTTTCTTTTTCTGTGTGACTTATTTCAGTTAGAATCATCGTACCTGAATCCACTCATTGTGCTGCTACGGGCCTGATGACATAGATTTCACTGCTGAGTGATACTGCATTGTACGTAAGTACCACAAGTTCTTTATCCATTTTTCACTTTCTGTGATATTGAACTTGTACGGTAAACGAGGTTCTTGTAAACAGAGGCGTCCCAAACATTGGGGTGGCTGTGTCTTTTTTATTTTACTTTCCCTAAGCTATAGGACCATAAGTGGAAGTGGCCTAGGCTCTGTTGCTTTGTTTTTTAGATGTTTCAGGAAACACCATACACTTCTCCCGAGTGTCTGTTGGCAGTTTACATCCCGCCCATCAGCATAACAAGGCTCCCAGTTCTCCATGGCCTGTCCTGCCTTTCTGGATTTTACACTTTTTTCAGATGGCCCTTTTGACCGGGGGGAAGTGAGACTTCATTGTAGTGCAGATTTCCTTTGCAAGCTTGCTTGGTTGGCCAAAAAGGGCGTATGCGTTTTTTCCTGAATATATTCAGGAAAAAACGCATATGCCCTTTTTGGCCAAGTGCATCATTGTGGACGTTCTGCCTCTTTTCCTATGCTTTCAATGCAATTCCAGTCTACCTCCTGAAATCGGTTTCCTGCAATTCTGCCCCGCTTTCAAGTCCTCTTGGCAGCCTTACTTCAGTATATTTTTGGACGATAGTTGTCATTTATAACTCTGCAGGTTTGTGAATTACAGTGCCCCTGAGCTCCTTTCTTCAACTCGTTTTCTTGTGAGCTGGCCGCAACACCGCAGGATGGCTTCAGGCCCTAATCTGGTTCCGGCACGGCACGCTGAGCCTTTGGTTATTTCCTCTTCCTGGTGGGAAATGAGAGTTAAATTTGCCCGTCCAGACACCTCCAGCTAGTCTCTCATTGGTTCTCGCTATTCCTGTTCATCTTCCGCAGAAATTGCAAACTGGGCCAAACAGGAGGTTAAAGGGACTGACTCTCCAAGTCGGGAGAGTGTTAGTAAAGCGTCTGGAATGTTGCACCCGAGTACCAGGGTACGAAAACTGAGACATATTTGAACACGTCTCCCGATCACATGGTTGATCATACTCTAGGTTCCACATGCATGTTTTAGCTGAAGGAAGAATACCTTAAACCTGGGTAGTTGAAACCCGTGGAATGGGTACCATGCAATATGACTTCAAAGGCTCTTCATTTGCTCACCGAACCTCTCCAATCCTATCACTGCTGCGTTTATGTCCCTGTACACATGCTTGATTCTCTTTCGGAGACATAGCAATCCATAGGTTTTAAGATACTTAAGAGTCAGGTACATTCTTAGGCGTTTAATATGCGGTGTTGAGTCCATTTCGTTGAGCAAGGAGTAGCTCTTGTCTATTCCATATTTGGCTTAAGGAACTTTATCTGTGCTCATTTCAATCTCTGGTTTTATGCAGCACCCCAACTCACCTTTACCCTTAAACAAGCATAAGTTGGTTTTCTAAATTTGAGACCCTGTTCTGTTCTGTAATTCAGTTCCTGTGTAGCCAAGTTGACATTCCGTGTATTACTGATATCGTATGATGTTTCTTTTTCTGTGTGACTTATTTCAGTTAGAATCATCGTACCTGAATCCACTCATTGTGCTGCTACGGGCCTGATGACATAGATTTCACTGCTGAGTGATACTGCATTGTACGTAAGTACCACAAGTTCTTTATCCATTTTTCACTTTCTGTGATATTGAACTTGTACGGTAAACGAGGTTCTTGTAAACAGAGGCGTCCCAAACATTGGGGTGGCTGTATCTTTTTGATTTTAATTTCCCTAAGCTATAGGACCATAAGTGGAAGTGCCCTAGGCTCTGTTGCTTTGTTTTTTAGATGTTTCAGGAAACACCATACACTTCTCCCGAGTGTCTGTTGGCAATTTACATCCCGCCCATCAGCATAACAAGGCTCCCAGTTCTCCATGGCCTGTCCTGCCTTTCTGGATTTTACACTTTTTTCAGATGGCCCTTTTGACCGGGGGGAAGTGAGACTTCATTGTAGTGCAGATTTCCTTTGCAAGCTTGCTTGGTTGGCCAAAAAGGGCGTATGCGTTTTTTCCTGAATATATTCAGGAAAAATCGCATACGCCCTTTTTGGCCAAGTGCATCATTGTGGACGTTCTGCCTCTTTTCCTATGCTTTCAATGCAATTCCAGTCTACCTCCTGAAATCGGTTTCCTGCAATTCTGCCCCGCTTTCAAGTCCTCTTGGCAGCCTTACTTCAGTATATTTTTGGACGATAGTTGTCATTTATAACTCTGCAGGTTTGTGAATTACAGTGCCCCTGAGCTCCTTTCTTCAACTCGCTTTCTTGTGAGCTGGCCGCAACACCGCAGGATGGCTTCAGGCCCTAATCTGGTTCCGGCACGGCACGCTGAGCCTTTGGTTATTTCCTCTTCCTGGTGGGAAATGAGAGTTAAATTTGCCCGTCCAGACACCTCCAGCTAGTCTCTCATTGGTTCTCGCTATTCCTGTTCATCTTCCGCAGAAATTGCAAACTGGGCCAAACAGGAGGTTAAAGGGACTGACTCTCCAAGTCGGGAGAGTGTTAGTAAAGCGTCTGGAATGTTGCACCCGAGTACCAGGGTACGAAAACTGAGACATATTTGAACACGTCTCCCGATCACATGGTTGATCATACTCTAGGTTCCACATGCATGTTTTAGCTGAAGGAAGAATACCTTAAACCTGGGTAGTTGAAACCCGTGGAATGGGTACCATGCAATATGACTTCAAAGGCTCTTCATTTGCTCACCGAACCTCTCCAATCCTATCACTGCTGCGTTTATGTCCCTGTACACATGCTTGATTCTCTTTCGGAGACATAGCAATCCATAGGTTTTAAGATACTTAAGAGTCAGGTACATTCTTAGGCGTTTAATATGCGGTGTTGAGTCCATTTCGTTGAGCAAGGAGTAGCTCTTGTCTATTCCATATTTGGCTTAAGGAACTTTATCTGTGCTCATTTCAATCTCTGGTTTTATGCAGCACCCCAACTCACCTTTACCCTTAAACAAGCATAAGTTGGTTTTCTAAATTTGAGACCCTGTTCTGTTCTGTAATTCAGTTCCTGTGTAGCCAAGTTGACATTCCGTGTATTACTGATATCGTATGATGTTTCTTTTTCTGTGTGACTTATTTCAGTTAGAATCATCGTACCTGAATCCACTCATTGTGCTGCTACGGGCCTGATGGCATAGATTTCACTGCTGAGTGATACTGCATTGTACGTAAGTACCACAAGTTCTTTATCCATTTTTCACTTTCTGTGATATTGAACTTGTACGGTAAACGAGGTTCTTGTAAACAGAGGCGTCCCAAACATTGGGGTGGCTGTATCTTTTTGATTTTAATTTCCCTAAGCTATAGGACCATAAGTGGAAGTGCCCTAGGCTCTGTTGCTTTGTTTTTTAGATGTTTCAGGAAACACCATACACTTCTCCCGAGTGTCTGTTGGCAGTTTACATCCCGCCCATCAGCATAACAAGGCTCCCAGTTCTCCATGGCCTGTCCTGCCTTTCTGGATTTTACACTTTTTTCAGATGGCCCTTTTGACCGGGGGGAAGTGAGACTTCATTGTAGTGCAGATTTCCCTTGCAAGCTTGCTTGGTTGGCCAAAAAGGGCGTATGCGTTTTTTCCTGAATATATTCAGGAAAAAACGCATACGCCCTTTTTGGCCAAGTGCATCATTGTGGACGTTCTGCCTCTTTTCCTATGCTTTCAATGCAATTCCAGTCTACCTCCTGAAATCGGTTTCCTGCAATTCTGCCCCGCTTTCAAGTCCTCTTGGCAGCCTTACTTCAGTATATTTTTGGACGATAGTTGTCATTTATAACTCTGCAGGTTTGTGAATTACAGTGCCCCTGAGCTCCTTTCTTCAACTCGTTTTCTTGTGAGCTGGCCGCAACACCGCAGGATGGCTTCAGGCCCTAATCTGGTTCCGGCACGGCACGCTGAGCCTTTGGTTATTTCCTCTTCCTGGTGGGAAATGAGAGTTAAATTTGCCCGTCCAGACACCTCCAGCTAGTCTCTCATTGGTTCTCGCTATTCCTGTTCATCTTCCGCAGAAATTGCAAACTGGGCCAAACAGGAGGTTAAAGGGACTGACTCTCCAAGTCGGGAGAGTGTTAGTAAAGCGTCTGGAATGTTGCACCCGAGTACCAGGGTACGAAAACTGAGACATATTTGAACACGTCTCCCGATCACATGGTTGATCATACTCTAGGTTCCACATGCATGTTTTAGCTGAAGGAAGAATACCTTAAAACTGGGTAGTTGAAACCCGTGGAATGGGTACCATGCAATATGACTTCAAAGGGTCTTCATTTGCTCACCGAACCTCTCCAATCCTATCACTGCTGCGTTTATGTCCCTGTACACATGCTTGATTCTCTTTCGGAGACATAGCAATCCATAGGTTTTAAGATACTTAAGAGTCAGGTACATTCTTAGGCGTTTAATATGCGGTGTTGAGTCCATTTCGTTGAGCAAGGAGTAGCTCTTGTCTATTCCATATTTGGCTTAAGGAACTTTATCTGTGCTCATTTCAATCTCTGGTTTTATGCAGCACCCCAACTCACCTTTACCCTTAAACAAGCATAAGTTGGTTTTCTAAATTTGAGACCCTGTTCTGTTCTGTAATTCAGTTCCTGTGTAGCCAAGTTTACATTCCGTGTATTACTGATATCTTATGATGTTTCTTTTTCTGTGTGACTTATTTCAGTTAGAATCATCGTACCTGAATCCACTCATTGTGCTGCTACGGGCCTGATGACATAGATTTCACTGCTGAGTGATACTGCATTGTACGTAAGTACCACAAGTTCTTTATCCATTTTTCACTTTCTGTGATATTGAACTTGTACGGTAAACGAGGTTCTTGTAAACAGAGGCGTCCCAAACTTTGGGGTGGCTGTGTCTTTTTGATTTTAATTTCCCTAAGCTATAGGACCATAAGTGGAAGTGCCCTAGGCTCTGTTGCTTTGTTTTTTAGATGTTTCAGGAAACACCATATACTTCTCCCGAGTGTCTGTTGGCAATTTACATCCCGCCCATCAGCATAACAAGGCTCCCAGTTCTCCATGGCCTGTCCTGCCTTTCTGGATTTTACACTTTTTTCAGATGGCCCTTTTGACCGGGGGGAAGTGAGACTTCATTGTAGTGCAGATTTCCTTTGCAAGCTTGCTTGGTTGGCCAAAAAGGGCGTATGCGTTTTTTCCTGAATATATTCAGGAAAAAACGCATACGCCCTTTTTGGCCAAGTGCATCATTGTGGACGTTCTGCCTCTTTTCCTATGCTTTCAATGCAATTCCAGTCTACCTCCTGAAATCGGTTTCCTGCAATTCTGCCCCGCTTTCAAGTCCTCTTGGCAGCCTTACTTCAGTATATTTTTGGACGATAGTTGTCATTTATAACTCTGCAGGTTTGTGAATTACAGTGCCCCTGAGCTCCTTTCTTCAACTCGTTTTCTTGTGAGCTGGCCGCAACACCGCAGGATGGCTTCAGGCCCTAGTCTGGTTCCGGCACGGCACGCTGAGCCTTTGGTTATTTCCTCTTCCTGGTGGGAAATGAGAGTTAAATTTGCCCGTCCAGACACCTCCAGCTAGTCTCTCATTGGTTCTCGCTATTCCTGTTCATCTTCCGCAGAAATTGCAAACTGGGCCAAACAGGAGGTTAAAGGGACTGACTCTCCAAGTCGGGAGAGTGTTAGTAAAGCGTCTGGAATGTTGCACCCGAGTACCAGGGTACGAAAACTGAGACATATTTGAACACGTCTCCCGATCACATGGTTGATCATACTCTAGGTTCCACATGCATGTTTTAGCTGAAGGAAGAATACCTTAAACCTGGGTAGTTGAAACCCGTGGAATGGGTACCATGCAATATGACTTCAAAGGCTCTTCATTTGCTCACCGAACCTCTCCAATCCTATCACTGCTGCGTTTATGTCCCTGTACACATGCTTGATTCTCTTTCGGAGACATAGCAATCCATAGGTTTTAAGATACTTAAGAGTCAGGTACATTCTTAGGTGTTTAATATGCGGTGTTGAGTCCATTTCGTTGAGCAAGGAGTAGCTCTTGTCTATTCCATATTTGGCTTAAGGAACTTTATCTGTGCTCATTTCAATCTCTGGTTTTATGCAGCACCCCAACTCACCTTTACCCTTAAACAAGCATAAGTTGGTTTTCTAAATTTGAGACCCTGTTCTGTTCTGTAATTCAGTTCCTGTGTAGCCAAGTTTACATTCCGTGTATTACTGATATCTTATGATGTTTCTTTTTCTGTGTGACTTATTTCAGTTAGAATCATCGTACCTGAATCCACTCATTGTGCTGCTACGGGCCTGATGACATAGATTTCACTGCTGAGTGATACTGCATTGTACGTAAGTACCACAAGTTCTTTATCCATTTTTCACTTTCTGTGATATTGAACTTGTACGGTAAACGAGGTTCTTGTAAACAGAGGCGTCCCAAACATTGGGGTGGCTGTGTCTTTTTGATTTTAATTTCCCTAAGCTATAGGACCATAAGTGGAAGTGCCCTAGGCTCTGTTGCTTTGTTTTTTAGATGTTTCAGGAAACACCATACACTTCTCCCGAGTGTCTGTTGGCAATTTACATCCCGCCCATCAGCATAACAAGGCTCCCAGTTCTCCATGGCCTGTCCTGCCTTTCTGGATTTTACACTTTTTTCAGATGGCCCTTTTGACCGGGGGGAAGTGAGACTTCATTGTAGTGCAGATTTCCTTTGCAAGCTTGCTTGGTTGGCCAAAAAGGGCGTATGCGTTTTTTCCTGAATATATTCAGGAAAAAACGCATACGCCCTTTTTGGCCAAGTGCATCATTGTGGACGTTCTGCCTCTTTTCCTATGCTTTCAATGCAATTCCAGTCTACCTCCTGAAATCGGTTTCCTGCAATTCTGCCCCGCTTTCAAGTCCTCTTGGCAGCCTTACTTCAGTATATTTTTGGACGATAGTTGTCATTTATAACTCTGCAGGTTTGTGAATTACAGTGCCCCTGAGCTCCTTTCTTCAACTCGTTTTCTTGTGAGCTGGCCGCAACACCGCAGGATGGCTTCAGGCCCTAATCTGGTTCCGGCACGGCACGCTGAGCCTTTGGTTATTTCCTCTTCCTGGTGGGAAATGGGAATTAAATTTGCCCGTCCAGACACCTCCAGCTAGTCTCTCATTGGTTCTCGCTATTCCTGTTCATCTTCCGCAGAAATTGCAAACTGGGCCAAACAGGAGGTTAAAGGGACTGACTCTCCAAGTCGGGAGAGTGTTAGTAAAGCGTCTGGAATGTTGCACCCGAGTACCAGGGTACGAAAACTGAGACATATTTGAACACGTCTCCCGATCACATGGTTGATCATACTCTAGGTTCCACATGCATGTTTTAGCTGAAGGAAGAATACCTTAAACCTGGGTAGTTGAAACCCGTGGAATGGGTACCATGCAATATGACTTCAAAGGCTCTTCATTTGCTCACCGAACCTCTCCAATCCTATCACTGCTGCGTTTATGTCCCTGTACACATGCTTGATTCTCTTTCGGAGACATAGCAATCCATAGGTTTTAAGATACTTAAGAGTCAGGTACATTCTTAGGCGTTTAATATGCGGTGTTGAGTCCATTTCGTTGAGCAAGGAGTAGCTCTTGTCTATTCCATATTTGGCTTAAGGAACTTTATCTGTGCTCATTTCAATCTCTGGTTTTATGCAGCACCCCAACTCACCTTTACCCTTAAACAAGCATAAGTTGGTTTTCTAAATTTGAGACCCTGTTCTGTTCTGTAATTCAGTTCCTGTGTAGCCAAGTTGACATTCCGTGTATTACTGATATCGTATGATGTTTCTTTTTCTGTGTGACTTATTTCAGTTAGAATCATCGTACCTGAATCCACTCATTGTGCTGCTACGGGCCTGATGGCATAGATTTCACTGCTGAGTGATACTGCATTGTACGTAAGTACCACAAGTTCTTTATCCATTTTTCACTTTCTGTGATATTGAACTTGTACGGTAAACGAGGTTCTTGTAAACAGAGGCGTCCCAAACATTGGGGTGGCTGTATCTTTTTGATTTTAATTTCCCTAAGCTATAGGACCATAAGTGGAAGTGCCCTAGGCTCTGTTGCTTTGTTTTTTAGATGTTTCAGGAAACACCATACACTTCTCCTGAGTGTCTGTTGGCAATTTACATCCCGCCCATCAGCATAACAAGGCTCCCAGTTCTCCATGGCCTGTCCTGCCTTTCTGGATTTTACACTTTTTTCAGATGGCCCTTTTGACCGGGGGGAAGTGAGACTTCATTGTAGTGCAGATTTCCTTTGCAAGCTTGCTTGGTTGGCCAAAAAGGGCGTATGCGTTTTTTCCTGAATATATTCAGGAAAAAACGCATACGCCCTTTTTGGCCAAGTGCATCATTGTGGACGTTCTGCCTCTTTTCCTATGCTTTCAATGCAATTCCAGTCTACCTCCTGAAATCGGTTTCCTGCAATTCTGCCCCGCTTTCAAGTCCTCTTGGCAGCCTTACTTCAGTATATTTTTGGACGATAGTTGTCATTTATAACTCTGCAGGTTTGTGAATTACAGTGCCCCTGAGCTCCTTTCTTCAACTCGCTTTCTTGTGAGCTGGCCGCAACACCGCAGGATGGCTTCAGGCCCTAATCTGGTTCCGGCACGGCACACTGAGCCTTTGGTTCTTTCCTCTTCCTGGTGGGAAATGGGAGTTAAATTTGCCCGTCCAGACACCTCCAGCTAGTCTCTCATTGGTTCTCGCTATTCCTGTTCATCTTCCGCAGAAATTGCAAACTGGGCCAAACAGGAGGTTAAAGGGACTGACTCTCCAAGTCGGGAGAGTGTTAGTAAAGCGTCTGGAATGTTGCACCCGAGTACCAGGGTACGAAAACTGAGACATATTTGAACACGTCTCCCGATCACATGGTTGATCATACTCTAGGTTCCACATGCATGTTTTAGCTGAAGGAAGAATACCTTAAACCTGGGTAGTTGAAACCCGTGGAATGGGTACCATGCAATATGACTTCAAAGGCTCTTCATTTGCTCACCGAACCTCTCCAATCCTATCACTGCTGCGTTTATGTCCCTGTACACATGCTTGATTCTCTTTCGGAGACATAGCAATCCATAGGTTTTAAGATACTTAAGAGTCAGGTACATTCTTAGGCGTTTAATATGCGGTGTTGAGTCCATTTCGTTGAGCAAGGAGTAGCTCTTGTCTATTCCATATTTGGCCTAAGGAACTTTATCTGTGCTCATTTCAATCTCTGGTTTTATGCAGCACCCCAACTCACCTTTACCCTTAAACAAGCATAAGTTGGTTTTCTAAATTTGAGACCCTGTTCTGTTCTGTAATTCAGTTCCTGTGTAGCCAAGTTGACATTCCGTGTATTACTGATATCGTATGATGTTTCTTTTTCTGTGTGACTTATTTCAGTTAGAATCATCGTACCTGAATCCACTCATTGTGCTGCTACGGGCCTGATGGCATAGATTTCACTGCTGAGTGATACTGCATTGTACGTAAGTACCACAAGTTCTTTATCCATTTTTCACTTTCTGTGATATTGAACTTGTACGGTAAACGAGGTTCTTGTAAACAGAGGCGTCCCAAACATTGGGGTGGCTGTATCTTTTTGATTTTAATTTCCCTAAGCTATAGGACCATAAGTGGAAGTGCCCTAGGCTCTGTTGCTTTGTTTTTTAGATGTTTCAGGAAACACCATACACTTCTCCCGAGTGTCTGTTGGCAATTTACATCCCGCCCATTAGCATAACAAGGCTCCCAGTTCTCCATGGCCTGTCCTGCCTTTCTGGATTTTACACTTTTTTCAGATGGCCCTTTTGACCGGGGGGAAGTGAGACTTCATTGTAGTGCAGATTTCCTTTGCAAGCTTGCTTGGTTGGCCAAAAAGGGCGTATGCGTTTTTTCCTGAATATATTCAGGAAAAAACGCATACGCCCTTTTTGGCCAAGTGCATCATTGTGGACGTTCTGCCTCTTTTCCTATGCTTTCAATGCAATTCCAGTCTACCTCCTGAAATCGGTTTCCTGCAATTCTGCCCCGCTTTCAAGTCCTCTTGGCAGCCTTACTTCAGTATATTTTTGGACGATAGTTGTCATTTATAACTCTGCAGGTTTGTGAATTACAGTGCCCCTGAGCTCCTTTCTTCAACTCGCTTTCTTGTGAGCTGGCCGCAACACCGCAGGATGGCTTCAGGCCCTAATCTGGTTCCGGCACGGCACGCTGAGCCTTTGGTTATTTCCTCTTCCTGGTGGGAAATGAGAGTTAAATTTGCCCGTCCAGACACCTCCAGCTAGTCTCTCATTGGTTCTCGCTATTCCTGTTCATCTTCCGCAGAAATTGCAAACTGGGCCAAACAGGAGGTTAAAGGGACTGACTCTCCAAGTCGGGAGAGTGTTAGTAAAGCGTCTGGAATGTTGCACCCGAGTACCAGGGTACGAAAACTGAGACATATTTGAACACGTCTCCCGATCACATGGTTGATCATACTCTAGGTTCCACATGCATGTTTTAGCTGAAGGAAGAATACCTTAAACCTGGGTAGTTGAAACCCGTGGAATGGGTACCATGCAATATGACTTCAAAGGCTCTTCATTTGCTCACCGAACCTCTCCAATCCTATCACTGCTGCGTTTATGTCCCTGTACACATGCTTGATTCTCTTTCGGAGACATAGCAATCCATAGGTTTTAAGATACTTAAGAGTCAGGTACATTCTTAGGCGTTTAATATGCGGTGTTGAGTCCATTTCGTTGAGCAAGGAGTAGCTCTTGTCTATTCCATATTTGGCTTAAGGAACTTTATCTGTGCTCATTTCAATCTCTGGTTTTATGCAGCACCCCAACTCACCTTTACCCTTAAACAAGCATAAGTTGGTTTTCTAAATTTGAGACCCTGTTCTGTTCTGTAATTCAGTTCCTGTGTAGCCAAGTTTACATTCCGTGTATTACTGATATCTTATGATGTTTCTTTTTCTGTGTGACTTATTTCAGTTAGAATCATCGTACCTGAATCCACTCATTGTGCTGCTACGGGCCTGATGACATAGATTTCACTGCTGAGTGATACTGCATTGTACGTAAGTACCACAAGTTCTTTATCCATTTTTCACTTTCTGTGATATTGAACTTGTACGGTAAACGAGGTTCTTGTAAACAGAGGCGTCCCAAACTTTGGGGTGGCTGTGTCTTTTTGATTTTAATTTCCCTAAGCTATAGGACCATAAGTGGAAGTGCCCTAGGCTCTGTTGCTTTGTTTTTTAGATGTTTCAGGAAACACCATACACTTCTCCCGAGTGTCTGTTGGCAATTTACATCCCGCCCATCAGCATAACAAGGCTCCCAGTTCTCCATGGCCTGTCCTGCCTTTCTGGATTTTACACTTTTTTCAGATGGCCCTTTTGACCGGGGAGGGGGGGGAAGTGAGACTTCATTGTAGTGCAGATTTCCTTTGCAAGCTTGCTTGGTTGGCCAAAAAGGGCGTATGCGTTTTTTCCTGAATATATTCAGGAAAAAACGCATACGCCCTTTTTGGCCAAGTGCATCATTGTGGACGTTCTGCCTCTTTTCCTATGCTTTCAATGCAATTCCAGTCTACCTCCTGAAATCGGTTTCCTGCAATTCTGCCCCGCTTTCAAGTCCTCTTGGCAGCCTTACTTCAGTATATTTTTGGACGATAGTTGTCATTTATAACTCTGCAGGTTTGTGAATTACAGTGCCCCTGAGCTCCTTTCTTCAACTCGTTTTCTTGTGAGCTGGCCGCAACACCGCAGGATGGCTTCAGGCCCTAATCTGGTTCCGGCACGGCACGCTGAGCCTTTGGTTATTTCCTCTTCCTGGTGGGAAATGAGAGTTAAATTTGCCCGTCCAGACACCTCCAGCTAGTCTCTCATTGGTTCTCACTATTCCTGTTCATCTTCCGCAGAAATTGCAAACTGGGCCAAACAGGAGGTTAAAGGGACTGACTCTCCAAGTCGGGAGAGTGTTAGTAAAGCGTCTGGAATGTTGCACCCGAGTACCAGGGTACGAAAACTGAGACATATTTGAACACGTCTCCCGATCACATGGTTGATCATACTCTAGGTTCCACATGCATGTTTTAGCTGAAGGAAGAATACCTTAAACCTGGGTAGTTGAAACCCGTGGAATGGGTACCATGCAATATGACTTCAAAGGCTCTTCATTTGCTCACCGAACCTCTCCAATCCTATCACTGCTGCGTTTATGTCCCTGTACACATGCTTGATTCTCTTTCGGAGACATAGCAATCCATAGGTTTTAAGATACTTAAGAGTCAGGTACATTCTTAGGCGTTTAATATGCGGTGTTGAGTCCATTTCGTTGAGCAAGGAGTAGCTCTTGTCTATTCCATATTTGGCTTAAGGAACTTTATCTGTGCTCATTTCAATCTCTGGTTTTATGCAGCACCCCAACTCACCTTTACCCTTAAACAAGCATAAGTTGGTTTTCTAAATTTGAGACCCTGTTCTGTTCTGTAATTCAGTTCCTGTGTAGCCAAGTTTACATTCCGTGTATTACTGATATCTTATGATGTTTCTTTTTCTGTGTGACTTATTTCAGTTAGAATCATCGTACCTGAATCCACTCATTGTGCTGCTACGGGCCTGATGACATAGATTTCACTGCTGAGTGATACTGCATTGTACGTAAGTACCACAAGTTCTTTATCCATTTTTCACTTTCTGTGATATTGAACTTGTACGGTAAACGAGGTTCTTGTAAACAGAGGCGTCCCAAACATTGGGGTGGCTGTGTCTTTTTGATTTTAATTTCCCTAAGCTATAGGACCATAAGTGGAAGTGCCCTAGGCTCTGTTGCTTTGTTTTTTAGATGTTTCAGGAAACACCATACACTTCTCCCGAGTGTCTGTTGGCAATTTACATCCCGCCCATCAGCATAACAAGGCTCCCAGTTCTCCATGGCCTGTCCTGCCTTTCTGGATTTTACACTTTTTTCAGATGGCCCTTTTGACCGGGGGGAAGTGAGACTTCATTGTAGTGCAGATTTCCTTTGCAAGCTTGCTTGGTTGGCCAAAAAGGGCGTATGCGTTTTTTCCTGAATATATTCAGGAAAAAACGCATACGCCCTTTTTGGCCAAGTGCATCATTGTGGACGTTCTGCCTCTTTTCCTATGCTTTCAATGCAATTCCAGTCTACCTCCTGAAATCGGTTTCCTGCAATTCTGCCCCGCTTTCAAGTCCTCTTGGCAGCCTTACTTCAGTATATTTTTGGACGATAGTTGTCATTTATAACTCTGCAGGTTTGTGAATTACAGTGCCCCTGAGCTCCTTTCTTCAACTCGTTTTCTTGTGAGCTGGCCGCAACACCGCAGGATGGCTTCAGGCCCTAATCTGGTTCCGGCACGGCACGCTGAGCCTTTGGTTATTTCCTCTTCCTGGTGGGAAATGGGAGTTAAATTTGCCCGTCCAGACACCTCCAGCTAGTCTCTCATTGGTTCTCGCTATTCCTGTTCATCTTCCGCAGAAATTGCAAACTGGGCCAAACAGGAGGTTAAAGGGACTGACTCTCCAAGTCGGGAGAGTGTTAGTAAAGCGTCTGGAATGTTGCACCCGAGTACCAGGGTACGAAAACTGAGACATATTTGAACACGTCTCCCGATCACATGGTTGATCATACTCTAGGTTCCACATGCATGTTTTAGCTGAAGGAAGAATACCTTAAACCTGGGTAGTTGAAACCCGTGGAATGGGTACCATGCAATATGACTTCAAAGGCTCTTCATTTGCTCACCGAACCTCTCCAATCCTATCACTGCTGCGTTTATGTCCCTGTACACATGCTTGATTCTCTTTCGGAGACATAGCAATCCATAGGTTTTAAGATACTTAAGAGTCAGGTACATTCTTAGGCGTTTAATATGCGGTGTTGAGTCCATTTCGTTGAGCAAGGAGTAGCTCTTGTCTATTCCATATTTGGCCTAAGGAACTTTATCTGTGCTCATTTCAATCTCTGGTTTTATGCAGCACCCCAACTCACCTTTACCCTTAAACAAGCATAAGTTGGTTTTCTAAATTTGAGACCCTGTTCTGTTCTGTAATTCAGTTCCTGTGTAGCCAAGTTGACATTCCGTGTATTACTGATATCGTATGATGTTTCTTTTTCTGTGTGACTTATTTCAGTTAGAATCATCGTACCTGAATCCACTCATTGTGCTGCTACGGGCCTGATGACATAGATTTCACTGCTGAGTGATACTGCATTGTACGTAAGTACCACAAGTTCTTTATCCATTTTTCACTTTCTGTGATATTGAACTTGTATGGTAAACGAGGTTCTTGTAAACAGAGGCGTCCCAAACATTGGGGTGGCTGTATCTTTTTGATTTTAATTTCCCTAAGCTATAGGACCATAAGTGGAAGTGCCCTAGGCTCTGTTGCTTTGTTTTTTAGATGTTTCAGGAAACACCATACACTTCTCCCGAGTGTCTGTTGGCAATTTACATCCCGCCCATTAGCATAACAAGGCTCCCAGTTCTCCATGGCCTGTCCTGCCTTTCTGGATTTTACACTTTTTTCAGATGGCCCTTTTGACCGGGGGGAAGTGAGACTTCATTGTAGTGCAGATTTCCTTTGCAAGCTTGCTTGGTTGGCCAAAAAGGGCGTATGCGTTTTTTCCTGAATATATTCAGGAAAAAACGCATACGCCCTTTTTGCCCAAGTGCATCATTGTGGATGTTCTGCCTCTTTTCCTATGCTTTCAATGCAATTCCAGTCTACCTCCTGAAATCGGTTTCCTGCAATTCTGCCCCGCTTTCAAGTCCTCTTGGCAGCCTTACTTCAGTATATTTTTGGACGATAGTTGTCATTTATAACTCTGCAGGTTTGTGAATTACAGTGCCCCTGAGCTCCTTTCTTCAACTCGCTTTCTTGTGAGCTGGCCGCAACACCGCAGGATGGCTTCAGGCCCTAATCTGGTTCCGGCACGGCACGCTGAGCCTTTGGTTATTTCCTCTTCCTGGTGGGAAATGAGAGTTAAATTTGCCCGTCCAGACACCTCCAGCTAGTCTCTCATTGGTTCTCGCTATTCCTGTTCATCTTCCGCAGAAATTGCAAACTGGGCCAAACAGGAGGTTAAAGGGACTGACTCTCCAAGTCGGGAGAGTGTTAGTAAAGCGTCTGGAATGTTGCACCCGAGTACCAGGGTACGAAAACTGAGACATATTTGAACACGTCTCCCGATCACATGGTTGATCATACTCTAGGTTCCACATGCATGTTTTAGCTGAAGGAAGAATACCTTAAACCTGGGTAGTTGAAACCCGTGGAATGGGTACCATGCAATATGACTTCAAAGGCTCTTCATTTGCTCACCGAACCTCTCCAATCCTATCACTGCTGCGTTTATGTCCCTGTACACATGCTTGATTCTCTTTCGGAGACATAGCAATCCATAGGTTTTAAGATACTTAAGAGTCAGGTACATTCTTAGGCGTTTAATATGCGGTGTTGAGTCCATTTCGTTGAGCAAGGAGTAGCTCTTGTCTATTCCATATTTGGCTTAAGGAACTTTATCTGTGCTCATTTCAATCTCTGGTTTTATGCAGCACCCCAACTCACCTTTACCCTTAAACAAGCATAAGTTGGTTTTCTAAATTTGAGACCCTGTTCTGTTCTGTAATTCAGTTCCTGTGTAGCCAAGTTGACATTCCGTGTATTACTGATATCGTATGATGTTTCTTTTTCTGTGTGACTTATTTCAGTTAGAATCATCGTACCTGAATCCACTCATTGTGCTGCTACGGGCCTGATGACATAGATTTCACTGCTGAGTGATACTGCATTGTACGTAAGTACCACAAGTTCTTTATCCATTTTTCACTTTCTGTGATATTGAACTTGTACGGTAAACGAGGTTCTTGTAAACAGAGGCGTCCCAAACATTGGGGTGGCTGTATCTTTTTGATTTTAATTTCCCTAAGCTATAGGACCATAAGTGGAAGTGCCCTAGGCTCTGTTGCTTTGTTTTTTAGATGTTTCAGGAAACACCATACACTTCTCCCGAGTGTCTGTTGACAATTTACATCCCGCCCATCAGCATAACAAGGCTCCCAGTTCTCCATGGCCTGTCCTGCCTTTCTGGATTTTACACTTTTTTCAGATGGCCCTTTTGACCGGGGGGAAGTGAGACTTCATTGTAGTGCAGATTTCCTTTGCAAGCTTGCTTGGTTGGCCAAAAAGGGCGTATGCGTTTTTTCCTGAATATATTCAGGAAAAAACGCATACGCCCTTTTTGGCCAAGTGCATCATTGTGGACGTTCTGCCTCTTTTCCTATGCTTTCAATGCAATTCCAGTCTACCTCCTGAAATCGGTTTCCTGCAATTCTGCCCCGCTTTCAAGTCCTCTTGGCAGCCTTACTTCAGTATATTTTTGGACGATAGTTGTCATTTATAACTCTGCAGGTTTGTGAATTACAGTGCCCCTGAGCTCCTTTCTTCAACTCACTTTCTTGTGAGCTGGCCGCAACACCGCAGGATGGCCCCAGGCCCTAATCTGGTTCCGGCACGGCACGCTGAGCCTTTGGTTATTTCCTCTTCCTGGTGGGAAATGAGAGTTAAATTTGCCCGTCCAGACACCTCCAGCTAGTCTCTCATTGGTTCTCGCTATTCCTGTTCATCTTCCGCAGAAATTGCAAACTGGGCCAAACAGGAGGTTAAAGGGACTGACTCTCCAAGTCGGGAGAGTGTTAGTAAAGCGTCTGGAATGTTGCACCCGAGTACCAGGATACGAAAACTGAGACATATTTGAACACGTCTCCCGATCACATGGTTGATCATACTCTAGGTTCCACATGCATGTTTTAGCTGAAGGAAGAATACCTTAAACCTGGGTAGTTGAAACCCGTGGAATGGGTACCATGCAATATGACTTCAAAGGGTCTTCATTTGCTCACCGAACCTCTCCAATCCTATCACTGCTGCGTTTATGTCCCTGTACACATGCTTGATTCTCTTTCGGAGACATAGCAATCCATAGGTTTTAAGATACTTAAGAGTCAGGTACATTCTTAGGCGTTTAATATGCGGTGTTGAGTCCATTTCGTTGAGCAAGGAGTAGCTCTTGTCTATTCCATATTTGGCTTAAGGAACTTTATCTGTGCTCATTTCAATCTCTGGTTTTATGCAGCACCCCAACTCACCTTTACCCTTAAACAAGCATAAGTTGGTTTTCTAAATTTGAGACCCTGTTCTGTTCTGTAATTCAGTTCCTGTGTAGCCAAGTTGACATTCCGTGTATTACTGATATCGTATGATGTTTCTTTTTCTGTGTGACTTATCTCAGTTAGAATCATCGTACCTGAATCCACTCATTGTGCTGCTACGGGCCTGATGACATAGATTTCACTGCTGAGTGATACTGCATTGTACGTAAGTACCACAAGTTCTTTATCCATTTTTCACTTTCTGTGATATTGAACTTGTACGGTAAACGAGGTTCTTGTAAACAGAGGCGTCCCAAACATTGGGGTGGCTGTATCTTTTTGATTTTAATTTCCCTAAGCTATAGGACCATAAGTTGGAGTGCCCTAGGCTCTGTTGCTTTGTTTTTTAGATGTTTCAGGAAACACCATACACTTCTCCCAAGTGTCTGTTGGCAATTTACATCCGGCCCATCAGCATAACAAGGCTCCCAGTTCTCCATGGCCTGTCCTGCCTTTCTGGATTTTACACTTTTTTCAGATGGCCCTTTTGACCGGGGGGAAGTGAGACTTCATTGTAGTGCAGATTTCCTTTGCAAGCTTGCTTGGTTGGCCAAAAAGGGCGTATGCGTTTTTTCCTGAATATATTCAGGAAAAATCGCATACGCCCTTTTTGGCCAAGTGCATCATTGTGGACGTTCTGCCTCTTTTCCTATGCTTTCAATGCAATTCCAGTCTACCTCCTGAAATCGGTTTCCTGCAATTCTGCCCCGCTTTCAAGTCCTCTTGGCAGCCTTACTTCAGTATATTTTTGGACGATAGTTGTCATTTATAACTCTGCAGGTTTGTGAATTACAGTGCCCCTGAGCTCCTTTCTTCAACTCGCTTTCTTGTGAGCTGGCCGCAACACCGCAGGATGGCTTCAGGCCCTAATCTTGTTCCGGCACGGCACGCTGAGCCTTTGGTTATTTCCTCTTCCTGGTGGGAAATGAGAGTTAAATTTGCCCGTCCAGACACCTCCAGCTAGTCTCTCATTGGTTCTCGCTATTCCTGTTCATCTTCCACAGAAATTGCAAACTGGGCCAAACAGGAGGTTAAAGGGACTGACTCTCCAAGTCGGGAGAGTGTTAGTAAAGCGTCTGGAATGTTGCACCCGAGTACCAGGGTACGAAAACTGAGACATATTTGAACACGTCTCCCGATCACATGGTTGATCATACTCTAGGTTCCACATGCATGTTTTAGCTGAAGGAAGAATACCTTAAACCTGGGTAGTTGAAACCCGTGGAATGGGTACCATGCAATATGACTTCAAAGGCTCTTCATTTGCTCACCGAACCTCTCCAATCCTATCACTGCTGCGTTTATGTCCCTGTACACATGCTTGATTCTCTTTCGGAGACATAGCAATCCATAGGTTTTAAGATACTTAAGAGTCAGGTACATTCTTAGGCGTTTAATATGCGGTGTTGAGTCCATTTCGTTGAGCAAGGAGTAGCTCTTGTCTATTCCATATTTGGCTTAAGGAACTTTATCTGTGCTCATTTCAATCTCTGGTTTTATGCAGCACCCCAACTCACCTTTACCCTTAAACAAGCATAAGTTGGTTTTCTAAATTTGAGACCCTGTTCTGTTCTGTAATTCAGTTCCTGTGTAGCCAAGTTTACATTCCGTGTATTACTGATATCGTATGATGTTTCTTTTTCTGTGTGACTTATTTCAGTTAGAATCATCGTACCTGAATCCACTCATTGTGCTGCTACGGGCCTGATGACATAGATTTCACTGCTGAGTGATACTGCATTGTACGTAAGTACCACAAGTTCTTTATCCATTTTTCACTTTCTGTGATATTGAACTTGTACGGTAAACGAGGTTCTTGTAAACAGAGGCGTCCCAAACATTGGGGTGGCTGTATCTTTTTGATTTTAATTTCCCTAAGCTATAGGACCATAAGTGGAAGTGCCCTAGGCTCTGTTGCTTTGTTTTTTAGATGTTTCAGGAAACACCATACACTTCTCCCGAGTGTCTGTTGACAATTTACATCCCGCCCATCAGCATAACAAGGCTCCCAGTTCTCCATGGCCTGTCCTGCCTTTCTGGATTTTACACTTTTTTCAGATGGCCCTTTTGACCGGGGGGAAGTGAGACTTCATTGTAGTGCAGATTTCCTTTGCAAGCTTGCTTGGTTGGCCAAAAAGGGCGTATGCGTTTTTTCCTGAATATATTCAGGAAAAAACGCATACGCCCTTTTTGGCCAAGTGCATCATTGTGGACGTTCTGCCTCTTTTCCTATGCTTTCAATGCAATTCCAGTCTACCTCCTGAAATCGGTTTCCTGCAATTCTGCCCCGCTTTCAAGTCCTCTTGGCAGCCTTACTTCAGTATATTTTTGGACGATAGTTGTCATTTATAACTCTGCAGGTTTGTGAATTACAGTGCCCCTGAGCTCCTTTCTTCAACTCACTTTCTTGTGAGCTGGCCGCAACACCGCAGGATGGCCCCAGGCCCTAATCTGGTTCCGGCACGGCACGCTGAGCCTTTGGTTATTTCCTCTTCCTGGTGGGAAATGAGAGTTAAATTTGCCCGTCCAGACACCTCCAGCTAGTCTCTCATTGGTTCTCGCTATTCCTGTTCATCTTCCGCAGAAATTGCAAACTGGGCCAAACAGGAGGTTAAAGGGACTGACTCTCCAAGTCGGGAGAGTGTTAGTAAAGCGTCTGGAATGTTGCACCCGAGTACCAGGATACGAAAACTGAGACATATTTGAACACGTCTCCCGATCACATGGTTGATCATACTCTAGGTTCCACATGCATGTTTTAGCTGAAGGAAGAATACCTTAAACCTGGGTAGTTGAAACCCGTGGAATGGGTACCATGCAATATGACTTCAAAGGGTCTTCATTTGCTCACCGAACCTCTCCAATCCTATCACTGCTGCGTTTATGTCCCTGTACACATGCTTGATTCTCTTTCGGAGACATAGCAATCCATAGGTTTTAAGATACTTAAGAGTCAGGTACATTCTTAGGCGTTTAATATGCGGTGTTGAGTCCATTTCGTTGAGCAAGGAGTAGCTCTTGTCTATTCCATATTTGGCTTAAGGAACTTTATCTGTGCTCATTTCAATCTCTGGTTTTATGCAGCACCCCAACTCACCTTTACCCTTAAACAAGCATAAGTTGGTTTTCTAAATTTGAGACCCTGTTCTGTTCTGTAATTCAGTTCCTGTGTAGCCAAGTTGACATTCCGTGTATTACTGATATCGTATGATGTTTCTTTTTCTGTGTGACTTATCTCAGTTAGAATCATCGTACCTGAATCCACTCATTGTGCTGCTACGGGCCTGATGACATAGATTTCACTGCTGAGTGATACTGCATTGTACGTAAGTACCACAAGTTCTTTATCCATTTTTCACTTTCTGTGATATTGAACTTGTACGGTAAACGAGGTTCTTGTAAACAGAGGCGTCCCAAACATTGGGGTGGCTGTATCTTTTTGATTTTAATTTCCCTAAGCTATAGGACCATAAGTTGGAGTGCCCTAGGCTCTGTTGCTTTGTTTTTTAGATGTTTCAGGAAACACCATACACTTCTCCCAAGTGTCTGTTGGCAATTTACATCCGGCCCATCAGCATAACAAGGCTCCCAGTTCTCCATGGCCTGTCCTGCCTTTCTGGATTTTACACTTTTTTCAGATGGCCCTTTTGACCGGGGGGAAGTGAGACTTCATTGTAGTGCAGATTTCCTTTGCAAGCTTGCTTGGTTGGCCAAAAAGGGCGTATGCGTTTTTTCCTGAATATATTCAGGAAAAATCGCATACGCCCTTTTTGGCCAAGTGCATCATTGTGGACGTTCTGCCTCTTTTCCTATGCTTTCAATGCAATTCCAGTCTACCTCCTGAAATCGGTTTCCTGCAATTCTGCCCCGCTTTCAAGTCCTCTTGGCAGCCTTACTTCAGTATATTTTTGGACGATAGTTGTCATTTATAACTCTGCAGGTTTGTGAATTACAGTGCCCCTGAGCTCCTTTCTTCAACTCGCTTTCTTGTGAGCTGGCCGCAACACCGCAGGATGGCTTCAGGCCCTAATCTTGTTCCGGCACGGCACGCTGAGCCTTTGGTTATTTCCTCTTCCTGGTGGGAAATGAGAGTTAAATTTGCCCGTCCAGACACCTCCAGCTAGTCTCTCATTGGTTCTCGCTATTCCTGTTCATCTTCCACAGAAATTGCAAACTGGGCCAAACAGGAGGTTAAAGGGACTGACTCTCCAAGTCGGGAGAGTGTTAGTAAAGCGTCTGGAATGTTGCACCCGAGTACCAGGGTACGAAAACTGAGACATATTTGAACACGTCTCCCGATCACATGGTTGATCATACTCTAGGTTCCACATGCATGTTTTAGCTGAAGGAAGAATACCTTAAACCTGGGTAGTTGAAACCCGTGGAATGGGTACCATGCAATATGACTTCAAAGGCTCTTCATTTGCTCACCGAACCTCTCCAATCCTATCACTGCTGCGTTTATGTCCCTGTACACATGCTTGATTCTCTTTCGGAGACATAGCAATCCATAGGTTTTAAGATACTTAAGAGTCAGGTACATTCTTAGGCGTTTAATATGCGGTGTTGAGTCCATTTCGTTGAGCAAGGAGTAGCTCTTGTCTATTCCATATTTGGCTTAAGGAACTTTATCTGTGCTCATTTCAATCTCTGGTTTTATGCAGCACCCCAACTCACCTTTACCCTTAAACAAGCATAAGTTGGTTTTCTAAATTTGAGACCCTGTTCTGTTCTGTAATTCAGTTCCTGTGTAGCCAAGTTTACATTCCGTGTATTACTGATATCGTATGATGTTTCTTTTTCTGTGTGACTTATTTCAGTTAGAATCATCGTACCTGAATCCACTCATTGTGCTGCTACGGGCCTGATGACATAGATTTCACTGCTGAGTGATACTGCATTGTACGTAAGTACCACAAGTTCTTTATCCATTTTTCACTTTCTGTGATATTGAACTTGTACGGTAAACGAGGTTCTTGTAAACAGAGGCGTCCCAAACATTGGGGTGGCTGTATCTTTTTGATTTTAATTTCCCTAAGCTATAGGACCATAAGTGGAAGTGCCCTAGGCTCTGTTGCTTTGTTTTTTAGATGTTTCAGGAAACACCATACACTTCTCCCGAGTGTCTGTTGACAATTTACATCCCGCCCATCAGCATAACAAGGCTCCCAGTTCTCCATGGCCTGTCCTGCCTTTCTGGATTTTACACTTTTTTCAGATGGCCCTTTTGACCGGGGGGAAGTGAGACTTCATTGTAGTGCAGATTTCCTTTGCAAGCTTGCTTGGTTGGCCAAAAAGGGCGTATGCGTTTTTTCCTGAATATATTCAGGAAAAAACGCATACGCCCTTTTTGGCCAAGTGCATCATTGTGGACGTTCTGCCTCTTTTCCTATGCTTTCAATGCAATTCCAGTCTACCTCCTGAAATCGGTTTCCTGCAATTCTGCCCCGCTTTCAAGTCCTCTTGGCAGCCTTACTTCAGTATATTTTTGGACGATAGTTGTCATTTATAACTCTGCAGGTTTGTGAATTACAGTGCCCCTGAGCTCCTTTCTTCAACTCACTTTCTTGTGAGCTGGCCGCAACACCGCAGGATGGCCCCAGGCCCTAATCTGGTTCCGGCACGGCACGCTGAGCCTTTGGTTATTTCCTCTTCCTGGTGGGAAATGAGAGTTAAATTTGCCCGTCCAGACACCTCCAGCTAGTCTCTCATTGGTTCTCGCTATTCCTGTTCATCTTCCGCAGAAATTGCAAACTGGGCCAAACAGGAGGTTAAAGGGACTGACTCTCCAAGTCGGGAGAGTGTTAGTAAAGCGTCTGGAATGTTGCACCCGAGTACCAGGATACGAAAACTGAGACATATTTGAACACGTCTCCCGATCACATGGTTGATCATACTCTAGGTTCCACATGCATGTTTTAGCTGAAGGAAGAATACCTTAAACCTGGGTAGTTGAAACCCGTGGAATGGGTACCATGCAATATGACTTCAAAGGGTCTTCATTTGCTCACCGAACCTCTCCAATCCTATCACTGCTGCGTTTATGTCCCTGTACACATGCTTGATTCTCTTTCGGAGACATAGCAATCCATAGGTTTTAAGATACTTAAGAGTCAGGTACATTCTTAGGCGTTTAATATGCGGTGTTGAGTCCATTTCGTTGAGCAAGGAGTAGCTCTTGTCTATTCCATATTTGGCTTAAGGAACTTTATCTGTGCTCATTTCAATCTCTGGTTTTATGCAGCACCCCAACTCACCTTTACCCTTAAACAAGCATAAGTTGGTTTTCTAAATTTGAGACCCTGTTCTGTTCTGTAATTCAGTTCCTGTGTAGCCAAGTTGACATTCCGTGTATTACTGATATCGTATGATGTTTCTTTTTCTGTGTGACTTATCTCAGTTAGAATCATCGTACCTGAATCCACTCATTGTGCTGCTACGGGCCTGATGACATAGATTTCACTGCTGAGTGATACTGCATTGTACGTAAGTACCACAAGTTCTTTATCCATTTTTCACTTTCTGTGATATTGAACTTGTACGGTAAACGAGGTTCTTGTAAACAGAGGCGTCCCAAACATTGGGGTGGCTGTATCTTTTTGATTTTAATTTCCCTAAGCTATAGGACCATAAGTTGGAGTGCCCTAGGCTCTGTTGCTTTGTTTTTTAGATGTTTCAGGAAACACCATACACTTCTCCCAAGTGTCTGTTGGCAATTTACATCCGGCCCATCAGCATAACAAGGCTCCCAGTTCTCCATGGCCTGTCCTGCCTTTCTGGATTTTACACTTTTTTCAGATGGCCCTTTTGACCGGGGGGAAGTGAGACTTCATTGTAGTGCAGATTTCCTTTGCAAGCTTGCTTGGTTGGCCAAAAAGGGCGTATGCGTTTTTTCCTGAATATATTCAGGAAAAATCGCATACGCCCTTTTTGGCCAAGTGCATCATTGTGGACGTTCTGCCTCTTTTCCTATGCTTTCAATGCAATTCCAGTCTACCTCCTGAAATCGGTTTCCTGCAATTCTGCCCCGCTTTCAAGTCCTCTTGGCAGCCTTACTTCAGTATATTTTTGGACGATAGTTGTCATTTATAACTCTGCAGGTTTGTGAATTACAGTGCCCCTGAGCTCCTTTCTTCAACTCGCTTTCTTGTGAGCTGGCCGCAACACCGCAGGATGGCTTCAGGCCCTAATCTTGTTCCGGCACGGCACGCTGAGCCTTTGGTTATTTCCTCTTCCTGGTGGGAAATGAGAGTTAAATTTGCCCGTCCAGACACCTCCAGCTAGTCTCTCATTGGTTCTCGCTATTCCTGTTCATCTTCCACAGAAATTGCAAACTGGGCCAAACAGGAGGTTAAAGGGACTGACTCTCCAAGTCGGGAGAGTGTTAGTAAAGCGTCTGGAATGTTGCACCCGAGTACCAGGGTACGAAAACTGAGACATATTTGAACACGTCTCCCGATCACATGGTTGATCATACTCTAGGTTCCACATGCATGTTTTAGCTGAAGGAAGAATACCTTAAACCTGGGTAGTTGAAACCCGTGGAATGGGTACCATGCAATATGACTTCAAAGGCTCTTCATTTGCTCACCGAACCTCTCCAATCCTATCACTGCTGCGTTTATGTCCCTGTACACATGCTTGATTCTCTTTCGGAGACATAGCAATCCATAGGTTTTAAGATACTTAAGAGTCAGGTACATTCTTAGGCGTTTAATATGCGGTGTTGAGTCCATTTCGTTGAGCAAGGAGTAGCTCTTGTCTATTCCATATTTGGCTTAAGGAACTTTATCTGTGCTCATTTCAATCTCTGGTTTTATGCAGCACCCCAACTCACCTTTACCCTTAAACAAGCATAAGTTGGTTTTCTAAATTTGAGACCCTGTTCTGTTCTGTAATTCAGTTCCTGTGTAGCCAAGTTTACATTCCGTGTATTACTGATATCGTATGATGTTTCTTTTTCTGTGTGACTTATTTCAGTTAGAATCATCGTACCTGAATCCACTCATTGTGCTGCTACGGGCCTGATGACATAGATTTCACTGCTGAGTGATACTGCATTGTACGTAAGTACCACAAGTTCTTTATCCATTTTTCACTTTCTGTGATATTGAACTTGTACGGTAAACGAGGTTCTTGTAAACAGAGGCGTCCCAAACATTGGGGTGGCTGTATCTTTTTGATTTTAATTTCCCTAAGCTATAGGACCATAAGTGGAAGTGCCCTAGGCTCTGTTGCTTTGTTTTTTAGATGTTTCAGGAAACACCATACACTTCTCCCGAGTGTCTGTTGGCAGTTTACATCCCGCCCATCAGCATAACAAGGCTCCCAGTTCTCCATGGCCTGTCCTGCCTTTCTGGATTTTACACTTTTTTCAGATGGCCCTTTTGACCGGGAGGAAGTGAGACTTCATTGTAGTGCAGATTTCCTTTGCAAGCTTGCTTGGTTGGCCAAAAAGGGCGTATGCGTTTTTTCCTGAATATATTCAGGAAAAAACGCATACGCCCTTTTTGGCCAAGTGCATCATTGTGGACGTTCTGCCTCTTTTCCTATGCTTTCAATGCAATTCCAGTCTACCTCCTGAAATCGGTTTCCTGCAATTCTGCCCCGCTTTCAAGTCCTCTTGGCAGCCTTACTTCAGTATATTTTTGGACGATCGTTGTCATTTATAACTCTGCTGGTTTGTGAATTACAGTGCCCCTGAGCTCCTTTCTTCAACTCGTTTTCTTGTGAGCTGGCCGCAACACCGCAGGATGGCTTCAGGCCCTAATCTGGTTCCGGCACGGCACGCTGAGCCTTTGGTTATTTCCTCTTCCTGGTGGGAAATGAGAGTTAAATTTGCCCGTCCAGACACCTCCAGCTAGTCTCTCATTGGTTCTCGCTATTCCTGTTCATCTTCCGCAGAAATTGCAAACTGGGCCAAACAGGAGGTTAAAGGGACTGACTCTCCAAGTCGGGAGAGTGTTAGTAAAGCGTCTGGAATGTTGCACCCGAGTACCAGGGTACGAAAACTGAGACATATTTGAACACGTCTCCCGATCACATGGTTGATCATACTCTAGGTTCCACATGCATGTTTTAGCTGAAGGAAGAATACCTTAAACCTGGGTAGTTGAAACCCGTGGAATGGGTACCATGCAATATGACTTCAAAGGGTCTTCATTTGCTCACCGAACCTCTCCAATCCTATCACTGCTGCGTTTATGTCCCTGTACACATGCTTGATTCTCTTTTGGAGACATAGCAATCCATAGGTTTTAAGATACTTAAGAGTCAGGTACATTCTTAGGCGTTTAATATGCGGTGTTGAGTCCATTTCGTTGAGCAAGGAGTAGCTCTTGTCTATTCCATATTTGGCTTAAGGAACTTTATCTGTGCTCATTTCAATCTCTGGTTTTATGCAGCACCCCAACTCACCTTTACCCTTAAACAAGCATAAGTTGGTTTTCTAAATTTGAGACCCTGTTCTGTTCTGTAATTCAGTTCCTGTGTAGCCAAGTTTACATTCCGTGTATTACTGATATCTTATGATGTTTCTTTTTCTGTGTGACTTATTTCAGTTAGAATCATCGTACCTGAATCCACTCATTGTGCTGCTACGGGCCTGATG
Organism: Globicephala melas; assembly: GCF_963455315.2. Taxonomy (NCBI): domain Eukaryota; kingdom Metazoa; phylum Chordata; class Mammalia; order Artiodactyla; family Delphinidae; genus Globicephala; species Globicephala melas. Next base: position 71,546 of record NW_027207434.1, on the reverse strand, counting down.
ACATAGATTTCACTGCTGAGTGATACTGCATTGTACGTAAGTACCACAAGTTCTTTATCCATTTTTCACTTTCTGTGATATTGAACTTGTACGGTAAACGAGGTTCTTGTAAACAGAGGCGTCCCAAACTTTGGGGTGGCTGTGTCTTTTTGATTTTAATTTCCCTAAGCTATAGGACCATAAGTGGAAGTGCCCTAGGCTCTGTTGCTTTGTTTTTTAGATGTTTCAGGAAACACCATACACTTCTCCCGAGTGTCTGTTGGCAATTTACATCCCGCCCATCAGCATAACAAGGCTCCCAGTTCTCCATGGCCTGTCCTGCCTTTCTGGATTTTACACTTTTTTCAGATGGCCCTTTTGACCGGGGGGAAGTGAGACTTCATTGTAGTGCAGATTTCCTTTGCAAGCTTGCTTGGTTGGCCAAAAAGGGCGTATGCGTTTTTTCCTGAATATATTCAGGAAAAAACGCATACGCCCTTTTTGGCCAAGTGCATCATTGTGGACGTTCTGCCTCTTTTCCTATGCTTTCAATGCAATTCCAGTCTACCTCCTGAAATCGGTTTCCTGCAATTCTGCCCCGCTTTCAAGTCCTCTTGGCAGCCTTACTTCAGTATATTTTTGGACGATAGTTGTCATTTATAACTCTGCAGGTTTGTGAATTACAGTGCCCCTGAGCTCCTTTCTTCAACTCGTTTTCTTGTGAGCTGGCCGCAACACCGCAGGATGGCTTCAGGCCCTAATCTGGTTCCGGCACGGCACGCTGAGCCTTTGGTTATTTCCTCTTCCTGGTGGGAAATGAGAGTTAAATTTGCCCGTCCAGACACCTCCAGCTAGTCTCTCATTGGTTCTCGCTATTCCTGTTCATCTTCCGCAGAAATTGCAAACTGGGCCAAACAGGAGGTTAAAGGGACTGACTCTCCAAGTCGGGAGAGTGTTAGTAAAGCGTCTGGAATGTTGCACCCGAGTACCAGGGTACGAAAACTGAGACATATTTGAACACGTCTCCCGATCACATGGTTGATCATACTCTAGGTTCCACATGCATGTTTTAGCTGAAGGAAGAATACCTTAAACCTGGGTAGTTGAAACCCGTGGAATGGGTACCATGCAATATGACTTCAAAGGCTCTTCATTTGCTCACCGAACCTCTCCAATCCTATCACTGCTGCGTTTATGTCCCTGTACACATGCTTGATTCTCTTTCGGAGACATAGCAATCCATAGGTTTTAAGATACTTAAGAGTCAGGTACATTCTTAGGCGTTTAATATGCGGTGTTGAGTCCATTTCGTTGAGCAAGGAGTAGCTCTTGTCTATTCCATATTTGGCTTAAGGAACTTTATCTGTGCTCATTTCAATCTCTGGTTTTATGCAGCACCCCAACTCACCTTTACCCTTAAACAAGCATAAGTTGGTTTTCTAAATTTGAGACCCTGTTCTGTTCTGTAATTCAGTTCCTGTGTAGCCAAGTTGACATTCCGTGTATTACTGATATCGTATGATGTTTCTTTTTCTGTGTGACTTATTTCAGTTAGAATCATCGTACCTGAATCCACTCATTGTGCTGCTACGGGCCTGATGGCATAGATTTCACTGCTGAGTGATACTGCATTGTACGTAAGTACCACAAGTTCTTTATCCATTTTTCACTTTCTGTGATATTGAACTTGTACGGTAAACGAGGTTCTTGTAAACAGAGGCGTCCCAAACATTGGGGTGGCTGTATCTTTTTGATTTTAATTTCCCTAAGCTATAGGACCATAAGTGGAAGTGCCCTAGGCTCTGTTGCTTTGTTTTTTAGATGTTTCAGGAAACACCATACACTTCTCCTGAGTGTCTGTTGGCAATTTACATCCCGCCCATCAGCATAACAAGGCTCCCAGTTCTCCATGGCCTGTCCTGCCTTTCTGGATTTTACACTTTTTTCAGATGGCCCTTTTGACCGGGGGGAAGTGAGACTTCATTGTAGTGCAGATTTCCTTTGCAAGCTTGCTTGGTTGGCCAAAAAGGGCGTATGCGTTTTTTCCTGAATATATTCAGGAAAAAACGCATACGCCCTTTTTGGCCAAGTGCATCATTGTGGACGTTCTGCCTCTTTTCCTATGCTTTCAATGCAATTCCAGTCTACCTCCTGAAATCGGTTTCCTGCAATTCTGCCCCGCTTTCAAGTCCTCTTGGCAGCCTTACTTCAGTATATTTTTGGACGATAGTTGTCATTTATAACTCTGCAGGTTTGTGAATTACAGTGCCCCTGAGCTCCTTTCTTCAACTCGCTTTCTTGTGAGCTGGCCGCAACACCGCAGGATGGCTTCAGGCCCTAATCTGGTTCCGGCACGGCACGCTGAGCCTTTGGTTCTTTCCTCTTCCTGGTGGGAAATGGGAGTTAAATTTGCCCGTCCAGACACCTCCAGCTAGTCTCTCATTGGTTCTCGCTATTCCTGTTCATCTTCCGCAGAAATTGCAAACTGGGCCAAACAGGAGGTTAAAGGGACTGACTCTCCAAGTCGGGAGAGTGTTAGTAAAGCGTCTGGAATGTTGCACCCGAGTACCAGGGTACGAAAACTGAGACATATTTGAACACGTCTCCCGATCACATGGTTGATCATACTCTAGGTTCCACATGCATGTTTTAGCTGAAGGAAGAATACCTTAAACCTGGGTAGTTGAAACCCGTGGAATGGGTACCATGCAATATGACTTCAAAGGCTCTTCATTTGCTCACCGAACCTCTCCAATCCTATCACTGCTGCGTTTATGTCCCTGTACACATGCTTGATTCTCTTTCGGAGACATAGCAATCCATAGGTTTTAAGATACTTAAGAGTCAGGTACATTCTTAGGCGTTTAATATGCGGTGTTGAGTCCATTTCGTTGAGCAAGGAGTAGCTCTTGTCTATTCCATATTTGGCTTAAGGAACTTTATCTGTGCTCATTTCAATCTCTGGTTTTATGCAGCACCCCAACTCACCTTTACCCTTAAACAAGCATAAGTTGGTTTTCTAAATTTGAGACCCTGTTCTGTTCTGTAATTCAGTTCCTGTGTAGCCAAGTTGACATTCCGTGTATTACTGATATCGTATGATGTTTCTTTTTCTGTGTGACTTATTTCAGTTAGAATCATCGTACCTGAATCCACTCATTGTGCTGCTACGGGCCTGATGGCATAGATTTCACTGCTGAGTGATACTGCATTGTACGTAAGTACCACAAGTTCTTTATCCATTTTTCACTTTCTGTGATATTGAACTTGTACGGTAAACGAGGTTCTTGTAAACAGAGGCGTCCCAAACATTGGGGTGGCTGTATCTTTTTGATTTTAATTTCCCTAAGCTATAGGACCATAAGTGGAAGTGCCCTAGGCTCTGTTGCTTTGTTTTTTAGATGTTTCAGGAAACACCATACACTTCTCCTGAGTGTCTGTTGGCAATTTACATCCCGCCCATCAGCATAACAAGGCTCCCAGTTCTCCATGGCCTGTCCTGCCTTTCTGGATTTTACACTTTTTTCAGATGGCCCTTTTGACCGGGGGGAAGTGAGACTTCATTGTAGTGCAGATTTCCTTTGCAAGCTTGCTTGGTTGGCCAAAAAGGGCGTATGCGTTTTTTCCTGAATATATTCAGGAAAAAACGCATACGCCCTTTTTGGCCAAGTGCATCATTGTGGACGTTCTGCCTCTTTTCCTATGCTTTCAATGCAATTCCAGTCTACCTCCTGAAATCGGTTTCCTGCAATTCTGCCCCGCTTTCAAGTCCTCTTGGCAGCCTTACTTCAGTATATTTTTGGACGATAGTTGTCATTTATAACTCTGCAGGTTTGTGAATTACAGTGCCCCTGAGCTCCTTTCTTCAACTCGCTTTCTTGTGAGCTGGCCGCAACACCGCAGGATGGCTTCAGGCCCTAATCTGGTTCCGGCACGGCACGCTGAGCCTTTGGTTCTTTCCTCTTCCTGGTGGGAAATGGGAGTTAAATTTGCCCGTCCAGACACCTCCAGCTAGTCTCTCATTGGTTCTCGCTATTCCTGTTCATCTTCCGCAGAAATTGCAAACTGGGCCAAACAGGAGGTTAAAGGGACTGACTCTCCAAGTCGGGAGAGTGTTAGTAAAGCGTCTGGAATGTTGCACCCGAGTACCAGGGTACGAAAACTGAGACATATTTGAACACGTCTCCCGATCACATGGTTGATCATACTCTAGGTTCCACATGCATGTTTTAGCTGAAGGAAGAATACCTTAAACCTGGGTAGTTGAAACCCGTGGAATGGGTACCATGCAATATGACTTCAAAGGCTCTTCATTTGCTCACCGAACCTCTCCAATCCTATCACTGCTGCGTTTATGTCCCTGTACACATGCTTGATTCTCTTTCGGAGACATAGCAATCCATAGGTTTTAAGATACTTAAGAGTCAGGTACATTCTTAGGCGTTTAATATGCGGTGTTGAGTCCATTTCGTTGAGCAAGGAGTAGCTCTTGTCTATTCCATATTTGGCTTAAGGAACTTTATCTGTGCTCATTTCAATCTCTGGTTTTATGCAGCACCCCAACTCACCTTTACCCTTAAACAAGCATAAGTTGGTTTTCTAAATTTGAGACCCTGTTCTGTTCTGTAATTCAGTTCCTGTGTAGCCAAGTTTACATTCCGTGTATTACTGATATCGTATGATGTTTCTTTTTCTGTGTGACTTATTTCAGTTAGAATCATCGTACCTGAATCCACTCATTGTGCTGCTACGGGCCTGATGGCATAGATTTCACTGCTGAGTGATACTGCATTGTACGTAAGTACCACAAGTTCTTTATCCATTTTTCACTTTCTGTGATATTGAACTTGTACGGTAAACGAGGTTCTTGTAAACAGAGGCGTCCCAAACATTGGGGTGGCTGTATCTTTTTGATTTTAATTTCCCTAAGCTATAGGACCATAAGTGGAAGTGCCCTAGGCTCTGTTGCTTTGTTTTTTAGATGTTTCAGGAAACACCATACACTTCTCCCGAGTGTCTGTTGGCAGTTTACATCCCGCCCATCAGCATAACAAGGCTCCCAGTTCTCCATGGCCTGTCCTGCCTTTCTGGATTTTACACTTTTTTCAGATGGCCCTTTTGACCGGGGGGAAGTGAGACTTCATTGTAGTGCAGATTTCCCTTGCAAGCTTGCTTGGTTGGCCAAAAAGGGCGTATGCGTTTTTTCCTGAATATATTCAGGAAAAAACGCATACGCCCTTTTTGGCCAAGTGCATCATTGTGGACGTTCTGCCTCTTTTCCTATGCTTTCAATGCAATTCCAGTCTACCTCCTGAAATCGGTTTCCTGCAATTCTGCCCCGCTTTCAAGTCCTCTTGGCAGCCTTACTTCAGTATATTTTTGGACGATAGTTGTCATTTATAACTCTGCAGGTTTGTGAATTACAGTGCCCCTGAGCTCCTTTCTTCAACTCGTTTTCTTGTGAGCTGGCCGCAACACCGCAGGATGGCTTCAGGCCCTAATCTGGTTCCGGCACGGCACGCTGAGCCTTTGGTTATTTCCTCTTCCTGGTGGGAAATGGGAGTTAAATTTGCCCGTCCAGACACCTCCAGCTAGTCTCTCATTGGTTCTCGCTATTCCTGTTCATCTTCCGCAAAAATTGCAAACTGGGCCAAACAGGAGTTTAAAGGGACTGACTCTCCAAGTCGGGAGAGTGTTAGTAAAGCGTCTGGAATGTTGCACCCGAGTACCAGGGTACGAAAACTGAGACATATTTGAACACGTCTCCCGATCACATGGTTGATCATACTCTAGGTTCCACATGCATGTTTTAGCTGAAGGAAGAATACCTTAAACCTGGGTAGTTGAAACCCGTGGAATGGGTACCATGCAATATGACTTCAAAGGCTCTTCATTTGCTCACCGAACCTCTCCAATCCTATCACTGCTGCGTTTATGTCCCTGTACACATGCTTGATTCTCTTTCGGAGACATAGCAATCCATAGGTTTTAAGATACTTAAGAGTCAGGTACATTCTTAGGCGTTTAATATGCGGTGTTGAGTCCATTTCGTTGAGCAAGGAGTAGCTCTTGTCTATTCCATATTTGGCTTAAGGAACTTTATCTGTGCTCATTTCAATCTCTGGTTTTATGCAGCACCCCAACTCACCTTTACCCTTAAACAAGCATAAGTTGGTTTTCTAAATTTGAGACCCTGTTCTGTTCTGTAATTCAGTTCCTGTGTAGCCAAGTTGACATTCCGTGTATTACTGATATCGTATGATGTTTCTTTTTCTGTGTGACTTATTTCAGTTAGAATCATCGTACCTGAATCCACTCATTGTGCTGCTACGGGCCTGATGGCATAGATTTCACTGCTGAGTGATACTGCATTGTACGTAAGTACCACAAGTTCTTTATCCATTTTTCACTTTCTGTGATATTGAACTTGTACGGTAAACGAGGTTCTTGTAAACAGAGGCGTCCCAAACATTGGGGTGGCTGTATCTTTTTGATTTTAATTTCCCTAAGCTATAGGACCATAAGTGGAAGTGCCCTAGGCTCTGTTGCTTTGTTTTTTAGATGTTTCAGGAAACACCATACACTTCTCCCGAGTGTCTGTTGGCAGTTTACATCCCGCCCATCAGCATAACAAGGCTCCCAGTTCTCCATGGCCTGTCCTGCCTTTCTGGATTTTACACTTTTTTCAGATGGCCCTTTTGACCGGGGGGAAGTGAGACTTCATTGTAGTGCAGATTTCCTTTGCAAGCTTGCTTGGTTGGCCAAAAAGGGCGTATGCGTTTTTTCCTGAATATATTCAGGAAAAAACGCATACGCCCTTTTTGGCCAAGTGCATCATTGTGGACGTTCTGCCTCTTTTCCTATGCTTTCAATGCAATTCCAGTCTACCTCCTGAAATCGGTTTCCTGCAATTCTGCCCCGCTTTCAAGTCCTCTTGGCAGCCTTACTTCAGTATATTTTTGGACGATAGTTGTCATTTATAACTCTGCAGGTTTGTGAATTACAGTGCCCCTGAGCTCCTTTCTTCAACTCGCTTTCTTGTGAGCTGGCCGCAACACCGCAGGATGGCTTCAGGCACTAATCTGGTTCCGGCACGGCACGCTGAGCCTTTGGTTCTTTCCTCTTCCTGGTGGGAAATGGGAGTTAAATTTGCCCGTCCAGACACCTCCAGCTAGTCTCTCATTGGTTCTCGCTATTCCTGTTCATCTTCCGCAGAAATTGCAAACTGGGCCAAACAGGAGGTTAAAGGGACTGACTCTCCAAGTCGGGAGAGTGTTAGTAAAGCGTCTGGAATGTTGCACCCGAGTACCAGGGTACGAAAACTGAGACATATTTGAACACGTCTCCCGATCACATGGTTGATCATACTCTAGGTTCCACATGCATGTTTTAGCTGAAGGAAGAATACCTTAAACCTGGGTAGTTGAAACCCATGGAATGGGTACCATGCAATATGACTTCAAAGGCTCTTCATTTGCTCACCGAACCTCTCCAATCCTATCACTGCTGCGTTTATGTCCCTGTACACATGCTTGATTCTCTTTCGGAGACATAGCAATCCATAGGTTTTAAGATACTTAAGAGTCAGGTACATTCTTAGGCGTTTAATATGCGGTGTTGAGTCCATTTCGTTGAGCAAGGAGTAGCTCTTGTCTATTCCATATTTGGCTTAAGGAACTTTATCTGTGCTCATTTCAATCTCTGGTTTTATGCAGCACCCCAACTCACCTTTACCCTTAAACAAGCATAAGTTGGTTTTCTAAATTTGAGACCCTGTTCTGTTCTGTAATTCAGTTCCTGTGTAGCCAAGTTTACATTCCGTGTATTACTGATATCGTATGATGTTTCTTTTTCTGTGTGACTTATTTCAGTTAGAATCATCGTACCTGAATCCACTCATTGTGCTGCTACGGGCCTGATGGCATAGATTTCACTGCTGAGTGATACTGCATTGTACGTAAGTACCACAAGTTCTTTATCCATTTTTCACTTTCTGTGATATTGAACTTGTACGGTAAACGAGGTTCTTGTAAACAGAGGCGTCCCAAACATTGGGGTGGCTGTATCTTTTTGATTTTAATTTCCCTAAGCTATAGGACCATAAGTGGAAGTGCCCTAGGCTCTGTTGCTTTGTTTTTTAGATGTTTCAGGAAACACCATACACTTCTCCCTAGTGTCTGTTGGCAGTTTACATCCCGCCCATCAGCATAACAAGGCTCCCAGTTCTCCATGGCCTGTCCTGCCTTTCTGGATTTTACACTTTTTTCAGATGGCCCTTTTGACCGGGGGGAAGTGAGACTTCATTGTAGTGCAGATTTCCCTTGCAAGCTTGCTTGGTTGGCCAAAAAGGGCGTATGCGTTTTTTCCTGAATATATTCAGGAAAAAACGCATACGCCCTTTTTGGCCAAGTGCATCATTGTGGACGTTCTGCCTCTTTTCCTATGCTTTCAATGCAATTCCAGTCTACCTCCTGAAATCGGTTTCCTGCAATTCTGCCCCGCTTTCAAGTCCTCTTGGCAGCCTTACTTCAGTATATTTTTGGACGATAGTTGTCATTTATAACTCTGCAGGTTTGTGAATTACAGTGCCCCTGAGCTCCTTTCTTCAACTCGTTTTCTTGTGAGCTGGCCGCAACACCGCAGGATGGCTTCAGGCCCTAATCTGGTTCCGGCACGGCACGCTGAGCCTTTGGTTATTTCCTCTTCCTGGTGGGAAATGAGAGTTAAATTTGCCCGTCCAGACACCTCCAGCTAGTCTCTCATTGGTTCTCGCTATTCCTGTTCATCTTCCGCAGAAATTGCAAACTGGGCCAAACAGGAGGTTAAAGGGACTGACTCTCCAAGTCGGGAGAGTGTTAGTAAAGCGTCTGGAATGTTGCACCCGAGTACCAGGGTATGAAAACTGAGACATATTTGAACACGTCTCCCGATCACATGGTTGATCATACTCTAGGTTCCACATGCATGTTTTAGCTGAAGGAAGAATACCTTAAACCTGGGTAGTTGAAACCCGTGGAATGGGTACCATGCAATATGACTTCAAAGGGTCTTCATTTGCTCACCGAACCTCTCCAATCCTATCACTGCTGCGTTTATGTCCCTGTACACATGCTTGATTCTCTTTCGGAGACATAGCAATCCATAGGTTTTAAGATACTTAAGAGTCAGGTACATTCTTAGGCGTTTAATATGCGGTGTTGAGTCCATTTCGTTGAGCAAGGAGTAGCTCCTGTCTATTCCATATTTGGCTTAAGGAACTTTATCTGTGCTCATTTCAATCTCTGGTTTTATGCAGCACCCCAACTCACCTTTACCCTTAAACAAGCATAAGTTGGTTTTCTAAATTTGAGACCCTGTTCTGTTCTGTAATTCAGTTCCTGTGTAGCCAAGTTTACATTCCGTGTATTACTGATATCTTATGATGTTTCTTTTTCTGTGTGACTTATTTCAGTTAGAATCATCGTACCTGAATCCACTCATTGTGCTGCTACGGGCCTGATGACATAGATTTCACTGCTGAGTGATACTGCATTGTACGTAAGTACCACAAGTTCTTTATCCATTTTTCACTTTCTGTGATATTGAACTTGTACGGTAAACGAGGTTCTTGTAAACAGAGGCGTCCCAAACTTTGGGGTGGCTGTGTCTTTTTGATTTTAATTTCCCTAAGCTATAGGACCATAAGTGGAAGTGCCCTAGGCTCTGTTGCTTTGTTTTTTAGATGTTTCAGGAAACACCATACACTTCTCCCGAGTGTCTGTTGGCAATTTACATCCCGCCCATCAGCATAACAAGGCTCCCAGTTCTCCATGGCCTGTCCTGCCTTTCTGGATTTTACACTTTTTTCAGATGGCCCTTTTGACCGGGGGGAAGTGAGACTTCATTGTAGTGCAGATTTCCTTTGCAAGCTTGCTTGGTTGGCCAAAAAGGGCGTATGCGTTTTTTCCTGAATATATTCAGGAAAAAACGCATACGCCCTTTTTGGCCAAGTGCATCATTGTGGACGTTCTGCCTCTTTTCCTATGCTTTCAATGCAATTCCAGTCTACCTCCTGAAATCGGTTTCCTGCAATTCTGCCCCGCTTTCAAGTCCTCTTGGCAGCCTTACTTCAGTATATTTTTGGACGATAGTTGTCATTTATAACTCTGCAGGTTTGTGAATTACAGTGCCCCTGAGCTCCTTTCTTCAACTCGTTTTCTTGTGAGCTGGCCGCAACACCGCAGGATGGCTTCAGGCCCTAATCTGGTTCCGGCACGGCACGCTGAGCCTTTGGTTATTTCCTCTTCCTGGTGGGAAATGAGAGTTAAATTTGCCCGTCCAGACACCTCCAGCTAGTCTCTCATTGGTTCTCGCTATTCCTGTTCATCTTCCGCAGAAATTGCAAACTGGGCCAAACAGGAGGTTAAAGGGACTGACTCTCCAAGTCGGGAGAGTGTTAGTAAAGCGTCTGGAATGTTGCACCCGAGTACCAGGGTACGAAAACTGAGACATATTTGAACACGTCTCCCGATCACATGGTTGATCATACTCTAGGTTCCACATGCATGTTTTAGCTGAAGGAAGAATACCTTAAACCTGGGTAGTTGAAACCCGTGGAATGGGTACCATGCAATATGACTTCAAAGGCTCTTCATTTGCTCACCGAACCTCTCCAATCCTATCACTGCTGCGTTTATGTCCCTGTACACATGCTTGATTCTCTTTTGGAGACATAGCAATCCATAGGTTTTAAGATACTTAAGAGTCAGGTACATTCTTAGGCGTTTAATATGCGGTGTTGAGTCCATTTCGTTGAGCAAGGAGTAGCTCTTGTCTATTCCATATTTGGCTTAAGGAGCTTTATCTGTGCTCATTTCAATCTCTGGTTTTATGCAGCACCCCAACTCACCTTTACCCTTAAACAAGCATAAGTTGGTTTTCTAAATTTGAGACCCTGTTCTGTTCTGTAATTCAGTTCCTGTGTAGCCAAGTTTACATTCCGTGTATTACTGATATCTTATGATGTTTCTTTTTCTGTGTGACTTATTTCAGTTAGAATCATCGTACCTGAATCCACTCATTGTGCTGCTACGGGCCTGATGACATAGATTTCACTGCTGAGTGATACTGCATTGTACGTAAGTACCACAAGTTCTTTATCCATTTTTCACTTTCTGTGATATTGAACTTGTACGGTAAACGAGGTTCTTGTAAACAGAGGCGTCCCAAACATTGGGGTGGCTGTGTCTTTTTGATTTTAATTTCCCTAAGCTATAGGACCATAAGTGGAAGTGCCCTAGGCTCTGTTGCTTTGTTTTTTAGATGTTTCAGGAAACACCATACACTTCTCCCGAGTGTCTGTTGGCAATTTACATCCCGCCCATCAGCATAACAAGGCTCCCAGTTCTCCATGGCCTGTCCTGCCTTTCTGGATTTTACACTTTTTTCAGATGGCCCTTTTGACCGGGGGGAAGTGAGACTTCATTGTAGTGCAGATTTCCTTTGCAAGCTTGCTTGGTTGGCCAAAAAGGGCGTATGCGTTTTTTCCTGAATATATTCAGGAAAAAACGCATACGCCCTTTTTGGCCAAGTGCATCATTGTGGACGTTCTGCCTCTTTTCCTATGCTTTCAATGCAATTCCAGTCTACCTCCTGAAATCGGTTTCCTGCAATTCTGCCCCGCTTTCAAGTCCTCTTGGCAGCCTTACTTCAGTATATTTTTGGACGATAGTTGTCATTTATAACTCTGCAGGTTTGTGAATTACAGTGCCCCTGAGCTCCTTTCTTCAACTCGTTTTCTTGTGAGCTGGCCGCAACACCGCAGGATGGCTTCAGGCCCTAATCTGGTTCCGGCACGGCACGCTGAGCCTTTGGTTATTTCCTCTTCCTGGTGGGAAATGGGAGTTAAATTTGCCCGTCCAGACACCTCCAGCTAGTCTCTCATTGGTTCTCGCTATTCCTGTTCATCTTCCGCAGAAATTGCAAACTGGGCCAAACAGGAGTTTAAAGGGACTGACTCTCCAAGTCGGGAGAGTGTTAGTAAAGCGTCTGGAATGTTGCACCCGAGTACCAGGGTACGAAAACTGAGACATATTTGAACACGTCTCCCGATCACATGGTTGATCATACTCTAGGTTCCACATGCATGTTTTAGCTGAAGGAAGAATACCTTAAACCTGGGTAGTTGAAACCCGTGGAATGGGTACCATGCAATATGACTTCAAAGGCTCTTCATTTGCTCACCGAACCTCTCCAATCCTATCACTGCTGCGTTTATGTCCCTGTACACATGCTTGATTCTCTTTCGGAGACATAGCAATCCATAGGTTTTAAGATACTTAAGAGTCAGGTACATTCTTAGGCGTTTAATATGCGGTGTTGAGTCCATTTCGTTGAGCAAGGAGTAGCTCTTGTCTATTCCATATTTGGCTTAAGGAACTTTATCTGTGCTCATTTCAATCTCTGGTTTTATGCAGCACCCCAACTCACCTTTACCCTTAAACAAGCATAAGTTGGTTTTCTAAATTTGAGACCCTGTTCTGTTCTGTAATTCAGTTCCTGTGTAGCCAAGTTTACATTCCGTGTATTACTGATATCGTATGATGTTTCTTTTTCTGTGTGACTTATTTCAGTTAGAATCATCGTACCTGAATCCACTCATTGTGCTGCTACGGGCCTGATGGCATAGATTTCACTGCTGAGTGATACTGCATTGTACGTAAGTACCACAAGTTCTTTATCCATTTTTCACTTTCTGTGATATTGAACTTGTACGGTAAACGAGGTTCTTGTAAACAGAGGCGTCCCAAACATTGGGGTGGCTGTATCTTTTTGATTTTAATTTCCCTAAGCTATAGGACCATAAGTGGAAGTGCCCTAGGCTCTGTTGCTTTGTTTTTTAGATGTTTCAGGAAACACCATACACTTCTCCTGAGTGTCTGTTGGCAATTTACATCCCGCCCATCAGCATAACAAGGCTCCCAGTTCTCCATGGCCTGTCCTGCCTTTCTGGATTTTACACTTTTTTCAGATGGCCCTTTTGACCGGGGGGAAGTGAGACTTCATTGTAGTGCAGATTTCCTTTGCAAGCTTGCTTGGTTGGCCAAAAAGGGCGTATGCGTTTTTTCCTGAATATATTCAGGAAAAAACGCATACGCCCTTTTTGGCCAAGTGCATCATTGTGGACGTTCTGCCTCTTTTCCTATGCTTTCAATGCAATTCCAGTCTACCTCCTGAAATCGGTTTCCTGCAATTCTGCCCCGCTTTCAAGTCCTCTTGGCAGCCTTACTTCAGTATATTTTTGGACGATAGTTGTCATTTATAACTCTGCAGGTTTGTGAATTACAGTGCCCCTGAGCTCCTTTCTTCAACTCGCTTTCTTGTGAGCTGGCCGCAACACCGCAGGATGGCTTCAGGCCCTAATCTGGTTCCGGCACGGCACGCTGAGCCTTTGGTTCTTTCCTCTTCCTGGTGGGAAATGGGAGTTAAATTTGCCCGTCCAGACACCTCCAGCTAGTCTCTCATTGGTTCTCGCTATTCCTGTTCATCTTCCGCAGAAATTGCAAACTGGGCCAAACAGGAGGTTAAAGGGACTGACTCTCCAAGTCGGGAGAGTGTTAGTAAAGCGTCTGGAATGTTGCACCCGAGTACCAGGGTACGAAAACTGAGACATATTTGAACACGTCTCCCGATCACATGGTTGATCATACTCTAGGTTCCACATGCATGTTTTAGCTGAAGGAAGAATACCTTAAACCTGGGTAGTTGAAACCCGTGGAATGGGTACCATGCAATATGACTTCAAAGGCTCTTCATTTGCTCACCGAACCTCTCCAATCCTATCACTGCTGCGTTTATGTCCCTGTACACATGCTTGATTCTCTTTCGGAGACATAGCAATCCATAGGTTTTAAGATACTTAAGAGTCAGGTACATTCTTAGGCGTTTAATATGCGGTGTTGAGTCCATTTCGTTGAGCAAGGAGTAGCTCTTGTCTATTCCATATTTGGCTTAAGGAACTTTATCTGTGCTCATTTCAATCTCTGGTTTTATGCAGCACCCCAACTCACCTTTACCCTTAAACAAGCATAAGTTGGTTTTCTAAATTTGAGACCCTGTTCTGTTCTGTAATTCAGTTCCTGTGTAGCCAAGTTTACATTCCGTGTATTACTGATATCGTATGATGTTTCTTTTTCTGTATGACTTATTTCAGTTAGAATCATCGTACCTGAATCCACTCATTGTGCTGCTACGGGCCTGATGGCATAGATTTCACTGCTGAGTGATACTGCATTGTACGTAAGTACCACAAGTTCTTTATCCATTTTTCACTTTCTGTGATATTGAACTTGTACGGTAAACGAGGTTCTTGTAAACAGAGGCGTCCCAAACATTGGGGTGGCTGTATCTTTTTGATTTTAATTTCCCTAAGCTATAGGACCATAAGTGGAAGTGCCCTAGGCTCTGTTGCTTTGTTTTTTAGATGTTTCAGGAAACACCATACACTTCTCCCTAGTGTCTGTTGGCAGTTTACATCCCGCCCATCAGCATAACAAGGCTCCCAGTTCTCCATGGCCTGTCCTGCCTTTCTGGATTTTACACTTTTTTCAGATGGCCCTTTTGACCGGGGGGAAGTGAGACTTCATTGTAGTGCAGATTTCCCTTGCAAGCTTGCTTGGTTGGCCAAAAAGGGCGTATGCGTTTTTTCCTGAATATATTCAGGAAAAAACGCATACGCCCTTTTTGGCCAAGTGCATCATTGTGGACGTTCTGCCTCTTTTCCTATGCTTTCAATGCAATTCCAGTCTACCTCCTGAAATCGGTTTCCTGCAATTCTGCCCCGCTTTCAAGTCCTCTTGGCAGCCTTACTTCAGTATATTTTTGGACGATAGTTGTCATTTATAACTCTGCAGGTTTGTGAATTACAGTGCCCCTGAGCTCCTTTCTTCAACTCGTTTTCTTGTGAGCTGGCCGCAACACCGCAGGATGGCTTCAGGCCCTAATCTGGTTCCGGCACGGCACGCTGAGCCTTTGGTTCTTTCCTCTTCCTGGTGGGAAATGGGAGTTAAATTTGCCCGTCCAGACACCTCCAGCTAGTCTCTCATTGGTTCTCGCTATTCCTGTTCATCTTCCGCAGAAATTGCAAACTGGGCCAAACAGGAGGTTAAAGGGACTGACTCTCCAAGTCGGGAGAGTGTTAGTAAAGCGTCTGGAATGTTGCACCCGAGTACCAGGGTATGAAAACTGAGACATATTTGAACACGTCTCCCGATCACATGGTTGATCATACTCTAGGTTCCACATGCATGTTTTAGCTGAAGGAAGAATACCTTAAACCTGGGTAGTTGAAACCCGTGGAATGGGTACCATGCAATATGACTTCAAAGGGTCTTCATTTGCTCACCGAACCTCTCCAATCCTATCACTGCTGCGTTTATGTCCCTGTACACATGCTTGATTCTCTTTCGGAGACATAGCAATCCATAGGTTTTAAGATACTTAAGAGTCAGGTACATTCTTAGGCGTTTAATATGCGGTGTTGAGTCCATTTCGTTGAGCAAGGAGTAGCTCCTGTCTATTCCATATTTGGCTTAAGGAACTTTATCTGTGCTCATTTCAATCTCTGGTTTTATGCAGCACCCCAACTCACCTTTACCCTTAAACAAGCATAAGTTGGTTTTCTAAATTTGAGACCCTGTTCTGTTCTGTAATTCAGTTCCTGTGTAGCCAAGTTTACATTCCGTGTATTACTGATATCTTATGATGTTTCTTCTTCTGTGTGACTTATTTCAGTTAGAATCATCGTACCTGAATCCACTCATTGTGCTGCTACGGGCCTGATGACATAGATTTCACTGCTGAGTGATACTGCATTGTACGTAAGTACCACAAGTTCTTTATCCATTTTTCACTTTCTGTGATATTGAACTTGTACGGTAAACGAGGTTCTTGTAAACAGAGGCGTCCCAAACTTTGGGGTGGCTGTGTCTTTTTGATTTTAATTTCCCTAAGCTATAGGACCATAAGTGGAAGTGGCCTAGGCTCTGTTGCTTTGTTTTTTAGATGTTTCAGGAAACACCATACACTTCTCCCGAGTGTCTGTTGGCAATTTACATCCCGCCCATCAGCATAACAAGGCTCCCAGTTCTCCATGGCCTGTCCTGCCTTTCTGGATTTTACACTTTTTTCAGATGGCCCTTTTGACCGGGGGGAAGTGAGACTTCATTGTAGTGCAGATTTCCTTTGCAAGCTTGCTTGGTTGGCCAAAAAGGGCGTATGCGTTTTTTCCTGAATATATTCAGGAAAAAACGCATACGCCCTTTTTGGCCAAGTGCATCATTGTGGAC
Organism: Globicephala melas; assembly: GCF_963455315.2. Classification (NCBI taxonomy): domain Eukaryota; kingdom Metazoa; phylum Chordata; class Mammalia; order Artiodactyla; family Delphinidae; genus Globicephala; species Globicephala melas. The sequence goes on along the minus strand of NW_027207434.1, from coordinate 55,242 downwards.
GTTCTGCCTCTTTTCCTATGCTTTCAATGCAATTCCAGTCTACCTCCTGAAATCGGTTTCCTGCAATTCTGCCCCGCTTTCAAGTCCTCTTGGCAGCCTTACTTCAGTATATTTTTGGACGATAGTTGTCATTTATAACTCTGCAGGTTTGTGAATTACAGTGCCCCTGAGCTCCTTTCTTCAACTCGTTTTCTTGTGAGCTGGCCGCAACACCGCAGGATGGCTTCAGGCCCTAATCTGGTTCCGGCACGGCACGCTGAGCCTTTGGTTATTTCCTCTTCCTGGTGGGAAATGAGAGTTAAATTTGCCCGTCCAGACACCTCCAGCTAGTCTCTCATTGGTTCTCGCTATTCCTGTTCATCTTCCGCAGAAATTGCAAACTGGGCCAAACAGGAGGTTAAAGGGACTGACTCTCCAAGTCGGGAGAGTGTTAGTAAAGCGTCTGGAATGTTGCACCCGAGTACCAGGGTACGAAAACTGAGACATATTTGAACACGTCTCCCGATCACATGGTTGATCATACTCTAGGTTCCACATGCATGTTTTAGCTGAAGGAAGAATACCTTAAACCTGGGTAGTTGAAACCCGTGGAATGGGTACCATGCAATATGACTTCAAAGGGTCTTCATTTGCTCACCGAACCTCTCCAATCCTATCACTGCTGCGTTTATGTCCCTGTACACATGCTTGATTCTCTTTCGGAGACATAGCAATCCATAGGTTTTAAGATACTTAAGAGTCAGGTACATTCTTAGGCGTTTAATATGCGGTGTTGAGTCCATTTCGTTGAGCAAGGAGTAGCTCTTGTCTATTCCATATTTGGCTTAAGGAACTTTATCTGTGCTCATTTCAATCTCTGGTTTTATGCAGCACCCCAACTCACCTTTACCCTTAAACAAGCATAAGTTGGTTTTCTAAATTTGAGACCCTGTTCTGTTCTGTAATTCAGTTCCTGTGTAGCCAAGTTTACATTCCGTGTATTACTGATATCTTATGATGTTTCTTTTTCTGTGTGACTTATTTCAGTTAGAATCATCGTACCTGAATCCACTCATTGTGCTGCTACGGGCCTGATGACATAGATTTCACTGCTGAGTGATACTGCATTGTACGTAAGTACCACAAGTTCTTTATCCATTTTTCACTTTCTGTGATATTGAACTTGTACGGTAAACGAGGTTCTTGTAAACAGAGGCGTCCCAAACTTTGGGGTGGCTGTGTCTTTTTGATTTTAATTTCCCTAAGCTATAGGACCATAAGTGGAAGTGGCCTAGGCTCTGTTGCTTTGTTTTTTAGATGTTTCAGGAAACACCATACACTTCTCCCGAGTGTCTGTTGGCAATTTACATCCCGCCCATCAGCATAACAAGGCTCCCAGTTCTCCATGGCCTGTCCTGCCTTTCTGGATTTTACACTTTTTTCAGATGGCCCTTTTGACCGGGGGGAAGTGAGACTTCATTGTAGTGCAGATTTCCTTTGCAAGCTTGCTTGGTTGGCCAAAAAGGGCGTATGCGTTTTTTCCTGAATATATTCAGGAAAAAACGCATACGCCCTTTTTGGCCAAGTGCATCATTGTGGACGTTCTGCCTCTTTTCCTATGCTTTCAATGCAATTCCAGTCTACCTCCTGAAATCGGTTTCCTGCAATTCTGCCCCGCTTTCAAGTCCTCTTGGCAGCCTTACTTCAGTATATTTTTGGACGATAGTTGTCATTTATAACTCTGCAGGTTTGTGAATTACAGTGCCCCTGAGCTCCTTTCTTCAACTCGTTTTCTTGTGAGGTGGCCGCAACACCGCAGGATGGCTTCAGGCCCTAATCTGGTTCCGGCACGGCACGCTGAGCCTTTGGTTATTTCCTCTTCCTGGTGGGAAATGAGAGTTAAATTTGCCCGTCCAGACACCTCCAGCTAGTCTCTCATTGGTTCTCGCTATTCCTGTTCATCTTCCGCAGAAATTGCAAACTGGGCCAAACAGGAGGTTAAAGGGACTGACTCTCCAAGTCGGGAGAGTGTTAGTAAAGCGTCTGGAATGTTGCACCCGAGTACCAGGGTACGAAAACTGAGACATATTTGAACACGTCTCCCGATCACATGGTTGATCATACTCTAGGTTCCACATGCATGTTTTAGCTGAAGGAAGAATACCTTAAACCTGGGTAGTTGAAACCCGTGGAATGGGTACCATGCAATATGACTTCAAAGGGTCTTCATTTGCTCACCGAACCTCTCCAATCCTATCACTGCTGCGTTTATGTCCCTGTACACATGCTTGATTCTCTTTCGGAGACATAGCAATCCATAGGTTTTAAGATACTTAAGAGTCAGGTACATTCTTAGGCGTTTAATATGCGGTGTTGAGTCCATTTCGTTGAGCAAGGAGTAGCTCTTGTCTATTCCATATTTGGCTTAAGGAACTTTATCTGTGCTCATTTCAATCTCTGGTTTTATGCAGCACCCCAACTCACCTTTACCCTTAAACAAGCATAAGTTGGTTTTCTAAATTTGAGACCCTGTTCTGTTCTGTAATTCAGTTCCTGTGTAGCCAAGTTGACATTCCGTGTATTACTGATATCTTATGATGTTTCTTTTTCTGTGTGACTTATTTCAGTTAGAATCATCGTACCTGAATCCACTCATTGTGCTGCTACGGGCCTGATGACATAGATTTCACTGCTGAGTGATACTGCATTGTACGTAAGTACCACAAGTTCTTTATCCATTTTTCACTTTCTGTGATATTGAACTTGTACGGTAAACGAGGTTCTTGTAAACAGAGGCGTCCCAAACATTGGGGTGGCTGTATCTTTTTGATTTTAATTTCCCTAAGCTATAGGACCATAAGTGGAAGTGCCCTAGGCTCTGTTGCTTTGTTTTTTAGATGTTTCAGGAAACACCATACACTTCTCCCGAGTGTCTGTTGGCAATTTACATCCCGCCCATCAGCATAACAAGGCTCCCAGTTCTCCATGGCCTGTCCTGCCTTTCTGGATTTTACACTTTTTTCAGATGGCCCTTTTGACCGGGGGGAAGTGAGACTTCATTGTAGTGCAGATTTCCTTTGCAAGCTTGCTTGGTTGGCCAAAAAGGGCGTATGCGTTTTTTCCTGAATATATTCAGGAAAAAACGCATACGCCCTTTTTGGCCAAGTGCATCATTGTGGACGTTCTGCCTCTTTTCCTATGCTTTCAATGCAATTCCAGTCTACCTCCTGAAATCGGTTTCCTGCAATTCTGCCCCGCTTTCAAGTCCTCTTGGCAGCCTTACTTCAGTATATTTTTGGACGATAGTTGTCATTTATAACTCTGCAGGTTTGTGAATTACAGTGCCCCTGAGCTCCTTTCTTCAACTCACTTTCTTGTGAGCTGGCCGCAACACCGCAGGATGGCTTCAGGCCCTAATCTGGTTCCGGCACGGCACGCTGAGCCTTTGGTTCTTTCCTCTTCCTGGTGGGAAATGGGAGTTAAATTTGCCCGTCCAGACACCTCCAGCTAGTCTCTCATTGGTTCTCGCTATTCCTGTTCATCTTCCGCAGAAATTGCAAACTGGGCCAAACAGGAGGTTAAACGGACTGACTCTCCAAGTCGGGAGAGTGTTAGTAAAGCGTCTGGAATGTTGCACCCGAGTACCAGGGTACGAAAACTGAGACATATTTGAACACGTCTCCCGATCACATGGTTGATCATACTCTAGGTTCCACATGCATGTTTTAGCTGAAGGAAGAATACCTTAAACCTGGGTAGTTGAAACCCGTGGAATGGGTACCATGCAATATGACTTCAAAGGCTCTTCATTTGCTCACCGAACCTCTCCAATCCTATCACTGCTGCGTTTATGTCCCTGTACACATGCTTGATTCTCTTTCGGAGACATAGCAATCCATAGGTTTTAAGATACTTAAGAGTCAGGTACATTCTTAGGCGTTTAATATGCGGTGTTGAGTCCATTTCGTTGAGCAAGGAGTAGCTCTTGTCTATTCCATATTTGGCCTAAGGAACTTTATCTGTGCTCATTTCAATCTCTGGTTTTATGCAGCACCCCAACTCACCTTTACCCTTAAACAAGCATAAGTTGGTTTTCTAAATTTGAGACCCTGTTCTGTTCTGTAATTCAGTTCCTGTGTAGCCAAGTTGACATTCCGTGTATTACTGATATCGTATGATGTTTCTTTTTCTGTGTGACTTATTTCAGTTAGAATCATCGTACCTGAATCCACTCATTGTGCTGCTACGGGCCTGATGACATAGATTTCACTGCTGAGTGATACTGCATTGTACGTAAGTACCACAAGTTCTTTATCCATTTTTCACTTTCTGTGATATTGAACTTGTACGGTAAACGAGGTTCTTGTAAACAGAGGCGTCCCAAACATTGGGGTGGCTGTATCTTTTTGATTTTAATTTCCCTAAGCTATAGGACCATAAGTGGAAGTGCCCTAGGCTCTGTTGCTTTGTTTTTTAGATGTTTCAGGAAACACCATACACTTCTCCCGAGTGTCTGTTGGCAATTTACATCCCGCCCATTAGCATAACAAGGCTCCCAGTTCTCCATGGCCTGTCCTGCCTTTCTGGATTTTACACTTTTTTCAGATGGCCCTTTTGACCGGGGGGAAGTGAGACTTCATTGTAGTGCAGATTTCCTTTGCAAGCTTGCTTGGTTGGCCAAAAAGGGCGTATGCGTTTTTTCCTGAATATATTCAGGAAAAAACGCATACGCCCTTTTTGGCCAAGTGCATCATTGTGGACGTTCTGCCTCTTTTCCTATGCTTTCAATGCAATTCCAGTCTACCTCCTGAAATCGGTTTCCTGCAATTCTGCCCCGCTTTCAAGTCCTCTTGGCAGCCTTACTTCAGTATATTTTTGGACGATAGTTGTCATTTATAACTCTGCAGGTTTGTGAATTACAGTGCCCCTGAGCTCCTTTCTTCAACTCACTTTCTTGTGAGCTGGCCGCAACACCGCAGGATGGCCCCAGGCCCTAATCTGGTTCCGGCACGGCACGCTGAGCCTTTGGTTATTTCCTCTTCCTGGTGGGAAATGAGAGTTAAATTTGCCCGTCCAGACACCTCCAGCTAGTCTCTCATTGGTTCTCGCTATTCCTGTTCATCTTCCGCAGAAATTGCAAACTGGGCCAAACAGGAGGTTAAAGGGACTGACTCTCCAAGTCGGGAGAGTGTTAGTAAAGCGTCTGGAATGTTGCACCCGAGTACCAGGATACGAAAACTGAGACATATTTGAACACGTCTCCCGATCACATGGTTGATCATACTCTAGGTTCCACATGCATGTTTTAGCTGAAGGAAGAATACCTTAAACCTGGGTAGTTGAAACCCGTGGAATGGGTACCATGCAATATGACTTCAAAGGCTCTTCATTTGCTCACCGAACCTCTCCAATCCTATCACTGCTGCGTTTATGTCCCTGTACACATGCTTGATTCTCTTTCGGAGACATAGCAATCCATAGGTTTTAAGATACTTAAGAGTCAGGTACATTCTTAGGCGTTTAATATGCGGTGTTGAGTCCATTTCGTTGAGCAAGGAGTAGCTCTTGTCTATTCCATATTTGGCTTAAGGAACTTTATCTGTGCTCATTTCAATCTCTGGTTTTATGCAGCACCCCAACTCACCTTTACCCTTAAACAAGCATAAGTTGGTTTTCTAAATTTGAGACCCTGTTCTGTTCTGTAATTCAGTTCCTGTGTAGCCAAGTTGACATTCCGTGTATTACTGATATCGTATGATGTTTCTTTTTCTGTGTGACTTATCTCAGTTAGAATCATCGTACCTGAATCCACTCATTGTGCTGCTACGGGCCTGATGACATAGATTTCACTGCTGAGTGATACTGCATTGTACGTAAGTACCACAAGTTCTTTATCCATTTTTCACTTTCTGTGATATTGAACTTGTATGGTAAACGAGGTTCTTGTAAACAGAGGCGTCCCAAACATTGGGGTGGCTGTATCTTTTTGATTTTAATTTCCCTAAGCTATAGGACCATAAGTTGGAGTGCCCTAGGCTCTGTTGCTTTGTTTTTTAGATGTTTCAGGAAACACCATACACTTCTCCCAAGTGTCTGTTGGCAATTTACATCCCGCCCATCAGCATAACAAGGCTCCCAGTTCTCCATGGCCTGTCCTGCCTTTCTGGATTTTACACTTTTTTCAGATGGCCCTTTTGACCGGGGGGAAGTGAGACTTCATTGTAGTGCAGATTTCCTTTGCAAGCTTGCTTGGTTGGCCAAAAAGGGCGTATGCGTTTTTACCTGAATATATTCAGGAAAAAACGCATACGCCCTTTTTGGTCAAGTGCATCATTGTGGACGTTCTGCCTCTTTTCCTATGCTTTCAATGCAATTCCAGTCTACCTCCTGAAATCGGTTTCCTGCAATTCTGCCCCGCTTTCAAGTCCTCTTGGCAGCCTTACTTCAGTATATTTTTGGACGATAGTTGTCATTTATAACTCTGCAGGTTTGTGAATTACAGTGCCCCTGAGCTCCTTTCTTCAACTCGTTTTCTTGTGAGCTGGCCGCAACATCGCAGGATGGCTTCAGGCCCTAATCTGGTTCCGGCACGGCACGCTGAGCCTTTGGTTCCTTCCTCTTCCTGGTGGGAAATGGGAGTTAAATTTGCCCGTCCAGACACCTCCAGCTAGTCTCTCATTGGTTCTCGCTATTCCTGTTCATCTTCCGCAGAAATTGCAAACTGGGCCAAACAGGAGGTTAAAGGGACTGACTCTCCAAGTCGGGAGAGTGTTAGTAAAGCGTCTGGAATGTTGCACCCGAGTACCAGGGTACGAAAACTGAGACATATTTGAACACGTCTCCCGATCACATGGTTGATCATACTCTAGATTCCACATGCATGTTTTAGCTGAAGGAAGAATACCTTAAACCTGGGTAGTTGAAACCCGTGGAATGGGTACCATGCAATATGACTTCAAAGGCTCTTCATTTGCTCACCGAACCTCTCCAATCCTATCACTGCTGCGTTTATGTCCCTGTACACATGCTTGATTCTCTTTCGGAGACATAGCAATCCATAGGTTTTAAGATACTTAAGAGTCAGGTACATTCTTAGGCGTTTAATATGCGGTGTTGAGTCCATTTCGTTGAGCAAGGAGTAGCTCTTGTCTATTCCATATTTGGCCTAAGGAACTTTATCTGTGCTCATTTCAATCTCTGGTTTTATGCAGCACCCCAACTCACCTTTACCCTTAAACAAGCATAAGTTGGTTTTCTAAATTTGAGACCCTGTTCTGTTCTGTAATTCAGTTCCTGTGTAGCCAAGTTGACATTCCGTGTATTACTGATATCTTATGATGTTTCTTTTTCTGTGTGACTTATTTCAGTTAGAATCATCGTACCTGAATCCACTCATTGTGCTGCTACGGGCCTGATGACATAGATTTCACTGCTGAGTGATACTGCATTGTACGTAAGTACCACAAGTTCTTTATCCATTTTTCACTTTCTGTGATATTGAACTTGTACGGTAAACGAGGTTCTTGTAAACAGAGGCGTCCCAAACATTGGGGTGGCTGTATCTTTTTGATTTTAATTTCCCTAAGCTATAGGACCATAAGTGGAAGTGCCCTAGGCTCTGTTGCTTTGTTTTTTAGATGTTTCAGGAAACACCATACACTTCTCCCGAGTGTCTGTTGGCAATTTACATCCCGCCCATTAGCATAACAAGGCTCCCAGTTCTCCATGGCCTGTCCTGCCTTTCTGGATTTTACACTTTTTTCAGATGGCCCTTTTGACCGGGGGGAAGTGAGACTTCATTGTAGTGCAGATTTCCTTTGCAAGCTTGCTTGGTTGGCCAAAAAGGGCGTATGCGTTTTTTCCTGAATATATTCAGGAAAAAACGCATACGCCCTTTTTGGCCAAGTGCATCATTGTGGACGTTCTGCCTCTTTTCCTATGCTTTCAATGCAATTCCAGTCTACCTCCTGAAATCGGTTTCCTGCAATTCTGCCCCGCTTTCAAGTCCTCTTGGCAGCCTTACTTCAGTATATTTTTGGACGATAGTTGTCATTTATAACTCTGCAGGTTTGTGAATTACAGTGCCCCTGAGCTCCTTTCTTCAACTCACTTTCTTGTGAGCTGGCCGCAACACCGCAGGATGGCCCCAGGCCCTAATCTGGTTCCGGCACGGCACGCTGAGCCTTTGGTTATTTCCTCTTCCTGGTGGGAAATGAGAGTTAAATTTGCCCGTCCAGACACCTCCAGCTAGTCTCTCATTGGTTCTCGCTATTCCTGTTCATCTTCCGCAGAAATTGCAAACTGGGCCAAACAGGAGGTTAAAGGGACTGACTCTCCAAGTCGGGAGAGTGTTAGTAAAGCGTCTGGAATGTTGCACCCGAGTACCAGGATACGAAAACTGAGACATATTTGAACACGTCTCCCGATCACATGGTTGATCATACTCTAGGTTCCACATGCATGTTTTAGCTGAAGGAAGAATACCTTAAACCTGGGTAGTTGAAACCCGTGGAATGGGTACCATGCAATATGACTTCAAAGGCTCTTCATTTGCTCACCGAACCTCTCCAATCCTATCACTGCTGCGTTTATGTCCCTGTACACATGCTTGATTCTCTTTCGGAGACATAGCAATCCATAGGTTTTAAGATACTTAAGAGTCAGGTACATTCTTAGGCGTTTAATATGCGGTGTTGAGTCCATTTCGTTGAGCAAGGAGTAGCTCTTGTCTATTCCATATTTGGCTTAAGGAACTTTATCTGTGCTCATTTCAATCTCTGGTTTTATGCAGCACCCCAACTCACCTTTACCCTTAAACAAGCATAAGTTGGTTTTCTAAATTTGAGACCCTGTTCTGTTCTGTAATTCAGTTCCTGTGTAGCCAAGTTGACATTCCGTGTATTACTGATATCGTATGATGTTTCTTTTTCTGTGTGACTTATCTCAGTTAGAATCATCGTACCTGAATCCACTCATTGTGCTGCTACGGGCCTGATGACATAGATTTCACTGCTGAGTGATACTGCATTGTACGTAAGTACCACAAGTTCTTTATCCATTTTTCACTTTCTGTGATATTGAACTTGTACGGTAAACGAGGTTCTTGTAAACAGAGGCGTCCCAAACATTGGGGTGGCTGTATCTTTTTGATTTTAATTTCCCTAAGCTATAGGACCATAAGTTGGAGTGCCCTAGGCTCTGTTGCTTTGTTTTTTAGATGTTTCAGGAAACACCATACACTTCTCCCAAGTGTCTGTTGGCAATTTACATCCCGCCCATCAGCATAACAAGGCTCCCAGTTCTCCATGGCCTGTCCTGCCTTTCTGGATTTTACACTTTTTTCAGATGGCCCTTTTGACCGGGGGGAAGTGAGACTTCATTGTAGTGCAGATTTCCTTTGCAAGCTTGCTTGGTTGGCCAAAAAGGGCGTATGCGTTTTTTCCTGAATATACTCAGGAAAAAACGCATACGCCCTTTTTGGTCAAGTGCATCATTGTGGACGTTCTGCCTCTTTTCCTATGCTTTCAATGCAATTCCAGTCTACCTCCTGAAATCGGTTTCCTGCAATTCTGCCCCGCTTTCAAGTCCTCTTGGCAGCCTTACTTCAGTATATTTTTGGACGATAGTTGTCATTTATAACTCTGCAGGTTTGTGAATTACAGTGCCCCTGAGCTCCTTTCTTCAACTCGTTTTCTTGTGAGCTGGCCGCAACACCGCAGGATGGCTTCAGGCCCTAATCTGGTTCCGGCACGGCACGCTGAGCCTTTGGTTATTTCCTCTTCCTGGTGGGAAATGGGAGTTAAATTTGCCCGTCCAGACACCTCCAGCTAGTCTCTCATTGGTTCTCGCTATTCCTGTTCATCTTCCACAGAAATTGCAAACTGGGCCAAACAGGAGGTTAAAGGGACTGACTCTCCAAGTCGGGAGAGTGTTAGTAAAGCGTCTGGAATGTTGCACCCGAGTACCAGGGTACGAAAACTGAGACATATTTGAACACGTCTCCCGATCACATGGTTGATCATACTCTAGGTTCCACATGCATGTTTTAGCTGAAGGAAGAATACCTTAAACCTGGGTAGTTGAAACCCGTGGGATGGGTACCATGCAATATGACTTCAAAGGGTCTTCATTTGCTCACCGAACCTCTCCAATCCTATCACTGCTGCGTTTATGTCCCTGTACACATGCTTGATTCTCTTTCGGAGACATAGCAATCCATAGGTTTTAAGATACTTAAGAGTCAGGTACATTCTTAGGCGTTTAATATGCGGTGTTGAGTCCATTTCGTTGAGCAAGGAGTAGCTCTTGTCTATTCCATATTTGGCTTAAGGAACTTTATCTGTGCTCATTTCAATCTCTGGTTTTATGCAGCACCCCAACTCACCTTTACCCTTAAACAAGCATAAGTTGGTTTTCTAAATTTGAGACCCTGTTCTGTTCTGTAATTCAGTTCCTGTGTAGCCAAGTTGACATTCCGTGTATTACTGATATCGTATGATGTTTCTTTTTCTGTGTGACTTATTTCAGTTAGAATCATCGTACCTGAATCCACTCATTGTGCTGCTACGGGCCTGATGACATAGATTTCACTGCTGAGTGATACTGCATTGTACGTAAGTACCACAAGTTCTTTATCCATTTTTCACTTTCTGTGATATTGAACTTGTACGGTAAACGAGGTTCTTGTAAACAGAGGCGTCCCAAACATTGGGGTGGCTGTATCTTTTTTATTTTAATTTCCCTAAGCTATAGGACCATAAGTGGAAGTGCCCTAGGCTCTGTTGCTTTGTTTTTTAGATGTTTCAGGAAACACCATACACTTCTCCCGAGTGTCTGTTGGCAATTTACATCCCGCCCATCAGCATAACAAGGCTCCCAGTTCTCCATGGCCTGTCCTGCCTTTCTGGATTTTACACTTTTTTCAGATGGCCCTTTTGACCGGGGGGAAGTGAGACTTCATTGTAGTGCAGATTTCCTTTGCAAGCTTGCTTGGTTGGCCAAAAAGGGCGTATGCGTTTTTTCCTGAATATATTCAGGAAAAAACGCATACGCCCTTTTTGGCCAAGTGCATCATTGTGGACGTTCTGCCTCTTTTCCTATGCTTTCAATGCAATTCCAGTCTACCTCCTGAAATCGGTTTCCTGCAATTCTGCCCCGCTTTCAAGTCCTCTTGGCAGCCTTACTTCAGTATATTTTTGGACGATCGTTGTCATTTATAACTCTGCAGGTTTGTGAATTACAGTGCCCCTGAGCTCCTTTCTTCAACTCGTTTTCTTGTGAGCTGGCCGCAACACCGCAGGATGGCTTCAGGCCCTAATCTGGTTCCGGCACGGCACGCTGAGCCTTTGGTTATTTCCTCTTCCTGGTGGGAAATGGGAGTTAAATTTGCCCGTCCAGACACCTCCAGCTAGTCTCTCATTGGTTCTCGCTATTCCTGTTCATCTTCCGCAGAAATTGCAAACTGGGCCAAACAGGAGGTTAAAGGGACTGACTCTCCAAGTCGGGAGAGTGTTAGTAAAGCGTCTGGAATGTTGCACCCGAGTACCAGGGTACGAAAACTGAGACATATTTGAACACGTCTCCCGATCACATGGTTGATCATACTCTAGGTTCCACATGCATGTTTTAGCTGAAGGAAGAATACCTTAAACCTGGGTAGTTGAAACCCGTGGGATGGGTACCATGCAATATGACTTCAAAGGGTCTTCATTTGCTCACCGAACCTCTCCAATCCTATCACTGCTGCGTTTATGTCCCTGTACACATGCTTGATTCTCTTTCGGAGACATAGCAATCCATAGGTTTTAAGATACTTAAGAGTCAGGTACATTCTTAGGCGTTTAATATGCGGTGTTGAGTCCATTTCGTTGAGCAAGGAGTAGCTCTTGTCTATTCCATATTTGGCTTAAGGAACTTTATCTGTGCTCATTTCAATCTCTGGTTTTATGCAGCACCCCAACTCACCTTTACCCTTAAACAAGCATAAGTTGGTTTTCTAAATTTGAGACCCTGTTCTGTTCTGTAATTCAGTTCCTGTGTAGCCAAGTTGACATTCCGTGTATTACTGATATCGTATGATGTTTCTTTTTCTGTGTGACTTATTTCAGTTAGAATCATCGTACCTGAATCCACTCATTGTGCTGCTACGGGCCTGATGACATAGATTTCACTGCTGAGTGATACTGCATTGTACGTAAGTACCACAAGTTCTTTATCCATTTTTCACTTTCTGTGATATTGAACTTGTACGGTAAACGAGGTTCTTGTAAACAGAGGCGTCCCAAACATTGGGGTGGCTGTATCTTTTTTATTTTAATTTCCCTAAGCTATAGGACCATAAGTGGAAGTGCCCTAGGCTCTGTTGCTTTGTTTTTTAGATGTTTCAGGAAACACCATACACTTCTCCCGAGTGTCTGTTGGCAATTTACATCCCGCCCATCAGCATAACAAGGCTCCCAGTTCTCCATGGCCTGTCCTGCCTTTCTGGATTTTACACTTTTTTCAGATGGCCCTTTTGACCGGGGGGAAGTGAGACTTCATTGTAGTGCAGATTTCCTTTGCAAGCTTGCTTGGTTGGCCAAAAAGGGCGTATGTGTTTTTTCCTGAATATATTCAGGAAAAAACGCATACGCCCTTTTTGGCCAAGTGCATCATTGTGGACGTTCTGCCTCTTTTCCTATGCTTTCAATGCAATTCCAGTCTACCTCCTGAAATCGGTTTCCTGCAATTCTGCCCCGCTTTCAAGTCCTCTTGGCAGCCTTACTTCAGTATATTTTTGGACGATAGTTGTCATTTATAACTCTGCAGGTTTGTGAATTACAGTGCCCCTGAGCTCCTTTCTTCAACTCGTTTTCTTGTGAGCTGGCCGCAACACCGCAGGATGGCTTCAGGCCCTAATCTGGTTCCGGCACGGCACGCTGAGCCTTTGGTTATTTCCTCTTCCTGGTGGGAAATGGGAGTTAAATTTGCCCGTCCAGACACCTCCAGCTAGTCTCTCATTGGTTCTCGCTATTCCTGTTCATCTTCCGCAGAAATTGCAAACTGGGCCAAACAGGAGGTTAAAGGGACTGACTCTCCAAGTCGGGAGAGTGTTAGTAAAGCGTCTGGAATGTTGCACCCGAGTACCAGGGTACGAAAACTGAGACATATTTGAACACGTCTCCCGATCACATGGTTGATCATACTCTAGGTTCCACATGCATGTTTTAGCTGAAGGAAGAATACCTTAAACCTGGGTAGTTGAAACCCGTGGGATGGGTACCATGCAATATGACTTCAAAGGGTCTTCATTTGCTCACCGAACCTCTCCAATCCTATCACTGCTGCGTTTATGTCCCTGTACACATGCTTGATTCTCTTTCGGAGACATAGCAATCCATAGGTTTTAAGATACTTAAGAGTCAGGTACATTCTTAGGCGTTTAATATGGGGTGTTGAGTCCATTTCGTTGAGCAAGGAGTAGCTCTTGTCTATTCCATATTTGGCTTAAGGAACTTTATCTGTGCTCATTTCAATCTCTGGTTTTATGCAGCACCCCAACTCACCTTTACCCTTAAACAAGCATAAGTTGGTTTTCTAAATTTGAGACCCTGTTCTGTTCTGTAATTCAGTTCCTGTGTAGCCAAGTTGACATTCCGTGTATTACTGATATCGTATGATGTTTCTTTTTCTGTGTGACTTATTTCAGTTAGAATCATCGTACCTGAATCCACTCATTGTGCTGCTACGGGCCTGATGACATAGATTTCACTGCTGAGTGATACTGCATTGTACGTAAGTACCACAAGTTCTTTATCCATTTTTCACTTTCTGTGATATTGAACTTGTACGGTAAACGAGGTTCTTGTAAACAGAGGCGTCCCAAACATTGGGGTGGCTGTATCTTTTTTATTTTAATTTCCCTAAGCTATAGGACCATAAGTGGAAGTGCCCTAGGCTCTGTTGCTTTGTTTTTTAGATGTTTCAGGAAACACCATACACTTCTCCCGAGTGTCTGTTGGCAATTTACATCCCGCCCATCAGCATAACAAGGCTCCCAGTTCTCCATGGCCTGTCCTGCCTTTCTGGATTTTACACTTTTTTCAGATGGCCCTTTTGACCGGGGGGAAGTGAGACTTCATTGTAGTGCAGATTTCCTTTGCAAGCTTGCTTGGTTGGCCAAAAAGGGCGTATGCGTTTTTTCCTGAATATATTCAGGAAAAAACGCATACGCCCTTTTTGGCCAAGTGCATCATTGTGGACGTTCTGCCTCTTTTCCTATGCTTTCAATGCAATTCCAGTCTACCTCCTGAAATCGGTTTCCTGCAATTCTGCCCCGCTTTCAAGTCCTCTTGGCAGCCTTACTTCAGTATATTTTTGGACGATCGTTGTCATTTATAACTCTGCAGGTTTGTGAATTACAGTGCCCCTGAGCTCCTTTCTTCAACTCGTTTTCTTGTGAGCTGGCCGCAACACCGCAGGATGGCTTCAGGCCCTAATCTGGTTCCGGCACGGCACGCTGAGCCTTTGGTTATTTCCTCTTCCTGGTGGGAAATGGGAGTTAAATTTGCCCGTCCAGACACCTCCAGCTAGTCTCTCATTGGTTCTCGCTATTCCTGTTCATCTTCCGCAGAAATTGCAAACTGGGCCAAACAGGAGGTTAAAGGGACTGACTCTCCAAGTCGGGAGAGTGTTAGTAAAGCGTCTGGAATGTTGCACCCGAGTACCAGGGTACGAAAACTGAGACATATTTGAACACGTCTCCCGATCACATGGTTGATCATACTCTAGGTTCCACATGCATGTTTTAGCTGAAGGAAGAATACCTTAAACCTGGGTAGTTGAAACCCGTGGGATGGGTACCATGCAATATGACTTCAAAGGGTCTTCATTTGCTCACCGAACCTCTCCAATCCTATCACTGCTGCGTTTATGTCCCTGTACACATGCTTGATTCTCTTTCGGAGACATAGCAATCCATAGGTTTTAAGATACTTAAGAGTCAGGTACATTCTTAGGCGTTTAATATGCGGTGTTGAGTCCATTTCGTTGAGCAAGGAGTAGCTCTTGTCTATTCCATATTTGGCTTAAGGAACTTTATCTGTGCTCATTTCAATCTCTGGTTTTATGCAGCACCCCAACTCACCTTTACCCTTAAACAAGCATAAGTTGGTTTTCTAAATTTGAGACCCTGTTCTGTTCTGTAATTCAGTTCCTGTGTAGCCAAGTTGACATTCCGTGTATTACTGATATCGTATGATGTTTCTTTTTCTGTGTGACTTATTTCAGTTAGAATCATCGTACCTGAATCCACTCATTGTGCTGCTACGGGCCTGATGACATAGATTTCACTGCTGAGTGATACTGCATTGTACGTAAGTACCACAAGTTCTTTATCCATTTTTCACTTTCTGTGATATTGAACTTGTACGGTAAACGAGGTTCTTGTAAACAGAGGCGTCCCAAACATTGGGGTGGCTGTATCTTTTTTATTTTAATTTCCCTAAGCTATAGGACCATAAGTGGAAGTGCCCTAGGCTCTGTTGCTTTGTTTTTTAGATGTTTCAGGAAACACCATACACTTCTCCCGAGTGTCTGTTGGCAATTTACATCCCGCCCATCAGCATAACAAGGCTCCCAGTTCTCCATGGCCTGTCCTGCCTTTCTGGATTTTACACTTTTTTCAGATGGCCCTTTTGACCGGGGGGAAGTGAGACTTCATTGTAGTGCAGATTTCCTTTGCAAGCTTGCTTGGTTGGCCAAAAAGGGCGTATGTGTTTTTTCCTGAATATATTCAGGAAAAAACGCATACGCCCTTTTTGGCCAAGTGCATCATTGTGGACGTTCTGCCTCTTTTCCTATGCTTTCAATGCAATTCCAGTCTACCTCCTGAAATCGGTTTCCTGCAATTCTGCCCCGCTTTCAAGTCCTCTTGGCAGCCTTACTTCAGTATATTTTTGGACGATAGTTGTCATTTATAACTCTGCAGGTTTGTGAATTACAGTGCCCCTGAGCTCCTTTCTTCAACTCGTTTTCTTGTGAGCTGGCCGCAACACCGCAGGATGGCTTCAGGCCCTAATCTGGTTCCGGCACGGCACGCTGAGCCTTTGGTTATTTCCTCTTCCTGGTGGGAAATGGGAGTTAAATTTGCCCGTCCAGACACCTCCAGCTAGTCTCTCATTGGTTCTCGCTATTCCTGTTCATCTTCCGCAGAAATTGCAAACTGGGCCAAACAGGAGGTTAAAGGGACTGACTCTCCAAGTCGGGAGAGTGTTAGTAAAGCGTCTGGAATGTTGCACCCGAGTACCAGGGTACGAAAACTGAGACATATTTGAACACGTCTCCCGATCACATGGTTGATCATACTCTAGGTTCCACATGCATGTTTTAGCTGAAGGAAGAATACCTTAAACCTGGGTAGTTGAAACCCGTGGGATGGGTACCATGCAATATGACTTCAAAGGGTCTTCATTTGCTCACCGAACCTCTCCAATCCTATCACTGCTGCGTTTATGTCCCTGTACACATGCTTGATTCTCTTTCGGAGACATAGCAATCCATAGGTTTTAAGATACTTAAGAGTCAGGTACATTCTTAGGCGTTTAATATGGGGTGTTGAGTCCATTTCGTTGAGCAAGGAGTAGCTCTTGTCTATTCCATATTTGGCTTAAGGAACTTTATCTGTGCTCATTTCAATCTCTGGTTTTATGCAGCACCCCAACTCACCTTTACCCTTAAACAAGCATAAGTTGGTTTTCTAAATTTGAGACCCTGTTCTGTTCTGTAATTCAGTTCCTGTGTAGCCAAGTTGACATTCCGTGTATTACTGATATCGTATGATGTTTCTTTTTCTGTGTGACTTATTTCAGTTAGAATCATCGTACCTGAATCCACTCATTGTGCTGCTACGGGCCTGATGACATAGATTTCACTGCTGAGTGATACTGCATTGTACGTAAGTACCACAAGTTCTTTATCCATTTTTCACTTTCTGTGATATTGAACTTGTACGGTAAACGAGGTTCTTGTAAACAGAGGCGTCCCAAACATTGGGGTGGCTGTATCTTTTTGATTTTAATTTCCCTAAGCTATAGGACCATAAGTGGAAGTGCCCTAGGCTCTGTTGCTTTGTTTTTTAGATGTTTCAGGAAACACCATACACTTCTCCCGAGTGTCTGTTGGCACTTTACATCCCGCCCATCAGCATAACAAGGCTCCCAGTTCTCCATGGCCTGTCCTGCCTTTCTGGATTTTACACTTTTTTCAGATGGCCCTTTTGACCGGGGGGAAGTGAGACTTCATTGTAGTGCAGATTTCCTTTGCAAGCTTGCTTGGTTGGCCAAAAAGGGCGTATGTGTTTTTTCCTGAATATATTCAGGAAAAAACGCATACGCCCTTTTTGGCCAAGTGCATCATTGTGGACGTTCTGCCTCTTTTCCTATGCTTTCAATGCAATTCCAGTCTACCTCCTGAAATCGGTTTCCTGCAATTCTGCCCCGCTTTCAAGTCCTCTTGGCAGCCTTACTTCAGTATATTTTTGGACGATAGTTGTCATTTATAACTCTGCAGGTTTGTGAATTACAGTGCCCCTGAGCTCCTTTCTTCAACTCGTTTTCTTGTGAGCTGGCCGCAACACCGCAGGATGGCTTCAGGCCCTAATCTGGTTCCGGCACGGCACGCTGAGCCTTTGGTTATTTCCTCTTCCTGGTGGGAAATGAGAGTTAAATTTGCCCGTCCAGACACCTCCAGCTAGTCTCTCATTGGTTCTCGCTATTCCTGTTCATCTTCCGCAGAAATTGCAAACTGGGCCAAACAGGAGGTTAAAGGGACTGACTCTCCAAGTCGGGAGAGTGTTAGTAAAGCGTCTGGAATGTTGCACCCGAGTACCAGGGTACGAAAACTGAGACATATTTGAACACGTCTCCCGATCACATGGTTGATCATACTCTAGGTTCCACATGCATGTTTTAGCTGAAGGAAGAATACCTTAAACCTGGGTAGTTGAAACCCGTGGAATGGGTACCATGCAATATGACTTCAAAGGGTCTTCATTTGCTCACCGAACCTCTCCAATCCTATCACTGCTGCGTTTATGTGCCTATACACATGCTTGATTCTGTTTCGGAGACATAGCAATCCATAGGTTTTAAGATACTTAAGAGTCAGGTACATTCTTAGGCGTTTAATATGCGGTGTTGAGTCCATTTCGTTGAGCAAGGAGTAGCTCTTGTCTATTCCATATTTGGCTTAAGGAACTTTATCTGTGCTCATTTCAATCTCTGGTTTTATGCAGCACCCCAACTCACCTTTACCCTTAAACAAGCATAAGTTGGTTTTCTAAATTTGAGACCCTGTTCTGTTCTGTAATTCAGTTCCGGTGTAGCCAAGTTTACATTCCATGTATTACTGATATCGTATGATTTTTCTTTTTCTGTGTGACTTACCTCAGTTAGAATCATCGTACCTGAATCCACTCATTGTGCTGCTACGGGCCTGATGACATAGATTTCACTGCTGAGTGATACTGCATTGTACGTAAGTACCACAAGTTCTTTATCCATTTTTCACTTTCTGTGATATTGAACTTGTACGGTAAACGAGGTTCTTGTAAACAGAGGCGTCCCAAACATTGGAGTGGCTGTATCTTTTTGATTTTAATTTCCCTAAGCTATAGGACCATAAGTGGAAGTGCCCTAGGCTCTGTTGCTTTGTTTTTTAGATGTTTCAGGAAACACCATACACTTCTCCCGAGTGTCTGTTGGCAATTTACATCCCGCCCATCAGCATAACAAGGCTCCCAGTTCTCCATGGCCTGTCCTGCCTTTCTGGATTTTACACTTTTTGCAGATGGCCCTTTTGACCGGGGGGAAGTGAGACTTCATTGTAGTGCAGATTTCCTTTGCAAGCTTGCTTGGTTGGCCAAAAAGGGCGTATGCGTTTTTTCCTGAATATATTCAGGAAAAAACGCATACGCCCTTTTTGGCCAAGTGCATCATTGTGGACGTTCTGCCTCTTTTCCTATGCTTTCAATGCAATTCCAGTCTACCTCCTGAAATCGGTTTCCTGCAATTCTGCCCCGCTTTCAAGTCCTCTTGGCAGCCTTACTTCAGTATATTTTTGGACGATAGTTGTCATTTATAACTCTGCAGGTTTGTGAATTACAGTGCCCCTGAGCTCCTTTCTTCAACTCGCTTTCTTGTGAGCTGGCCGCAACACCGCAGGATGGCTTCAGGCCCTAATCTGGTTCCGGCACGGCACGCTGAGACTTTGGTTCTTTCCTCTTCCTGGTGGGAAATGGGAGTTAAATTTGCCCGTCCAGACACCTCCAGCTAGTCTCTCATTGGTTCTCGCTATTCCTGTTCATCTTCCGCAGAAATTGCAAACTGGGCCAAACAGGAGGTTAAAGGGACTGACTTTCCAAGTCGGGAGAGTGTTAGTAAAGCGTCTGGAATGTTGCACCCGAGTACCAGGGTACGAAAACTGAGACATATTTGAACACGTCTCCCGATCACATGGTTGATCATACTCTAGGTTCCACATGCATGTTTTAGCTGAAGGAAGAATACCTTAAACCTGGGTAGTTGAAACCCGTGGGATGGGTACCATGCAATATGACTTCAAAGGGTCTTCATTTGCTCACCGAACCTCTCCAATCCTATCACTGCTGCGTTTATGTCCCTGTACACATGCTTGATTCTCTTTCGGAGACATAGCAATCCATAGGTTTTAAGATACTTAAGAGTCAGGTACATTCTTAGGCGTTTAATATGCGGTGTTGAGTCCATTTCGTTGAGCAAGGAGTAGCTCTTGTCTATTCCATATTTGGCTTAAGGAACTTTATCTGTGCTCATTTCAATCTCTGGTTTTATGCAGCACCCCAACTCACCTTTACCCTTAAACAAGCATAAGTTGGTTTTCTAAATTTGAGACCCTGTTCTGTTCTGTAATTCAGTTCCTGTGTAGCCAAGTTTACATTCCGTGTATTACTGATATCTTATGATGTTTCTTTTTCTGTGTGACTTATTTCAGTTAGAATCATCGTACCTGAATCCACTCATTGTGCTGCTACGGGCCTGATGACATAGATTTCACTGCTGAGTGATACTGCATTGTACGTAAGTACCACAAGTTCTTTATCCATTTTTCACTTTCTGTGATATGGAACTTGTACGGTAAACGAGGTTCTTGTAAACAGAGGCGTCCCAAACATTGGGGTGGCTGTGTCTTTTTGATTTTAATTTCCCTAAGCTATAGGACCATAAGTGGAAGTGCCCTAGGCTCTGTTGCTTTGTTTTTTAGATGTTTCAGGAAACACCATACACTTCTCCCGAGTGTCTGTTGGCAATTTACATCCCGCCCATCAGCATAACAAGGCTCCCAGTTCTCCATGGCCTGTCCTGCCTTTCTGGATTTTACACTTTTTTCAGATGGCCCTTTTGACCGGGGGGAAGTGAGACTTCATTGTAGTGCAGATTTCCTTTGCAAGCTTGCTTGGTTGGCCAAAAAGGGCGTATGCGTTTTTTCCTGAATATATTCAGGAAAAAACGCATACGCCCTTTTTGGCCAAGTGCATCATTGTGGACGTTCTGCCTCTTTTCCTATGCTTTCAATGCAATTCCAGTCTACCTCCTGAAATCGGTTTCCTGCAATTCTGCCCCGCTTTCAAGTCCTCTTGGCAGCCTTACTTCAGTATATTTTTGGACGATAGTTGTCATTTATAACTCTGCAGGTTTGTGAATTACAGTGCCCCTGAGCTCCTTTCTTCAACTCGTTTTCTTGTGAGCTGGCCGCAACACCGCAGGATGGCTTCAGGCCCTAATCTGGTTCCGGCACGGCACGCTGAGCCTTTGGTTATTTCCTCTTCCTGGTGGGAAATGGGAGTTAAATTTGCCCGTCCAGACACCTCCAGCTAGTCTCTCATTGGTTCTCGCTATTCCTGTTCATCTTCCGCAGAAATTGCAAACTGGGCCAAACAGGAGGTTAAAGGGACTGACTCTCCAAGTCGGGAGAGTGTTAGTAAAGCGTCTGGAATGTTGCACCCGAGTACCAGGGTACGAAAACTGAGACATATTTGAACACGTCTCCCGATCACATGGTTGATCATACTCTAGGTTCCACATGCATGTTTTAGCTGAAGGAAGAATACCTTAAACCTGGGTAGTTGAAACCCGTGGGATGGGTACCATGCAGTATGACTTCAAAGGGTCTTCATTTGCTCACCGAACCTCTCCAATCCTATCACTGCTGCGTTTATGTCCCTGTACACATGCTTGATTCTCTTTCGGAGACATAGCAATCCATAGGTTTTAAGATACTTAAGAGTCAGGTACATTCTTAGGCGTTTAATATGGGGTGTTGAGTCCATTTCGTTGAGCAAGGAGTAGCTCTTGTCTATTCCATATTTGGCTTAAGGAACTTTATCTGTGCTCATTTCAATCTCTGGTTTTATGCAGCACCCCAACTCACCTTTACCCTTAAACAAGCATAAGTTGGTTTTCTAAATTTGAGACCCTGTTCTGTTCTGTAATTCAGTTCCTGTGTAGCCAAGTTGACATTCCGTGTATTACTGATATCGTATGATGTTTCTTTTTCTGTGTGACTTATTTCAGTTAGAATCATCGTACCTGAATCCACTCATTGTGCTGCTACGGGCCTGATGACATAGATTTCACTGCTGAGTGATACTGCATTGTACGTAAGTACCACAAGTTCTTTATCCATTTTTCACTTTCTGTGATATTGAACTTGTACGGTAAACGAGGTTCTTGTAAACAGAGGCGTCCCAAACATTGGGGTGGCTGTATCTTTTTGATTTTAATTTCCCTAAGCTATAGGACCATAAGTGGAAGTGCCCTAGGCTCTGTTGCTTTGTTTTTTAGATGTTTCAGGAAACACCATACACTTCTCCCGAGTGTCTGTTGGCACTTTACATCCCGCCCATCAGCATAACAAGGCTCCCAGTTCTCCATGGCCTGTCCTGCCTTTCTGGATTTTACACTTTTTTCAGATGGCCCTTTTGACCGGGGGGAAGTGAGACTTCATTGTAGTGCAGATTTCCTTTGCAAGCTTGCTTGGTTGGCCAAAAAGGGCGTATGTGTTTTTTCCTGAATATATTCAGGAAAAAACGCATACGCCCTTTTTGGCCAAGTGCATCATTGTGGACGTTCTGCCTCTTTTCCTATGCTTTCAATGCAATTCCAGTCTACCTCCTGAAATCGGTTTCCTGCAATTCTGCCCCGCATTCAAGTCCTCTTGGCAGCCTTACTTCAGTATATTTTTGGACGATAGTTGTCATTTATAACTCTGCAGGTTTGTGAATTACAGTGCCCCTGAGCTCCTTTCTTCAACTCGTTTTCTTGTGAGCTGGCCGCAACACCGCAGGATGGCTTCAGGCCCTAATCTGGTTCCGGCACGGCACGCTGAGCCTTTGGTTATTTCCTCTTCCTGGTGGGAAATGAGAGTTAAATTTGCCCGTCCAGACACCTCCAGCTAGTCTCTCATTGGTTCTCGCTATTCCTGTTCATCTTCCGCAGAAATTGCAAACTGGGCCAAACAGGAGGTTAAAGGGACTGACTCTCCAAGTCGGGAGAGTGTTAGTAAAGCGTCTGGAATGTTGCACCCGAGTACCAGGGTACGAAAACTGAGACATATTTGAACACGTCTCCCGATCACATGGTTGATCATACTCTAGGTTCCACATGCATGTTTTAGCTGAAGGAAGAATACCTTAAACCTGGGTAGTTGAAACCCGTGGAATGGGTACCATGCAATATGACTTCAAAGGGTCTTCATTTGCTCACCGAACCTCTCCAATCCTATCACTGCTGCGTTTATGTCCCTGTACACATGCTTGATTCTCTTTCGGAGACATAGCAATCCATAGGTTTTAAGATACTTAAGAGTCAGGTACATTCTTAGGCGTTTAATATGCGGTGTTGAGTCCATTTCGTTGAGCAAGGAGTAGCTCTTGTCTATTCCATATTTGGCTTAAGGAACTTTATCTGTGCTCATTTCAATCTCTGGTTTTATGCAGCACCCCAACTCACCTTTACCCTTAAACAAGCATAAGTTGGTTTTCTAAATTTGAGACCCTGTTCTGTTCTGTAATTCAGTTCCTGTGTAGCCAAGTTGACATTCCGTGTATTACTGATATCGTATGATGTTTCTTTTTCTGTGTGACTTATTTCAGTTAGAATCATCGTACCTGAATCCACTCATTGTGCTGCTACGGGCCTGATGACATAGATTTCACTGCTGAGTGATACTGCATTGTACGTAAGTACCACAAGTTCTTTATCCATTTTTCACTTTCTGTGATATTGAACTTGTACGGTAAACGAGGTTCTTGTAAACAGAGGCGTCCCAAACATTGGGGTGGCTGTGTCTTTTTGATTTTAATTTCCCTAAGCTATAGGACCATAAGTGGAAGTGCCCTAGGCTCTGTTGCTTTGTTTTTTAGATGTTTCAGGAAACACCATACACTTCTCCCGAGTGTCTGTTGGCACTTTACATCCCGCCCATCAGCATAACAAGGCTCCCAGTTCTCCATGGCCTGTCCTGCCTTTCTGGATTTTACACTTTTTTCAGATGGCCCTTTTGACCGGGGGGAAGTGAGACTTCATTGTAGTGCAGATTTCCTTTGCAAGCTTGCTTGGTTGGCCAAAAAGGGCGTATGTGTTTTTTCCTGAATATATTCAGGAAAAAACGCATACGCCCTTTTTGGCCAAGTGCATCATTGTGGACGTTCTGCCTCTTTTCCTATGCTTTCAATGCAATTCCAGTCTACCTCCTGAAATCGGTTTCCTGCAATTCTGCCCCGCATTCAAGTCCTCTTGGCAGCCTTACTTCAGTATATTTTTGGACGATAGTTGTCATTTATAACTCTGCAGGTTTGTGAATTACAGTGCCCCTGAGCTCCTTTCTTCAACTCGTTTTCTTGTGAGCTGGCCGCAACACCGCAGGATGGCTTCAGGCCCTAATCTGGTTCCGGCACGGCACGCTGAGCCTTTGGTTATTTCCTCTTCCTGGTGGGAAATGAGAGTTAAATTTGCCCGTCCAGACACCTCCAGCTAGTCTCTCATTGGTTCTCGCTATTCCTGTTCATCTTCCGCAGAAATTGCAAACTGGGCCAAACAGGAGGTTAAAGGGACTGACTCTCCAAGTCGGGAGAGTGTTAGTAAAGCGTCTGGAATGTTGCACCCGAGTACCAGGGTACGAAAACTGAGACATATTTGAACACGTCTCCCGATCACATGGTTGATCATACTCTAGGTTCCACATGCATGTTTTAGCTGAAGGAAGAATACCTTAAACCTGGGTAGTTGAAACCCGTGGAATGGGTACCATGCAATATGACTTCAAAGGGTCTTCATTTGCTCACCGAACCTCTCCAATCCTATCACTGCTGCGTTTATGTCCCTGTACACATGCTTGATTCTCTTTCGGAGACATAGCAATCCATAGGTTTTAAGATACTTAAGAGTCAGGTACATTCTTAGGCGTTTAATATGCGGTGTTGAGTCCATTTCGTTGAGCAAGGAGTAGCTCTTGTCTATTCCATATTTGGCTTAAGGAACTTTATCTGTGCTCATTTCAATCTCTGGTTTTATGCAGCACCCCAACTCACCTTTACCCTTAAACAAGCATAAGTTGGTTTTCTAAATTTGAGACCCTGTTCTGTTCTGTAATTCAGTTCCTGTGTAGCCAAGTTGACATTCCGTGTATTACTGATATCGTATGATGTTTCTTTTTCTGTGTGACTTATTTCAGTTAGAATCATCGTACCTGAATCCACTCATTGTGCTGCTACGGGCCTGATGACATAGATTTCACTGCTGAGTGATACTGCATTGTACGTAAGTACCACAAGTTCTTTATCCATTTTTCACTTTCTGTGATATTGAACTTGTACGGTAAACGAGGTTCTTGTAAACAGAGGCGTCCCAAACATTGGGGTGGCTGTGTCTTTTTGATTTTAATTTCCCTAAGCTATAGGACCATAAGTGGAAGTGCCCTAGGCTCTGTTGCTTTGTTTTTTAGATGTTTCAGGAAACACCATACACTTCTCCCGAGTGTCTGTTGGCAATTTACATCCCGCCCATCAGCATAACAAGGCTCCCAGTTCTCCATGGCCTGTCCTGCCTTTCTGGATTTTACACTTTTTTCAGATGGCCCTTTTGACCGGGGGGAAGTGAGACTTCATTGTAGTGCAGATTTCCTTTGCAAGCTTGCTTGGTTGGCCAAAAAGGGCGTATGCGTTTTTTCCTGAATATATTCAGGAAAAAACGCATACGCCCTTTTTGGCCAAGTGCATCATTGTGGACGTTCTGCCTCTTTTCCTATGCTTTCAATGCAATTCCAGTCTACCTCCTGAAATCGGTTTCCTGCAATTCTGCCCCGCTTTCAAGTCCTCTTGGCAGCCTTACTTCAGTATATTTTTGGACGATAGTTGTCATTTATAACTCTGCAGGTTTGTGAATTACAGTGCCCCTGAGCTCCTTTCTTCAACTCGTTTTCTTGTGAGCTGGCCGCAACACCGCAGGATGGCTTCAGGCCCTAATCTGGTTCCGGCACGGCACGCTGAGCCTTTGGTTCTTTCCTCTTCCTGGTGGGAAATGGGAGTTAAATTTGCCCGTCCAGACACCTCCAGCTAGTCTCTCATTGGTTCTCGCTATTCCTGTTCATCTTCCGCAGAAATTGCAAACTGGGCCAAACAGGAGGTTAAAGGGACTGACTCTCCAAGTCGGGAGAGTGTTAGTAAAGCGTCTGGAATGTTGCACCCGAGGACCAGGGTACGAAAACTGAGACATATTTGAACACGTCTCCCGATCACATGGTTGATCATACTCTAGGTTCCACATGCATGTTTTAGCTGAAGGAAGAATACCTTAAACCTGGGTAGTTGAAACCCGTGGAATGGGTACCATGCAATATGATTTCAAAGGCTCTTCATTTGCTCACCGAACCTCTCCAATCCTATCACTGCTGCGTTTATGTCCCTGTACACATGCTTGATTCTCTTTCGGAGACATAGCAATCCATAGGTTTTTAGATACTTAAGAGTCAGGTACATTCTTAGGCGTTTAATATGCGGTGTTGAGTCCATTTCGTTGAGCAAGGAGTAGCTCTTGTCTATTCCATATTTGGCTTAAGGAACTTTATCTGTGCTCATTTCAATCTCTGGTTTTATGCAGCACCCCAACTCACCTTTACCCTTAAACAAGCATAAGTTGGTTTTCTAAATTTGAGACCCTGTTCTGTTCTGTAATTCAGTTCCTGTGTAGCCAAGTTGACATTCCGTGTATTACTGATATCGTATGATGTTTCTTTTTCTGTGTGACTTATCTCAGTTAGAATCATCGTACCTGAATCCACTCATTGTGCTGCTACGGGCCTGATGACATAGATTTCACTGCTGAGTGATACTGCATTGTACGTAAGTACCACAAGTTCTTTATCCATTTTTCACTTTCTGTGATATTGAACTTGTACGGTAAACGAGGTTCTTGTAAACAGAGGCGTCCCAAACATTGGGGTGGCTGTATCTTTTTGATTTTAATTTCCCTAAGCTATAGGACCATAAGTGGAAGTGCCCTAGGCTCTGTTGCTTTGTTTTTTAGATGTTTCAGGAAACACCATACACTTCTCCCGAGTGTCTGTTGGCAATTTACATCCCGCCCATCAGCATAACAAGGCTCCCAGTTCTCCATGGCCTGTCCTGCCTTTCTGGATTTTACACTTTTTTCAGATGGCCCTTTTGACCGGGGGGAAGTGAGACTTCATTGTAGTGCAGATTTCCTTTGCAAGCTTGCTTGGTTGGCCAAAAAGGGCGTATGCGTTTTTTCCTGAATATATTCAGGAAAAAACGCATACGCCCTTTTTGGCCAAGTGCATCATTGTGGACGTTCTGCCTCTTTTCCTATGCTTTCAATGCAATTCCAGTCTACCTCCTGAAATCGGTTTCCTGCAATTCTGCCCCGCTTTCAAGTCCTCTTGGCAGCCTTACTTCAGTATATTTTTGGACGATAGTTGTCATTTATAACTCTGCAGGTTTGTGAATTACAGTGCCCCTGAGCTCCTTTCTTCAACTCGTTTTCTTGTGAGCTGGCCGCAACACCGAAGGATGGCTTCAGGCCCTAATCTGGTTCCGGCACGGCACGCTGAGCCTTTGGTTCTTTCCTCTTCCTGGTGGGAAATGGGAGTTAAATTTGCCCGTCCAGACACCTCCAGCTAGTCTCTCATTGGTTCTCGCTATTCCTGTTCATCTTCCGCAGAAATTGCAAACTGGGCCAAACAGGAGGTTAAAGGGACTGACTCTCCAAGTCGGGAGAGTGTTAGTAAAGCGTCTGGAATGTTGCACCCGAGTACCAGGGTACGAAAACTGAGACATATTTGAACACGTCTCCCGATCACATGGTTGATCATACTCTAGGTTCCACATGCATGTTTTAGCTGAAGGAAGAATACCTTAAACCTGGGTAGTTGAAACCCGTGGAATGGGTACCATGCAATATGACTTCAAAGGGTCTTCATTTGCTCACCGAACCTCTCCAATCCTATCACTGCTGCGTTTATGTCCCTGTACACATGCTTGATTCTCTTTCGGAGACATAGCAATCCATAGGTTTTAAGATACTTAAGAGTCAGGTACATTCTTAGGCGTTTAATATGCGGTGTTGAGTCCATTTCGTTGAGCAAGGAGTAGCTCTTGTCTATTCCATATTTGGCTTAAGGAACTTTATCTGTGCTCATTTCAATCTCTGGTTTTATGCAGCACCCCAACTCACCTTTACCCTTAAACAAGCATAAGTTGGTTTTCTAAATTTGAGACCCTGTTCTGTTCTGTAATTCAGTTCCGGTGTAGCCAAGTTGATATTCCGTGTATTACTGATATCGTATGATGTTTCTTTTTCTGTGTGACTTATTTCAGTTAGAATCATCGTACCTGAATCCACTCATTGTGCTGCTACGGGCCTGATGACATAGATTTCACTGCTGAGTGATACTGCATTGTACGTAAGTACCACAAGTTCTTTATCCATTTTTCACTTTCTGTGATATTGAACTTGTACGGTAAACGAGGTTCTTGTAAACAGAGGCGTCCCAAACATTGGGGTGGCTGTATCTTTTTGATTTTAATTTCCCTAAGCTATAGGACCATAAGTGGAAGTGCCCTAGGCTCTGTTGCTTTGTTTTTTAGATGTTTCAGGAAACACCATACACTTCTCCCGAGTGTCTGTTGGCAATTTACATCCCGCCCATCAGCATAACAAGGCTCCCAGTTCTCCATGGCCTGTCCTGCCTTTCTGGATTTTACACTTTTTTCAGATGGCCCTTTTGACCGGGGGGAAGTGAGACTTCATTGTAGTGCAGATTTCCTTTGCAAGCTTGCTTGGTTGGCCAAAAAGGGCGTATGCGTTTTTTCCTGAATATATTCAGGAAAAAACGCATACGCCCTTTTTGGCCAAGTGCATCATTGTGGACGTTCTGCCTCTTTTCCTATGCTTTCAATGCAATTCCAGTCTACCTCCTGAAATCGGTTTCCTGCAATTCTGCCCCGCTTTCAAGTCCTCTTGGCAGCCTTACTTCAGTATATTTTTGGACGATAGTTGTCATTTATAACTCTGCAGGTTTGTGAATTACAGTGCCCCTGAGCTCCTTTCTTCAACTCGTTTTCTTGTGAGCTGGCCGCAACACCGCAGGATGGCTTCAGGCCCTAATCTGGTTCCGGCACGGCACGCTGAGCCTTTGGTTATTTCCTCTTCCTGGTGGGAAATGAGAGTTAAATTTGCCCGTCCAGACACCTCCAGCTAGTCTCTCATTGGTTCTCGCTATTCCTGTTCATCTTCCGCAGAAATTGCAAACTGGGCCAAACAGGAGGTTAAAGGGACTGACTCTCCAAGTCGGGAGAGTGTTAGTAAAGCGTCTGGAATGTTGCACCCGAGTACCAGGGTACGAAAACTGAGACATATTTGAACACGTCTCCCGATCACATGGTTGATCATACTCTAGGTTCCACATGCATGTTTTAGCTGAAGGAAGAATACCTTAAACCTGGGTAGTTGAAACCCGTGGAATGGGTACCATGCAATATGACTTCAAAGGGTCTTCATTTGCTCACCGAACCTCTCCAATCCTATCACTGCTGCGTTTATGTCCCTGTACACATGCTTGATTCTCTTTCGGAGACATAGCAATCCATAGGTTTTAAGATACTTAAGAGTCAGGTACATTCTTAGGCGTTTAATATGCGGTGTTGAGTCCATTTCGTTGAGCAAGGAGTAGCTCTTGTCTATTCCATATTTGGCTTAAGGAACTTTATCTGTGCTCATTTCAATCTCTGGTTTTATGCAGCACCCCAACTCACCTTTACCCTTAAACAAGCATAAGTTGGTTTTCTAAATTTGAGACCCTGTTCTGTTCTGTAATTCAGTTCCTGTGTAGCCAAGTTGACATTCCATGTATTACTGATATCGTATGATGTTTCTTTTTCTGTGTGACTTATTTCAGTTAGAATCATCGTACCTGAATCCACTCATTGTGCTGCTACGGGCCTGATGGCATAGATTTCACTGCTGAGTGATACTGCATTGTACGTAAGTACCACAAGTTCTTTATCCATTTTTCACTTTCTGTGATATTGAACTTGTACGGTAAACGAGGTTCTTGTAAACAGAGGCGTCCCAAACATTGGGGTGGCTGTATCTTTTTGATTTTAATTTCCCTAAGCTATAGGACCATAAGTGGAAGTGCCCTAGGCTCTGTTGCTTTGTTTTTTAGATGTTTCAGGAAACACCATACACTTCTCCCGAGTGTCTGTTGGCAGTTTACATCCCGCCCATCAGCATAACAAGGCTCCCAGTTCTCCATGGCCTGTCCTGCCTTTCTGGATTTTACACTTTTTTCAGATGGCCCTTTTGACCGGGGGGAAGTGAGACTTCATTGTAGTGCAGATTTCCTTTGCAAGCTTGCTTGGTTGGCCAAAAAGGGCGTATGCGTTTTTTCCTGAATATATTCAGGAAAAAACGCATACGCCCTTTTTGGCCAAGTGCATCATTGTGGACGTTCTGCCTCTTTTCCTATGCTTTCAATGCAATTCCAGTCTACCTCCTGAAATCGGTTTCCTGCAATTCTGCCCCGCTTTCAAGTCCTCTTGGCAGCCTTACTTCAGTATATTTTTGGACGATAGTTGTCATTTATAACTCTGCAGGTTTGTGAATTACAGTGCCCCTGAGCTCCTTTCTTCAACTCGTTTTCTTGTGAGCTGGCCGCAACACCGCAGGATGGCTTCAGGCCCTAATCTGGTTCCGGCACGGCACGCTGAGCCTTTGGTTATTTCCTCTTCCTGGTGGGAAATGAGAGTTAAATTTGCCCGTCCAGACACCTCCAGCTAGTCTCTCATTGGTTCTCGCTATTCCTGTTCATCTTCCGCAGAAATTGCAAACTGGGCCAAACAGGAGGTTAAAGGGACTGACTCTCCAAGTCGGGAGAGTGTTAGTAAAGCGTCTGGAATGTTGCACCCGAGTACCAGGGTACGAAAACTGAGACATATTTGAACACGTCTCCCGATCACATGGTTGATCATACTCTAGGTTCCACATGCATGTTTTAGCTGAAGGAAGAATACCTTAAACCTGGGTAGTTGAAACCCGTGGAATGGGTACCATGCAATATGACTTCAAAGGCTCTTCATTTGCTCACCGAACCTCTCCAATCCTATCACTGCTGCGTTTATGTCCCTGTACACATGCTTGATTCTCTTTCAGAGACATAGCAATCCATAGGTTTTAAGATACTTAAGAGTCAGGTACATTCTTAGGCGTTTAATATGCGGTGTTGAGTCCATTTCGTTGAGCAAGGAGTAGCTCTTGTCTATTCCATATTTGGCTTAAGGAACTTTATCTGTGCTCATTTCAATCTCTGGTTTTATGCAGCACCCCAACTCACCTTTACCCTTAAACAAGCATAAGTTGGTTTTCTAAATTTGAGACCCTGTTCTGTTCTGTAATTCAGTTCCTGTGTAGCCAAGTTTACATTCCGTGTATTACTGATATCTTATGATGTTTCTTTTTCTGTGTGACTTATTTCAGTTAGAATCATCGTACCTGAATCCACTCATTGTGCTGCTATGAGCCTGATGACATAGATTTCACTGCTGAGTGATACTGCATTGTACGTAAGTACCACAAGTTCTTTATCCATTTTTCACTTTCTGTGATATTGAACTTGTACGGTAAACGAGGTTCTTGTAAACAGAGGCGTCCCAAACATTGGGGTGGCTGTGTCTTTTTGATTTTAATTTCCCTAAGCTATAGGACCATAAGTGGAAGTGCCCTAGGCTCTGTTGCTTTGTTTTTTAGATGTTTCAGGAAACACCATACACTTCTCCCCAGTGTCTGTTGGCAGTTTACATCCCGCCCATCAGCATAACAAGGCTCCCAGTTCTCCATGGCCTGTCCTGCCTTTCTGGATTTTACACTTTTTTCAGATGGCCCTTTTGACCGGGGGGAAGTGAGACTTCATTGTAGTGCAGATTTCCTTTGCAAGCTTGCTTGGTTGGCCAAAAAGGGCGTATGCGTTTTTTCCTGAATATATTCAGGAAAAAACGCATACGCCCTTTTTGGCCAAGTGCATCATTGTGGACGTTCTGCCTCTTTTCCTATGCTTTCAATGCAATTCCAGTCTACCTCCTGAAATCGGTTTCCTGCAATTCTGCCCCGCTTTCAAGTCCTCTTGGCAGCCTTACTTCAGTATATTTTTGGACGATAGTTGTCATTTATAACTCTGCAGGTTTGTGAATTACAGTGCCCCTGAGCTCCTTTCTTCAACTCGTTTTCTTGTGAGCTGGCCGCAACACCGCAGGATGGCTTCAGGCCCTAATCTGGTTCCGGCACGGCACGCTGAGCCTTTGGTTATTTCCTCTTCCTGGTGGGAAATGAGAGTTAAATTTGCCCGTCCAGACACCTCCAGCTAGTCTCTCATTGGTTCTCGCTATTCCTGTTCATCTTCCGCAGAAATTGCAAACTGGGCCAAACAGGAGGTTAAAGGGACTGACTCTCCAAGTCGGGAGAGTGTTAGTAAAGCGTCTGGAATGTTGCACCCGAGTACCAGGGTACGAAAACTGAGACATATTTGAACACGTCTCCCGATCACATGGTTGATCATACTCTAGGTTCCACATGCATGTTTTAGCTGAAGGAAGAATACCTTAAACCTGGGTAGTTGAAACCCGTGGAATGGGTACCATGCAATATGACTTCAAAGGGTCTTCATTTGCTCACCGAACCTCTCCAATCCTATCACTGCTGCGTTTATGTCCCTGTACACATGCTTGATTCTCTTTCGGAGACATAGCAATCCATAGGTTTTAAGATACTTAAGAGTCAGGTACATTCTTAGGCGTTTAATATGCGGTGTTGAGTCCATTTCGTTGAGCAAGGAGTAGCTCTTGTCTATTCCATATTTGGCTTAAGGAACTTTATCTGTGCTCATTTCAATCTCTGGTTTTATGCAGCACCCCAACTCACCTTTACCCTTAAACAAGCATAAGTTGGTTTTCTAAATTTGAGACCCTGTTCTGTTCTGTAATTCAGTTCCTGTGTAGCCAAGTTGACATTCCGTGTATTACTGATATCTTATGATGTTTCTTTTTCTGTGTGACTTATTTCAGTTAGAATCATCGTACCTGAATCCACTCATTGTGCTGCTACGGGCCTGATGACATAGATTTCACTGCTGAGTGATACTGCATTGTACGTAAGTACCACAAGTTCTTTATCCATTTTTCACTTTCTGTGATATTGAACTTGTACGGTAAATGAGGTTCTTGTAAACAGAGGCGTCCCAAACATTGGGGTGGCTGTGTCTTTTTGATTTTAATTTCCCTAAGCTATAGGACCATAAGTGGAAGTGGCCTAGGCTCTGTTGCTTTGTTTTTTAGATGTTTCAGGAAACACCATACACTTCTCCCGAGTGTCTGTTGGCAGTTTACATCCCGCCCATCAGCATAACAAGGCTCCCAGTTCTCCATGGCCTGTCCTGCCTTTCTGGATTTTACACTTTTTTCAGATGGCCCTTTTGACCGGGGGGAAGTGAGACTTCATTGTAGTGCAGATTTCCTTTGCAAGCTTGCTTGGTTGGCCAAAAAGGGCGTATGCGTTTTTTCCTCAATATATTCAGGAAAAAACGCATACGCCCTTTTTGGCCAAGTGCATCATTGTGGACGTTCTGCCTCTTTTCCTATGCTTTCAATGCAATTCCAGTCTACCTCCTGAAATCGGTTTCCTGCAATTCTGCCCCGCTTTCAAGTCCTCTTGGCAGCCTTACTTCAGTATATTTTTGGACGATAGTTGTCATTTATAACTCTGCAGGTTTGTGAATTACAGTGCCCCTGAGCTCCTTTCTTCAACTCGTTTTCTTGTGAGCTGGCCGCAACACCGCAGGATGGCTTCAGGCCCTAATCTGGTTCCCGCATGGCACGCTGAGCCTTTGGTTATTTCCTCTTCCTGGTGGGAAATGAGAGTTAAATTTGCCCGTCCAGACACCTCCAGCTAGTCTCTCATTGGTTCTCGCTATTCCTGTTCATCTTCCGCAGAAATTGCAAACTGGGCCAAACAGGAGGTTAAAGGGACTGACTCTCCAAGTCGGGAGAGTGTTAGTAAAGCGTCTGGAATGTTGCACCCGAGTACCAGGGTACGAAAACTGAGACATATTTGAACACGTCTCCCGATCACATGGTTGATCATACTCTAGGTTCCACATGCATGTTTTAGCTGAAGGAAGAATACCTTAAACCTGGGTAGTTGAAACCCGTGGAATGGGTACCATGCAATATGACTTCAAAGGGTCTTCATTTGCTCACCGAACCTCTCCAATCCTATCACTGCTGCGTTTATGTCCCTGTACACATGCTTGATTCTCTTTCGGAGACATAGCAATCCATAGGTTTTAAGATACTTAAGAGTCAGGTACATTCTTAGGCGTTTAATATGCGGTGTTGAGTCCATTTGGTTGAGCAAGGAGTAGCTCTTGTCTATTCCATATTTGGCTTAAGGAACTTTATCTGTGCTCATTTCAATCTCTGGTTTTATGCAGCACCCCAACTCACCTTTACCCTTAAACAAGCATAAGTTGGTTTTCTAAATTTGAGACCCTGTTCTGTTCTGTAATTCAGTTCCTGTGTAGCCAAGTTTACATTCCGTGTATTACTGATATCGTATGATGTTTCTTTTTCTGTGTGACTTATTTCAGTTAGAATCATCGTACCTGAATCCACTCATTGTGCTGCTACGGGCCTGATGACATAGATTTCACTGCTGAGTGATACTGCATTGTACGTAAGTACCACAAGTTCTTTATCCATTTTTCACTTTCTGTGATATTGAACTTGTACGGTAAACGAGGTTCTTGTAAACAGAGGCGTCCCAAACATTGGGGTGGCTGTGTCTTTTTGATTTTAATTTCCCTAAGCTATAGGACCATAAGTGGAAGTGGCCTAGGCTCTGTTGCTTTGTTTTTTAGATGTTTCAGGAAACACCATACACTTCTCCCGAGTGTCTGTTGGCAGTTTACATCCCGCCCATCAGCATAACAAGGCTCCCAGTTCTCCATGGCCTGTCCTGCCTTTCTGGATTTTACACTTTTTTCAGATGGCCCTTTTGACCGGGGGGAAGTGAGACTTCATTGTAGTGCAGATTTCCTTTGCAAGCTTGCTTGGTTGGCCAAAAAGGGCGTATGCGTTCTTTCCTGAATATATTCAGGAAAAAACGCATACGCCCTTTTTGGCCAAGTGCATCATTGTGGACGTTCTGCCTCTTTTCCTATGCTTTCAATGCAATTCCAGTCTACCTCCTGAAATCGGTTTCCTGCAATTCTGCCCCGCTTTCAAGTCCTCTTGGCAGCCTTACTTCAGTATATTTTTGGACGATAGTTGTCATTTATAACTCTGCAGGTTTGTGAATTACAGTGCCCCTGAGCTCCTTTCTTCAACTCGTTTTCTTGTGAGCTGGCCGCAACACCGCAGGATGGCTTCAGGCCCTAATCTGGTTCCGGCACGGCACGCTGAGCCTTTGGTTATTTCCTCTTCCTGGTGGGAAATGAGAGTTAAATTTGCCCGTCCAGACACCTCCAGCTAGTCTCTCATTGGTTCTCGCTATTCCTGTTCATCTTCCGCAGAAATTGCAAACTGGGCCAAACAGGAGGTTAAAGGGACTGACTCTCCAAGTCGGGAGAGTGTTAGTAAAGCGTCTGGAATGTTGCACCCGAGTACCAGGGTACGAAAACTGAGACATATTTGAACACGTCTCCCGATCACATGGTTGATCATACTCTAGGTTCCACATGCATGTTTTAGCTGAAGGAAGAATACCTTAAACCTGGGTAGTTGAAACCCGTGGAATGGGTACCATGCAATATGACTTCAAAGGGTCTTCATTTGCTCACCGAACCTCTCCAATCCTATCACTGCTGCGTTTATGTCCCTGTACACATGCTTGATTCTCTTTCGGAGACATAGCAATCCATAGGTTTTAAGATCCTTAAGAGTCAGGTACATTCTTAGGCGTTTAATATGCGGTGTTGAGTCCATTTCGTTGAGCAAGGAGTAGCTCTTGTTTATTCCATATTTGGCTTAAGGAACTTTATCTGTGCTCATTTCAATCTCTGGTTTTATGCAGCACCCCAACTCACCTTTACCCTTAAACAAGCATAAGTTGGTTTTCTAAATTTGAGACCCTGTTCTGTTCTGTAATTCAGTTCCTGTGTAGCCAAGTTGACATTCCGTGTATTACTGATATCTTATGATGTTTCTTTTTCTGTGTGACTTATTTCAGTTAGAATCATCGTACCTGAATCCACTCATTGTGCTGCTACGGGCCTGATGACATAGATTTCACTGCTGAGTGATACTGCATTGTACGTAAGTACCACAAGTTCTTTATCCATTTTTCACTTTCTGTGATATTGAACTTGTACGGTAAACGAGGTTCTTGTAAACAGAGGCGTCCCAAACATTGGGGTGGCTGTGTCTTTTTGATTTTAATTTCCCTAAGCTATAGGACCATAAGTGGAAGTGGCCTAGGCTCTGTTGCTTTGTTTTTTAGATGTTTCAGGAAACACCATACACTTCTCCCGAGTGTCTGTTGGCAGTTTACATCCCGCCCATCAGCATAACAAGGCTCCCAGTTCTCCATGGCCTGTCCTGCCTTTCTGGATTTTACACTTTTTTCAGATGGCCCTTTTGACCGGGGGGAAGTGAGACTTCATTGTAGTGCAGATTTCCTTTGCAAGCTTGCTTGGTTGGCCAAAAAGGGCGTATGCGTTCTTTCCTGAATATATTCAGGAAAAAACGCATACGCCCTTTTTGGCCAAGTGCATCATTGTGGACGTTCTGCGTCTTTTCCTATGCTTTCAATGCAATTCCAGTCTACCTCCTGAAATCGGTTTCCTGCAATTCTGCCCCGCTTTCAAGTCCTCTTGGCAGCCTTACTTCAGTATATTTTTGGACGATAGTTGTCATTTATAACTCTGCAGGTTTGTGAATTACAGTGCCCCTGAGCTCCTTTCTTCAACTCGTTTTCTTGTGAGCTGGCCGCAACACCGCAGGATGGCTTCAGGCCCTAATCTGGTTCCGGCACGGCACGCTGAGCCTTTGGTTATTTCCTCTTCCTGGTGGGAAATGAGAGTTAAATTTGCCCGTCCAGACACCTCCAGCTAGTCTCTCATTGGTTCTCGCTATTCCTGTTCATCTTCCGCAGAAATTGCAAACTGGGCCAAACAGGAGGTTAAAGGGACTGACTCTCCAAGTCGGGAGAGTGTTAGTAAAGCGTCTGGAATGTTGCACCCGAGTACCAGGGTACGAAAACTGAGACATATTTGAACACGTCTCCCGATCACATGGTTGATCATACTCTAGGTTCCACATGCATGTTTTAGCTGAAGGAAGAATACCTTAAACCTGGGTAGTTGAAACCCGTGGAATGGGTACCATGCAATATGACTTCAAAGGGTCTTCATTTGCTCACCGAACCTCTCCAATCCTATCACTGCTGCGTTTATGTCCCTGTACACATGCTTGATTCTCTTTCGGAGACATAGCAATCCATAGGTTTTAAGATACTTAAGAGTCAGGTACATTCTTAGGCGTTTAATATGCGGTGTTGAGTCCATTTCGTTGAGCAAGGAGTAGCTCTTGTCTATTCCATATTTGGCTTAAGGAACTTTATCTGTGCTCATTTCAATCTCTGGTTTTATGCAGCACCCCAACTCACCTTTACCCTTAAACAAGCATAAGTTGGTTTTCTAAATTTGAGACCCTGTTCTGTTCTGTAATTCAGTTCCTGTGTAGCCAAGTTTACATTCCGTGTATTACTGATATCTTATGATGTTTCTTTTTCTGTGTGACTTATTTCAGTTAGAATCATCGTACCTGAATCCACTCATTGTGCTGCTACGGGCCTGATGACATAGATTTCACTGCTGAGTGATACTGCATTGTACGTAAGTACCACAAGTTCTTTATCCATTTTTCACTTTCTGTGATATTGAACTTGTACGGTAAACGAGGTTCTTGTAAACAGAGGCGTCCCAAACATTGGGGTGGCTGTGTCTTTTTGATTTTAATTTCCCTAAGCTATAGGACCATAAGTGGAAGTGCCCTAGGCTCTGTTGCTTTGTTTTTTAGATGTTTCAGGAAACACCATACACTTCTCCCGAGTGTCTGTTGGCAGTTTACATCCCACCCATCAGCATAACAAGGCTCCCAGTTCTCCATGGCCTGTCCTGCCTTTCTGGATTTTACACTTTTTTCAGATGGCCCTTTTGACCGGGGGGAAGTGAGACTTCATTGTAGTGCAGATTTCCTTTGCAAGCTTGCTTGGTTGGCCAAAAAGGGCGTATGCGTTCTTTCCTGAATATATTCAGGAAAAAACGCATACGCCCTTTTTGGCCAAGTGCATCATTGTGGACGTTCTGCCTCTTTTCCTATGCTTTCAATGCAATTCCAGTCTACCTCCTGAAATCGGTTTCCTGCAATTCTGCCCCGCTTTCAAGTCCTCTTGGCAGCCTTACTTCAGTATATTTTTGGACGATAGTTGTCATTTATAACTCTGCAGGTTTGTGAATTACAGTGCCCCTGAGCTCCTTTCTTCAACTCGTTTTCTTGTGAGCTGGCCGCAACACCGCAGGATGGCTTCAGGCCCTAATCTGGTTCCGGCACGGCACGCTGAGCCTTTGGTTATTTCCTCTTCCTGGTGGGAAATGAGAGTTAAATTTGCCCGTCCAGACACCTCCAGCTAGTCTCTCATTGGTTCTCGCTATTCCTGTTCATCTTCCGCAGAAATTGCAAACTGGGCCAAACAGGAGGTTAAAGGGACTGACTCTCCAAGTCGGGAGAGTGTTAGTAAAGCGTCTGGAATGTTGCACCCGAGTACCAGGGTACGAAAACTGAGACATATTTGAACACGTCTCCCGATCACATGGTTGATCATACTCTAGGTTCCACATGCATGTTTTAGCTGAAGGAAGAATACCTTAAACCTGGGTAGTTGAAACCCGTGGAATGGGTACCATGCAATATGACTTCAAAGGCTCTTCATTTGCTCACCGAACCTCTCCAATCCTATCACTGCTGCGTTTATGTCCCTGTACACATGCTTGATTCTCTTTCGGAGACATAGCAATCCATAGGTTTTAAGATCCTTAAGAGTCAGGTACATTCTTAGGCGTTTAATATGCGGTGTTGAGTCCATTTCGTTGAGCAAGGAGTAGCTCTTGTCTATTCCATATTTGGCTTAAGGAACTTTATCTGTGCTCATTTCAATCTCTGGTTTTATGCAGCACCCCAACTCACCTTTACCCTTAAACAAGCATAAGTTGGTTTTCTAAATTTGAGACCCTGTTCTGTTCTGTAATTCAGTTCCTGTGTAGCCAAGTTTACATTCCGTGTATTACTGATATCTTATGATGTTTCTTTTTCTGTGTGACTTATTTCAGTTAGAATCATCGTACCTGAATCCACTCATTGTGCTGCTACGGGCCTGATGACATAGATTTCACTGCTGAGTGATACTGCATTGTACGTAAGTACCACAAGTTCTTTATCCATTTTTCACTTTCTGTGATATTGAACTTGTACGGTAAACGAGGTTCTTGTAAACAGAGGCGTCCCAAACATTGGGGTGGCTGTGTCTTTTTGATTTTAATTTCCCTAAGCTATAGGACCATAAGTGGAAGTGCCCTAGGCTCTGTTGCTTTGTTTTTTAGATGTTTCAGGAAACACCATACACTTCTCCCGAGTGTCTGTTGGCAGTTTACATCCCACCCATCAGCATAACAAGGCTCCCAGTTCTCCATGGCCTGTCCTGCCTTTCTGGATTTTACACTTTTTTCAGATGGCCCTTTTGACCGGGGGGAAGTGAGACTTCATTGTAGTGCAGATTTCCTTTGCAAGCTTGCTTGGTTGGCCAAAAAGGGCGTATGCGTTCTTTCCTGAATATATTCAGGAAAAAACGCATACGCCCTTTTTGGCCAAGTGCATCATTGTGGACGTTCTGCCTCTTTTCCTATGCTTTCAATGCAATTCCAGTCTACCTCCTGAAATCGGTTTCCTGCAATTCTGCCCCGCTTTCAAGTCCTCTTGGCAGCCTTACTTCAGTATATTTTTGGACGATAGTTGTCATTTATAACTCTGCAGGTTTGTGAATTACAGTGCCCCTGAGCTCCTTTCTTCAACTCGTTTTCTTGTGAGCTGGCCGCAACACCGCAGGATGGCTTCAGGCCCTAATCTGGTTCCGGCACGGCACGCTGAGCCTTTGGTTATTTCCTCTTCCTGGTGGGAAATGAGAGTTAAATTTGCCCGTCCAGACACCTCCAGCTAGTCTCTCATTGGTTCTCGCTATTCCTGTTCATCTTCCGCAGAAATTGCAAACTGGGCCAAACAGGAGGTTAAAGGGACTGACTCTCCAAGTCGGGAGAGTGTTAGTAAAGCGTCTGGAATGTTGCACCCGAGTACCAGGGTACGAAAACTGAGACATATTTGAACACGTCTCCCGATCACATGGTTGATCATACTCTAGGTTCCACATGCATGTTTTAGCTGAAGGAAGAATACCTTAAACCTGGGTAGTTGAAACCCGTGGAATGGGTACCATGCAATATGACTTCAAAGGGTCTTCATTTGCTCACCGAACCTCTCCAATCCTATCACTGCTGCGTTTATGTCCCTGTACACATGCTTGATTCTCTTTCGGAGACATAGCAATCCATAAGTTTTAAGATACTTAAGAGTCAGGTACATTCTTAGGCGTTTAATATGCGGTGTTGAGTCCATTTCGTTGAGCAAGGAGTAGCTCTTGTCTATTCCATATTTGGCTTAAGGAACTTTATCTGTGCTCATTTCAATCTCTGGTTTTATGCAGCACCCCAACTCACCTTTACCCTTAAACAAGCATAAGTTGGTTTTCTAAATTTGAGACCCTGTTCTGTTCTGTAATTCAGTTCCTGTGTAGCCAAGTTTACATTCCGTGTATTACTGATATCTTATGATGTTTCTTTTTCTGTGTGACTTATTTCAGTTAGAATCATCGTACCTGAATCCACTCATTGTGCTGCTACGGGCCTGATGACATAGATTTCACTGCTGAGTGATACTGCATTGTACGTAAGTACCACAAGTTCTTTATCCATTTTTCACTTTCTGTGATATTGAACTTGTACGGTAAACGAGGTTCTTGTAAACAGAGGCGTCCCAAACATTGGGGTGGCTGTGTCTTTTTGATTTTAATTTCCCTAAGCTATAGGACCATAAGTGGAAGTGCCCTAGGCTCTGTTGCTTTGTTTTTTAGATGTTTCAGGAAACACCATACACTTCTCCCGAGTGTCTGTTGGCAGTTTACATCCCGCCCATCAGCATAACAAGGCTCCCAGTTCTCCATGGCCTGTCCTGCCTTTCTGGATTTTACACTTTTTTCAGATGGCCCTTTTGACCGGGGGGAAGTGAGACTTCATTGTAGTGCAGATTTCCTTTGCAAGCTTGCTTGGTTGGCCAAAAAGGGCGTATGCGTTCTTTCCTGAATATATTCAGGAAAGAACGCATACGCCCTTTTTGGCCAAGTGCATCATTGTGGACGTTCTGCCTCTTTTCCTATGCTTTCAATGCAATTCCAGTCTACCTCCTGAAATCGGTTTCCTGCAATTCTGCCCCGCTTTCAAGTCCTCTTGGCAGCCTTACTTCAGTATATTTTTGGACGATAGTTGTCATTTATAACTCTGCAGGTTTGTGAATTACAGTGCCCCTGAGCTCCTTTCTTCAACTCGTTTTCTTGTGAGCTGGCCGCAACACCGCAGGATGGCTTCAGGCCCTAATCTGGTTCCGGCACGGCACGCTGAGCCTTTGGTTATTTCCTCTTCCTGGTGGGAAATGAGAGTTAAATTTGCCCGTCCAGACACCTCCAGCTAGTCTCTCATTGGTTCTCGCTATTCCTGTTCATCTTCCGCAGAAATTGCAAACTGGGCCAAACAGGATGTTAAAGGGACTGACTCTCCAAGTCGGGAGAGTGTTAGTAAAGCGTCTGGAATGTTGCACCCGAGTACCAGGGTACGAAAACTGAGACATATTTGAACACGTCTCCCGATCATATGGTTGATCATACTCTAGGTTCCACATGCATGTTTTAGCTGAAGGAAGAATACCTTAAACCTGGGTAGTTGAAACCCGTGGAATGGGTACCATGCAATATGACTTCAAAGGGTCTTCATTTGCTCACCGAACCTCTCCAATCCTATCACTGCTGCGTTTATGTCCCTGTACACATGCTTGATTCTCTTTCGGAGACATAGCAATCCATAGGTTTTAAGATACTTAAGAGTCAGGTACATTCTTAGGCGTTTAATATGCGGTGTTGAGTCCATTTCGTTGAGCAAGGAGTAGCTCTTGTCTATTCCATATTTGGCTTAAGGAACTTTATCTGTGCTCATTTCAATCTCTGGTTTTATGCAGCACCCCAACTCACCTTTACCCTTAAACAAGCATAAGTTGGTTTTCTAAATTTGAGACCCTGTTCTGTTCTGTAATTCAGTTCCTGTGTAGCCAAGTTTACATTCCGTGTATTACTGATATCTTATGATGTTTCTTTTTCTGTGTGACTTATTTCAGTTAGAATCATCGTACCTGAATCCACTCATTGTGCTGCTACGGGCCTGATGACATAGATTTCACTGCTGAGTGATACTGCATTGTACGTAAGTACCACAAGTTCTTTATCCATTTTTCACTTTCTGTGATATTGAACTTGTATGGTAAACGAGGTTCTTGTAAACAGAGGCGTCCCAAACATTGGGGTGGCTGTGTCTTTTTGATTTTAATTTCCCTAAGCTATAGGACCATAAGTGGAAGTGCCCTAGGCTCTGTTGCTTTGTTTTTTAGATGTTTCAGGAAACACCATACACTTCTCCCGAGTGTCTGTTGGCAGTTTACATCCCGCCCATCAGCATAACAAGGCTCCCAGTTCTCCATGGCCTGTCCTGCCTTTCTGGATTTTACACTTTTTTCAGATGGCCCTTTTGACCGGGGGGAAGTGAGACTTCATTGTAGTGCAGATTTCCTTTGCAAGCTTGCTTGGTTGGCCAAAAAGGGCGTATGCGTTCTTTCCTGAATATATTCAGGAAAGAACGCATACGCCCTTTTTGGCCAAGTGCATCATTGTGGACGTTCTGCCTCTTTTCCTATGCTTTCAATGCAATTCCAGTCTACCTCCTGAAATCGGTTTCCTGCAATTCTGCCCCGCTTTCAAGTCCTCTTGGCAGCCTTACTTCAGTATATTTTTGGACGATAGTTGTCATTTATAACTCTGCAGGTTTGTGAATTACAGTGCCCCTGAGCTCCTTTCTTCAACTCGTTTTCTTGTGAGCTGGCCGCAACACCGCAGGATGGCTTCAGGCCCTAATCTGGTTCCGGCACGGCACGCTGAGCCTTTGGTTATTTCCTCTTCCTGGTGGGAAATGAGAGTTAAATTTGCCCGTCCAGACACCTCCAGCTAGTCTCTCATTGGTTCTCGCTATTCCTGTTCATCTTCCGCAGAAATTGCAAACTGGGCCAAACAGGAGGTTAAAGGGACTGACTCTCCAAGTCGGGAGAGTGTTAGTAAAGCGTCTGGAATGTTGCACCCGAGTACCAGGGTACGAAAACTGAGACATATTTGAACACGTCTCCCGATCACATGGTTGATCATACTCTAGGTTCCACATGCATGTTTTAGCTGAAGGAAGAATACCTTAAACCTGGGTAGTTGAAACCCGTGGAATGGGTACCATGCAATATGACTTCAAAGGGTCTTCATTTGCTCACCGAACCTCTCCAATCCTATCACTGCTGCGTTTATGTCCCTGTACACATGCTTGATTCTCTTTCGGAGACATAGCAATCCATAGGTTTTAAGATACTTAAGAGTCAGGTACATTCTTAGGCGTTTAATATGCGGTGTTGAGTCCATTTCGTTGAGCAAGGAGTAGCTCTTGTCTATTCCATATTTGGCTTAAGGAACTTTATCTGTGCTCATTTCAATCTCTGGTTTTATGCAGCACCCCAACTCACCTTTACCCT
The DNA here is from genome assembly GCF_963455315.2 of Globicephala melas. Classification (NCBI taxonomy): domain Eukaryota; kingdom Metazoa; phylum Chordata; class Mammalia; order Artiodactyla; family Delphinidae; genus Globicephala; species Globicephala melas. The sequence continues at coordinate 11,690 of NW_027207434.1, read as the reverse complement.
TAAACAAGCATAAGTTGGTTTTCTAAATTTGAGACCCTGTTCTGTTCTGTAATTCAGTTCCTGTGTAGCCAAGTTTACATTCCGTGTATTACTGATATCTTATGATGTTTCTTTTTCTGTGTGACTTATTTCAGTTAGAATCATCGTACCTGAATCCACTCATTGTGCTGCTACGGGCCTGATGACATAGATTTCACTGCTGAGTGATACTGCATTGTACGTAAGTACCACAAGTTCTTTATCCATTTTTCACTTTCTGTGATATTGAACTTGTACGGTAAACGAGGTTCTTGTAAACAGAGGCGTCCCAAACATTGGGGTGGCTGTGTCTTTTTGATTTTAATTTCCCTAAGCTATAGGACCATAAGTGGAAGTGCCCTAGGCTCTGTTGCTTTGTTTTTTAGATGTTTCAGGAAACACCATACACTTCTCCCGAGTGTCTGTTGGCAGTTTACATCCCGCCCATCAGCATAACAAGGCTCCCAGTTCTCCATGGCCTGTCCTGCCTTTCTGGATTTTACACTTTTTTCAGATGGCCCTTTTGACCGGGGGGAAGTGAGACTTCATTGTAGTGCAGATTTCCTTTGCAAGCTTGCTTGGTTGGCCAAAAAGGGCGTATGCGTTCTTTCCTGAATATATTCAGGAAAAAACGCATACGCCCTTTTTGGCCAAGTGCATCATTGTGGACGTTCTGCCTCTTTTCCTATGCTTTCAATGCAATTCCAGTCTACCTCCTGAAATCGGTTTCCTGCAATTCTGCCCCGCTTTCAAGTCCTCTTGGCAGCCTTACTTCAGTATATTTTTGGACGATAGTTGTCATTTATAACTCTGCAGGTTTGTGAATTACAGTGCCCCTGAGCTCCTTTCTTCAACTCGTTTTCTTGTGAGCTGGCCGCAACACCGCAGGATGGCTTCAGGCCCTAATCTGGTTCCGGCACGGCACGCTGAGCCTTTGGTTATTTCCTCTTCCTGGTGGGAAATGAGAGTTAAATTTGCCCGTCCAGACACCTCCAGCTAGTCTCTCATTGGTTCTCGCTATTCCTGTTCATCTTCCGCAGAAATTGCAAACTGGGCCAAACAGGAGGTTAAAGGGACTGACTCTCCAAGTCGGGAGAGTGTTAGTAAAGCGTCTGGAATGTTGCACCCGAGTACCAGGGTACGAAAACTGAGACATATTTGAACACGTCTCCCGATCACATGGTTGATCATACTCTAGGTTCCACATGCATGTTTTAGCTGAAGGAAGAATACCTTAAACCTGGGTAGTTGAAACCCGTGGAATGGGTACCATGCAATATGACTTCAAAGGCTCTTCATTTGCTCACCGAACCTCTCCAATCCTATCACTGCTGCGTTTATGTCCCTGTACACATGCTTGATTCTCTTTCGGAGACATAGCAATCCATAGGTTTTAAGATACTTAAGAGTCAGGTACATTCTTAGGCGTTTAATATGCGGTGTTGAGTCCATTTCGTTGAGCAAGGAGTAGCTCTTGTCTATTCCATATTTGGCTTAAGGAACTTTATCTGTGCTCATTTCAATCTCTGGTTTTATGCAGCACCCCAACTCACCTTTACCCTTAAACAAGCATAAGTTGGTTTTCTAAATTTGAGACCCTGTTCTGTTCTGTAATTCAGTTCCTGTGTAGCCAAGTTTACATTCCGTGTATTACTGATATCTTATGATGTTTCTTTTTCTGTGTGACTTATTTCAGTTAGAATCATCGTACCTGAATCCACTCATTGTGCTGCTACGGGCCTGATGACATAGATTTCACTGCTGAGTGATACTGCATTGTACGTAAGTACCACAAGTTCTTTATCCATTTTTCACTTTCTGTGATATTGAACTTGTACGGTAAACGAGGTTCTTGTAAACAGAGGCGTCCCAAACATTGGGGTGGCTGTGTCTTTTTGATTTTAATTTCCCTAAGCTATAGGACCATAAGTGGAAGTGCCCTAGGCTCTGTTGCTTTGTTTTTTAGATGTTTCAGGAAACACCATACACTTCTCCCGAGTGTCTGTTGGCAGTTTACATCCCGCCCATCAGCATAACAAGGCTCCCAGTTCTCCATGGCCTGTCCTGCCTTTCTGGATTTTACACTTTTTTCAGATGGCCCTTTTGACCGGGGGGAAGTGAGACTTCATTGTAGTGCAGATTTCCTTTGCAAGCTTGCTTGGTTGGCCAAAAAGGGCGTATGCGTTTTTTCCTGAATATATTCAGGAAAAAACGCATACGCCCTTTTTGGCCAAGTGCATCATTGTGGACGTTCTGCCTCTTTTCCTATGCTTTCAATGCAATTCCAGTCTACCTCCTGAAATCGGTTTCCTGCAATTCTGCCCCGCTTTCAAGTCCTCTTGGCAGCCTTACTTCAGTATATTTTTAGACGATAGCTGTCATTTATAACTCTGCAGGTTTGTGAATTACAGTGCCCCTGAGCTCCTTTCTTCAACTCGCTTTCTTGTGAGCTGGCCGCAACACCGCAGGATGGCTTCAGGCCCTAATCTGGTTCCGGCATGGCACGCTGAGCCTTTGGTTATTTCCTCTTCCTGGTGGGAAATGAGAGTTAAATTTGCCCGTCCAGACACCTCCAGCTAGTCTCTCATTGGTTCTCGCTATTCCTGTTCATCTTCCGCAGAAATTGCAAACTGGGCCAAACAGGAGGTTAAAGGGACTGACTCTCCAAGTCGGGAGAGTGTTAGTAAAGCGTCTGGAATGTTGCACCCGAGTACCAGGGTACGAAAACTGAGACATATTTGAACACGTCTCCCGATCACATGGTTGATCATACTCTAGGTTCCACATGCATGTTTTAGCTGAAGGAAGAATACCTTAAACCTGGGTAGTTGAAACCCGTGGAATGGGTACCATGCAATATGACTTCAAAGGGTCTTCATTTGCTCACCGAACCTCTCCAATCCTATCACTGCTGCGTTTATGTCCCTGTACACATGCTTGATTCTCTTTCAGAGACATAGCAATCCATAGGTTTTAAGATACTTAAGAGTCAGGTACATTCTTAGGCGTTTAATATGCGGTGTTGAGTCCATTTCGTTGAGCAAGGAGTAGCTCTTGTCTATTCCATATTTGGCTTAAGGAACTTTATCTGTGCTCATTTCAATCTCTGGTTTTATGCAGCACCCCAACTCACCTTTACCCTTAAACAAGCATAAGTTGGTTTTCTAAATTTGAGACCCTGTTCTGTTCTGTAATTCAGTTCCTGTGTAGCCAAGTTTACATTCCGTGTATTACTGATATCTTATGATGTTTCTTTTTCTGTGTGACTTATTTCAGTTAGAATCATCGTACCTGAATCCACTCATTGTGCTGCTACGGGCCTGATGGCATAGATTTCACTGCTGAGTGATACTGCATTGTACGTAAGTACCACAAGTTCTTTATCCATTTTTCACTTTCTGTGATATTGAACTTGTACGGTAAACGAGGTTCTTGTAAACAGAGGCGTCCCAAACATTGGGGTGGCTGTGTCTTTTTGATTTTAATTTCCCTAGGCTATAGGACCATAAGTGGAAGTGCCCTAGGCTCTGTTGCTTTGTTTTTTAGATGTTTCAGGAAACACCATACACTTCTCCCGAGTGTCTGTTGGCAGTTTACATCCCGCCCATCAGCATAACAAGGCTCCCAGTTCTCCATGGCCTGTCCTGCCTTTCTGGATTTTACACTTTTTTCAGATGGCCCTTTTGACCGGGGGGAAGTGAGACTTCATTGTAGTGCAGATTTCCTTTGCAAGCTTGCTTGGTTGGCCAAAAAGGGCGTATGCGTTTTTTCCTGAATATATTCAGGAAAAAACGCATACGCCCTTTTTGGCCAAGTGCATCATTGTGGACGTTCTGCCTCTTTTCCTATGCTTTCAATGCAATTCCAGTCTACCTCCTGAAATCGGTTTCCTGCAATTCTGCCCCGCTTTCAAGTCCTCTTGGCAGCCTTACTTCAGTATATTTTTGGACGATAGTTGTCATTTATAACTCTGCAGGTTTGTGAATTACAGTGCCCCTGAGCTCCTTTCTTCAACTCGTTTTCTTGTGAGCTGGCCGCAACACCGCAGGATGGCTTCAGGCCCTAATCTGGTTCCGGCACGGCACGCTGAGCCTTTGGTTATTTCCTCTTCCTGGTGGGAAATGAGAGTTAAATTTGCCCGTCCAGACACCTCCAGCTAGTCTCTCATTGGTTCTCGCTATTCCTGTTCATCTTCCGCAGAAATTGCAAACTGGGCCAAACAGGAGGTTAAAGGGACTGACTCTCCAAGTCGGGAGAGTGTTAGTAAAGCGTCTGGAATGTTGCACCCGAGTACCAGGGTACGAAAACTGAGACATATTTGAACACGTCTCCCGATCACATGGTTGATCATACTCTAGGTTCCACATGCATGTTTTAGCTGAAGGAAGAATACCTTAAACCTGGGTAGTTGAAACCCGTGGAATGGGTACCATGCAATATGACTTCAAAGGCTCTTCATTTGCTCACCGAACCTCTCCAATCCTATCACTGCTGCGTTTATGTCCCTGTACACATGCTTGATTCTCTTTCGGAGACATAGCAATCCATAGGTTTTAAGATACTTAAGAGTCAGGTACATTCTTAGGCGTTTAATATGCGGTGTTGAGTCCATTTCGTTGAGCAAGGAGTAGCTCTTGTCTATTCCATATTTGGCTTAAGGAACTTTATCTGTGCTCATTTCAATCTCTGGTTTTATGCAGCACCCCAACTCACCTTTACCCTTAAACAAGCATAAGTTGGTTTTCTAAATTTGAGACCCTGTTCTGTTCTGTAATTCAGTTCCTGTGTAGCCAAGTTTACATTCCGTGTATTACTGATATCTTATGATGTTTCTTTTTCTGTGTGACTTATTTCAGTTAGAATCATCGTACCTGAATCCACTCATTGTGCTGCTACGGGCCTGATGACATAGATTTCACTGCTGAGTGATACTGCATTGTACGTAAGTACCACAAGTTCTTTATCCATTTTTCACTTTCTGTGATATTGAACTTGTACGGTAAACGAGGTTCTTGTAAACAGAGGCGTCCCAAACATTGGGGTGGCTGTGTCTTTTTGATTTTAATTTCCCTAAGCTATAGGACCATAAGTGGAAGTGCCCTAGGCTCTGTTGCTTTGTTTTTTAGATGTTTCAGGAAACACCATACACTTCTCCCGAGTGTCTGTTGGCAGTTTACATCCCGCCCATCAGCATAACAAGGCTCCCAGTTCTCCATGGCCTGTCCTGCCTTTCTGGATTTTACACTTTTTTCAGATGGCCCTTTTGACCGGGGGGAAGTGAGACTTCATTGTAGTGCAGATTTCCTTTGCAAGCTTGCTTGGTTGGCCAAAAAGGGCGTATGCGTTCTTTCCTGAATATATTCAGGAAAGAACGCATATGCCCTTTTTGGCCAAGTGCATCATTGTGGACGTTCTGCCTCTTTTCCTATGCTTTCAATGCAATTCCAGTCTACCTCCTGAAATCGGTTTCCTGCAATTCTGCCCCGCTTTCAAGTCCTCTTGGCAGCCTTACTTCAGTATATTTTTGGACGATAGTTGTCATTTATAACTCTGCAGGTTTGTGAATTACAGTGCCCCTGAGCTCCTTTCTTCAACTCGTTTTCTTGTGAGCTGGCCGCAACACCGCAGGATGGCTTCAGGCCCTAATCTGGTTCCGGCACGGCACGCTGAGCCTTTGGTTATTTCCTCTTCCTGGTGGGAAATGAGAGTTAAATTTGCCCGTCCAGACACCTCCAGCTAGTCTCTCATTGGTTCTCGCTATTCCTGTTCATCTTCCGCAGAAATTGCAAACTGGGCCAAACAGGAGGTTAAAGGGACTGACTCTCCAAGTCGGGAGAGTGTTAGTAAAGCGTCTGGAATGTTGCACCCGAGTACCAGGGTACGAAAACTGAGACATATTTGAACACGTCTCCCGATCACATGGTTGATCATACTCTAGGTTCCACATGCATGTTTTAGCTGAAGGAAGAATACCTTAAACCTGGGTAGTTGAAACCCGTGGAATGGGTACCATGCAATATGACTTCAAAGGGTCTTCATTTGCTCACCGAACCTCTCCAATCCTATCACTGCTGCGTTTATGTCCCTGTACACATGCTTGATTCTCTTTCGGAGACATAGCAATCCATAGGTTTTAAGATACTTAAGAGTCAGGTACATTCTTAGGCGTTTAATATGCGGTGTTGAGTCCATTTCGTTGAGCAAGGAGTAGCTCTTGTCTATTCCATATTTGGCTTAAGGAACTTTATCTGTGCTCATTTCAATCTCTGGTTTTATGCAGCACCCCAACTCACCTTTACCCTTAAACAAGCATAAGTTGGTTTTCTAAATTTGAGACCCTGTTCTGTTCTGTAATTCAGTTCCTGTGTAGCCAAGTTTACATTCCGTGTATTACTGATATCTTATGATGTTTCTTTTTCTGTGTGACTTATTTCAGTTAGAATCATCGTACCTGAATCCACTCATTGTGCTGCTACGGGCCTGATGACATAGATTTCACTGCTGAGTGATACTGCATTGTACGTAAGTACCACAAGTTCTTTATCCATTTTTCACTTTCTGTGATATTGAACTTGTACGGTAAACGAGGTTCTTGTAAACAGAGGCGTCCCAAACATTGGGGTGGCTGTGTCTTTTTGATTTTAATTTCCCTAAGCTATAGGACCATAAGTGGAAGTGCCCTAGGCTCTGTTGCTTTGTTTTTTAGATGTTTCAGGAAACACCATACACTTCTCCCGAGTGTCTGTTGGCAGTTTACATCCCGCCCATCAGCATAACAAGGCTCCCAGTTCTCCATGGCCTGTCCTGCCTTTCTGGATTTTACACTTTTTTCAGATGGCCCTTTTGACCGGGGGGAAGTGAGACTTCATTGTAGTGCAGATTTCCTTTGCAAGCTTGCTTGGTTGGCCAAAAAGGGCGTATGCGTTCTTTCCTGAATATATTCAGGAAAGAACGCATACGCCCTTTTTGGCCAAGTGCATCATTGTGGACGTTCTGCCTCTTTTCCTATGCTTTCAATGCAATTCCAGTCTACCTCCTGAAATCGGTTTCCTGCAATTCTGCCCCGCTTTCAAGTCCTCTTGGCAGCCTTACTTCAGTATATTTTTGGACGATAGTTGTCATTTATAACTCTGCAGGTTTGTGAATTACAGTGCCCCTGAGCTCCTTTCTTCAACTCGTTTTCTTGTGAGCTGGCCGCAACACCGCAGGATGGCTTCAGGCCCTAATCTGGTTCCGGCACGGCACGCTGAGCCTTTGGTTATTTCCTCTTCCTGGTGGGAAATGAGAGTTAAATTTGCCCGTCCAGACACCTCCAGCTAGTCTCTCATTGGTTCTCGCTATTCCTGTTCATCTTCCGCAGAAATTGCAAACTGGGCCAAACAGGAGGTTAAAGGGACTGACTCTCCAAGTCGGGAGAGTGTTAGTAAAGCGTCTGGAATGTTGCACCCGAGTACCAGGGTACGAAAACTGAGACATATTTGAACACGTCTCCCGATCACATGGTTGATCATACTCTAGGTTCCACATGCATGTTTTAGCTGAAGGAAGAATACCTTAAACCTGGGTAGTTGAAACCCGTGGAATGGGTACCATGCAATATGACTTCAAAGGGTCTTCATTTGCTCACCGAACCTCTCCAATCCTATCACTGCTGCGTTTATGTCCCTGTACACATGCTTGATTCTCTTTCGGAGACATAGCAATCCATAGGTTTTAAGATACTTAAGAGTCAGGTACATTCTTAGGCGTTTAATATGCGGTGTTGAGTCCATTTCGTTGAGCAAGGAGTAGCTCTTGTCTATTCCATATTTGGCTTAAGGAACTTTATCTGTGCTCATTTCAATCTCTGGTTTTATGCAGCACCCCAACTCACCTTTACCCTTAAACAAGCATAAGTTGGTTTTCTAAATTTGAGACCCTGTTCTGTTCTGTAATTCAGTTCCTGTGTAGCCAAGTTTACATTCCGTGTATTACTGATATCTTATGATGTTTCTTTTTCTGTGTGACTTATTTCAGTTAGAATCATCGTACCTGAATCCACTCATTGTGCTGCTACGGGCCTGATGACATAGATTTCACTGCTGAGTGATACTGCATTGTACGTAAGTACCACAAGTTCTTTATCCATTTTTCACTTTCTGTGATATTGAACTTGTACGGTAAACGAGGTTCTTGTAAACAGAGGCGTCCCAAACATTGGGGTGGCTGTGTCTTTTTGATTTTAATTTCCCTAAGCTATAGGACCATAAGTGGAAGTGCCCTAGGCTCTGTTGCTTTGTTTTTTAGATGTTTCAGGAAACACCATACACTTCTCCCGAGTGTCTGTTGGCAGTTTACATCCCGCCCATCAGCATAACAAGGCTCCCAGTTCTCCATGGCCTGTCCTGCCTTTCTGGATTTTACACTTTTTTCAGATGGCCCTTTTGACCGGGGGGAAGTGAGACTTCATTGTAGTGCAGATTTCCTTTGCAAGCTTGCTTGGTTGGCCAAAAAGGGCGTATGCGTTTTTTCCTGAATATATTCAGGAAAAAACGCATACGCCCTTTTTGGCCAAGTGCATCATTGTGGACGTTCTGCCTCTTTTCCTATGCTTTCAATGCAATTCCAGTCTACCTCCTGAAATCGGTTTCCTGCAATTCTGCCCCGCTTTCAAGTCCTCTTGGCAGCCTTACTTCAGTATATTTTTGGACGATAGCTGTCATTTATAACTCTGCAGGTTTGTGAATTACAGTGCCCCTGAGCTCCTTTCTTCAACTCGCTTTCTTGTGAGCTGGCCGCAACACCGCAGGATGGCTTCAGGCCCTAATCTGGTTCCGGCACGGCACGCTGAGCCTTTGGTTATTTCCTCTTCCTGGTGGGAAATGAGAGTTAAATTTGCCCGTCCAGACACCTCCAGCTAGTCTCTCATTGGTTCTCGCTATTCCTGTTCATCTTCCGCAGAAATTGCAAACTGGGCCAAACAGGAGGTTAAAGGGACTGACTCTCCAAGTCGGGAGAGTGTTAGTAAAGCGTCTGGAATGTTGCACCCGAGTACCAGGGTACGAAAACTGAGACATATTTGAACACGTCTCCCGATCACATGGTTGATCATACTCTAGGTTCCACATGCATGTTTTAGCTGAAGGAAGAATACCTTAAACCTGGGTAGTTGAAACCCGTGGAATGGGTACCATGCAATATGACTTCAAAGGGTCTTCATTTGCTCACCGAACCTCTCCAATCCTATCACTGCTGCGTTTATGTCCCTGTACACATGCTTGATTCTCTTTCGGAGACATAGCAATCCATAGGTTTTAAGATACTTAAGAGTCAGGTACATTCTTAGGCGTTTAATATGCGGTGTTGAGTCCATTTCGTTGAGCAAGGAGTAGCTCTTGTCTATTCCATATTTGGCTTAAGGAACTTTATCTGTGCTCATTTCAATCTCTGGTTTTATGCAGCACCCCAACTCACCTTTACCCTTAAACAAGCATAAGTTGGTTTTCTAAATTTGAGACCCTGTTCTGTTCTGTAATTCAGTTCCTGTGTAGCCAAGTTTACATTCCGTGTATTACTGATATCTTATGATGTTTCTTTTTCTGTGTGACTTATTTCAGTTAGAATCATCGTACCTGAATCCACTCATTGTGCTGCTACGGGCCTGATGACATAGATTTCACTGCTGAGTGATACTGCATTGTACGTAAGTACCACAAGTTCTTTATCCATTTTTCACTTTCTGTGATATTGAACTTGTACGGTAAACGAGGTTCTTGTAAACAGAGGCGTCCCAAACATTGGGGTGGCTGTGTCTTTTTGATTTTAATTTCCCTAAGCTATAGGACCATAAGTGGAAGTGCCCTAGGCTCTGTTGCTTTGTTTTTTAGATGTTTCAGGAAACACCATACACTTCTCCCGAGTGTCTGTTGGCAGTTTACATCCCGCCCATCAGCATAACAAGGCTCCCAGTTCTCCATGGCCTGTCCTGCCTTTCTGGATTTTACACTTTTTTCAGATGGCCCTTTTGACCGGGGGGAAGTGAGACTTCATTGTAGTGCAGATTTCCTTTGCAAGCTTGCTTGGTTGGCCAAAAAGGGCGTATGCGTTTTTTCCTGAATATATTCAGGAAAAAACGCATACGCCCTTTTTGGCCAAGTGCATCATTGTGGACGTTCTGCCTCTTTTCCTATGCTTTCAATGCAATTCCAGTCTACCTCCTGAAATCGGTTTCCTGCAATTCTGCCCCGCTTTCAAGTCCTCTTGGCAGCCTTACTTCAGTATATTTTTGGACGATAGCTGTCATTTATAACTCTGCAGGTTTGTGAATTACAGTGCCCCTGAGCTCCTTTCTTCAACTCGCTTTCTTGTGAGCTGGCCGCAACACCGCAGGATGGCTTCAGGCCCTAATCTGGTTCCGGCACGGCACGCTGAGCCTTTGGTTATTTCCTCTTCCTGGTGGGAAATGAGAGTTAAATTTGCCCGTCCAGACACCTCCAGCTAGTCTCTCATTGGTTCTCGCTATTCCTGTTCATCTTCCGCAGAAATTGCAAACTGGGCCAAACAGGAGGTTAAAGGGACTGACTCTCCAAGTCGGGAGAGTGTTAGTAAAGCGTCTGGAATGTTGCACCCAAGTACCAGGGTACGAAAACTGAGACATATTTGAACACGTCTCCCGATCACATGGTTGATCATACTCTAGGTTCCACATGCATGTTTTAGCTGAAGGAAGAATACCTTAAACCTGGGTAGTTGAAACCCGTGGAATGGGTACCATGCAATATGACTTCAAAGGGTCTTCATTTGCTCACCGAACCTCTCCAATCCTATCACTGCTGCGTTTATGTCCCTGTACACATGCTTGATTCTCTTTCGGAGACATAGCAATCCATAGGTTTTAAGATACTTAAGAGTCAGGTACATTCTTAGGCGTTTAATATGCGGTGTTGAGTCCATTTCGTTGAGCAAGGAGTAGCTCTTGTCTATTCCATATTTGGCTTAAGGAACTTTATCTGTGCTCATTTCAATCTCTGGTTTTATGCAGCACCCCAACTCACCTTTACCCTTAAACAAGCATAAGTTGGTTTTCTAAATTTGAGACCCTGTTCTGTTCTGTAATTCAGTTCCTGTGTAGCCAAGTTTACATTCCGTGTATTACTGATATCTTATGATGTTTCTTTTTCTGTGTGACTTATTTCAGTTAGAATCATCGTACCTGAATCCACTCATTGTGCTGCTACGGGCCTGATGGCATAGATTTCACTGCTGAGTGATACTGCATTGTACGTAAGTACCACAAGTTCTTTATCCATTTTTCACTTTCTGTGATATTGAACTTGTACGGTAAACGAGGTTCTTGTAAACAGAGGCGTCCCAAACATTGGGGTGGCTGTGTCTTTTTGATTTTAATTTCCCTAGGCTATAGGACCATAAGTGGAAGTGCCCTAGGCTCTGTTGCTTTGTTTTTTAGATGTTTCAGGAAACACCATACACTTCTCCCGAGTGTCTGTTGGCAGTTTACATCCCGCCCATCAGCATAACAAGGCTCCCAGTTCTCCATGGCCTGTCCTGCCTTTCTGGATTTTACACTTTTTTCAGATGGCCCTTTTGACCGGGGGGAAGTGAGACTTCATTGTAGTGCAGATTTCCTTTGCAAGCTTGCTTGGTTGGCCAAAAAGGGCGTATGCGTTTTTTCC